>NC_092703.1:14610153-14931748 GCF_964275005.1 Diadema setosum | reverse complement strand
TGTGCTGTGGATGAGTGTTAGTTTTGGCTTGATGATGAAATGGGGAGATTGATTGATATCCCGTTGATAGCAGCCAATGAGAAGACAACAATTAAGATTGGCAGTCAAGAGAAATGTATGTAGGAGAAGGGTAGTTTTATATACATTCATGTATATACTTCATAGACACACACATACACACACACACACACACACATATATATATATATATATATATATATATATATATATGTATATGTCTATGAAGTATAGATTTGAATGTATATTATATATTTCATTTGATCTCAGTATTAGCAGTCATAGTAGTAGAAGGAATATCACAATAGAGGAATGCATTATTTATTCTTCTATCGTAACATTCCATGTATTGTTAATAAGCACATGCAAACAAATTAATGTATGTGTGTACATGTGTATACACACAAACACACACATACATACATACACACATATACAGTATATTATGATAATGTACACAGGCAACCCTGACATCAGAAGGAAAATAGACATTCAGCTCCATGCAATGGGATTTTGCCGATTTGCTGGCTGCAGTAGATATGAACATGTTTCCATGGGTCACACCTTCCATTTACACAGCAAGAACTTTGCCTATTTGGTACACATCCATATTGCAAAGTATTGTGATGTACAAAATGTGCCTAGAGGTATGTATGCAGACTTTCCAAGGCCAAATACAATCTCATCTGTTTAAAAGGACAACCTCTGTACAAAGATCACCCGTACATACACTGTAGAATAAAAAAAACACACCTTCTCATTATCTCTTGCATGTGTATATGTGTGTGTTTGTGTGTAAGTGTGTTTGTGTGTACTAGCATCCATTTTCCTTATTTATGCACACTCTTAGCATTTGCATGAAGCACCCATGCACAATAGACAGTTGTCGAAGGGGAAGGAGAAAGCATGTATGAAATAAAGGAATGGGATTGTGTGTCTGTGTGTGTCTGTGTGTGTCTGTGTGTGTGTGTGTGTGTGTGTGCGTGTGAGTGTGTGTGAGTGTGTGTTGTAAGGGAAAATGGGAAGGGTAAAAAGAGGGCAAACTAAGTGAGTGCTGTAGATATTAACTCGAGCAACATTTATGGATTCACTTTTATGAAAGAAATGTAATGAATGCATCGAGATGAAGAAAAATGATCAGACTTAAACTACATTTTAAATTAACTCTGACTTGTGAAAGAGAGCAAGAAATAGGTCAATATGTGGAACTGTGCTCGTTTTGCCGCATCATTTTTGATTCGCGGAGAATCGCCCGCTGAACAAGGGAAACGGAGTCGTGGCAATATTTTGCCAGCCTTGAGAATAGGCTTGATGGGAGAACTGCCCCCATTATTTGATCCCTATGTTTCCATGGCAACGGGGCTTTACATCACTCATTCATTACTGGGCTCTGACCTATGCTAGCCATATCTACTTGGCACATGTACATACATGCAAGCGGATGCACAGGAACAGACAGCCTCCTTTTTTCCCCCCTTGCCCTCTGCAGAATGAGAAAAATGCATGGTGTATAAAGGCAAAAAACAAGGACAACAGAAAAATCATTGCAACGATTTATATCAGTATAACATGTTCTCACTCTTTTTTTTGGGGGGGGGGTGTAGTTTTCCTGTCAGATTAAGTGGTGATATTCAGAGACTTAAAGGAAAAAAAAGAAAAGAAGAAGCTATGAACAAGAAATAGTGCGATATGAAGCAGATGTGACTAGTGTATGATGAAAGGAGTAACAGGGCTGGATAAAGATTACATGAGAACTGCTTTGTAGAGAGACTATTTGTACTCATTATGTGCTGATGTTATTGGCTACCAATGCAGTTTGCTTTTACTTTGAAGGAAACAAATCTTGCATGAGAGCTGCAAAGGGCGATGGCTGTCCCAGTTCAAGTAGATTGGAGCATTATCAGTTCAGAAACTTGACGGGGAGGCACTTATGATCGGATTAAAAAGAATTACACAGGTTACTGAGCTGCAGATGTAGTATACTTTTTGATGACATGCCATCCAACAAACAGTGAGGATTTATAGGGCGTGATTGATGATAAATTTTTACGCCCCTTATGTGGAAAAACTGAACGTCATGTTTTGGCTTAAAGGCATGGTTTACCATTTGCAGATGAAACAAAAACCCAGCTTTAGTGCTTCAAAATAGTTTTAAATTGTGAGTCAGGGATAGAAACAACCAGTGTAAAAAAGTTTAAATCAGTATAAACAATGTTAAGTATTGTTAAATATACGGAATGTGAATGATAGTTATGATAAAATTGTTTCCAGACTAAACCATCTACAGTTATGGTTTAGTTAGAAAAACAGTGATATCTCCTTATATTTTAGGCTTTATCGCAAAATTTCTTATATGGTAGTATGTTTTTTGATACAACAGACCTACACATATGCGTGAAATGTGATATCTTGAAAATATTTTAAATCACTGCTCCCAAAGGTAAACTGGACCTTTAAGTCTTTTTTTTTTTTGTCCCAAAAACTTTATAAATCATGGATTTCAGTGATCCACTTAACCCACTTATTTTGATTAAAATTTTTTTCCTGATCACATGCAGGTTCACATAAATACACTCTCTCCCTCTCTCTCTCTCTAATGCATACAAATACACACACAGACACATTCTAAAACACAGATAAGGCCAGATAAACTGATACACATACACACACACACTTGCACTTAAAGATAACTTAATAGCTGAAAATAGCATCCTATTTTTGGGTATACTTCTTCGGTTATCCAGAAGGATTTGAAGGTGTCCCAACTCTGCCCGGTATGTTAACTCATTGAAGACAGACTGAGTTTGCTATAACATGCATTTCCCATAGACACCTGCCCGAGAATACTTGGAACGAGTCTTCATCAGGTGAACAGAGAGCAGCCCATTGTAGATTTTGCATCTCCATGATAGCCAATGCTCAAATCCTGTGGGTAGATCTGCCAAGTTTTCTCCGATTTATGTTTGCAAAGGACAGAACTTACATTTTTTCACGTCGGTATTGTAGTATGGGACAGAATAGTTCTGATGTAATATTTTCCAGTTAGTGGCGCACTACCCCCAAATCGTCACGTACAAACTTGTCTTCTCGAGGCAGATTGACGGACAATCTGGCAGGGATTTGTGCGACGCAATGACAGCGGTCGAGGGACAGGTGGCAACAAGAGCCGACACACGAGGAAGCCCTCATCTCCTGGTTCAGCTGCATCATCTGGGGAGATTTTCTGGTTTGGATTTGTCGTTCCTCCAGCTCTAGGAGCTACCAAGTGGACTCAGGGAAGAAGGATAGCGACGATTCCTTTGTTGTTATTTTCTATCATACTTCAACAAATTGTCGAGCTTGCAGAGTAAACCTCAATCCCACCACTGGTGTCGTTGTCATCCCCGACATCAACCACTCTTACCTTCCTCCCATCTTCCATCTTTCATGATATCATTTTTTTTTTCTTTTTAACAATTTGTAAAGATGAAGCAATAAGGCAGTTCTCATTTCCTGTGTGTTCTTGCCTCTATAAACATTTAATTTGTACACGGCTGCCCGAAAGGCCTCAGAGGAAATTAAGTTTTTCTTAAGTCGGAGAGTGTGACATACGTTGATGGCTTCCAGGCAACGTTTTGCATGAGACTGAAAGCAGATATCATATTGAATTTCCCTGTATTCTTCACGGCGAAGTGAATTAGGCTGATGTGAACTTGGTAGTTTTTAAAGTAAAGATTAAGAATCCAGACTAAAGCATTGTCAATTATCCTCCCTTCCCCCCCCCCCCCCTCAATCTCTGCATGTTGATATCATCAATGTTATCATCATGGACATCTTTCTCACCATTCCCATCATGGTCATGGTCAGTGATGTCAAAAATAGTTTTATCATTATCATAGCATTCTGAGCTAATGGAATCTATGTGAATGCACATAAAAAGCTACAATAGCAGCACTATTTGTATACTAATTAGCCATATATATTTTCCAGAAGAATAATATTTTGGAAATTAGTGTATAGTGTATCAGTGCTACTATATAAAATATTAGCCATATATTATCCTGAAGTACGGTATATGGCAAATTATATATTGTATCAGCACTACCATGTACGATACTAGTCATATAATCCCCTGGAGTATGGTATATTTCAAATTATGTATTGCATCAGCACTACTCTATACCATATTAGCCATATATTCTCCCAAAGTATGGTATATTGCAAATTGGGACTTGTAAAGATCATCTCACAAGTGGTTGAATTCGCATCGGAGAGCCACACGGACGGAATGAGAAATAAGTTCTGTCCCTCTTCAGATGAAGAAAGAGTTGATGACTTCCCGACTGGGAGGCAACATAGAGCATATTTGTGTTTCGGGAGGCAAGATGTTTGCGAGCATCAGTGCACTTGCAAAACGTTTTAGAATAAAAACGCAAAGTATGTGCAGTAGTCAGTACCACCCTTTAGCAAGACAGAACGAGAGAGAGAGAAGGAAGGAAGAGAGACAGACAGATGGAAAGACAGAACGAGAGAGGAATTTGAAGAGAGAGATAAGAAGAAGAAAAACAGATACATGGGGGAGGAGAATGAGTAAAGTGGGTTCGCCCATTGAACCCTGATTGTGCAAACTCCCGAGATGGACACTATGAATATTTCACTAGCCAGCAGGTATGCTATCCAATTTCCTTTTTTTTTTTCTGTCCGTGGTTATCAACCTTCCAAGTGGTCGTAAAATTGACAAAATGATGTGATGAGATAGCTTTTAACATGGTCTGCTGATAACAGGAGTGCTCTTCTTCACTTGTATTCCGCAGCAATATGTGTTTTTATCTCCTTATTCTTGTTTCTTCGTCTCCTTCTTTATATCCTCCTCGTCTTTATTGTCTCCTTTCTCTTTCATGTCCTTTTGAACTTCTCTCTCGTCTTTATCCTTGATATATTATGTAGCATAGCACAATATGATCTTGGGGGGGGGGGTTGTAGGATTCTTGCATTTTCTCTAGGAATTTGAACCAGTTTCTGTGGTTGTGGAATTATCGTGTCGAATTGGGGTGCATAGAAACGATACTGATGCAGATGCCCCAGTGGCTGTGGCAGGTAGTGCCCTAAATAATTGACCTGCTGTTTTCTTTAGGAGCAGATGTGAGATGTCTGCTGGAAATTGGCGTTTTTGCCCTCCTGACCTTTTATTATATATATCCGCGACCCAGACGCAGGAAACGACCCGATAGATCGTTTCTGTTAGGCCCGGCGTGCAGAAGTCAGACGGAATTTAATCATGAATGCAACAGGCATGAGTGAAAGGTCAGACATCACTCGCAAAGTTATGAAGTGAATACGCTCTGATTTATTTTTATGAAGTTTAATTTTGTCCTCCTCTCCGATGTCACTGGCGTACGGAGCGCGCCCCGCCGCTGTGAGTGAGTGTTGTGGGCCAAATTAGAGTGTACCTGAGGGAAAAATCTCATTTCAAAATAGGATCGGGGATGGGGGGGGGGGGGGGGGAGGGAGGGTGGTGGTAAGGTGGAGGTGATACAAGAGTGGTGCATTTTGTTATGTGTCATTTTGACTGCATGGTCCCTGTATTGGTGTCTACCTATCTTTACTTTGATAATGAAGGATAGGAAAGGGAAATATTGGAACATTCTTGTCACCGAGCTGGCAGAATCCCCTGATTAATGAGGTATCTTGAAAAATTTTGGAATAACCATCTTGGAACAGAGATGCATATCAGTGGAGGGGTCATGGGGTCATGGTTTGAGTAAGGCTCAATGTAAGACAGTTTACAGTGGTGATCTGAGTTCGTAGAAACAGCATCAATTAGCTGGAATTCTGGCATGATGATGTGATATGAAGACATGGTATGGTATAGCATTCAAAATATTATTGCAAATTGATTTTCTGACATGACCTCCTTGAATGTGTTTGCTGAGAAAAAGAAAAAAAAAGAAAACTAAGGCGAGAGTCGATTCAAAGATCCCACTCCTGCTAATGAAGGGATCAAAACTCAGAAAGTGCATTGTGCAGCTACAATGTAACCCCAGCGATGTGAGTAAGCTGCCCTGCACTGACATTATGCTTACCAATGGCATCTTTCATGCATAGGATGTCGAGGGATTTTATTATAGTGTGGCAGCCAACAACATGATTGACTTACTGTGCTTGTTTTTTTAAGGTATTTCTCAAAAAGTCTTTGCACAGCTGTAAGAAACAAGAAGTAGAAAATATTATTACTGTCAGAACATGGTAAGGGGGAAAGGTGGAATTTGTCTAAATTCTAAATGTTACATTATATTATGTTGATGGAATGATAATATCAAAATTTATTCCATCCATGCATATTTGTGTGTTTTTTTTTCATAATGATAATAATAATTTGCATAAAATCATATACATGTAGTGCATGGTAATCCAGGAGACCTCTATGTGCTTTACAACATTTTCTTTCTGTAGTAGCTCAGAAATGGAAGAAGATTGCAAAAATGTCCTCTTTTACATTGCTGAAAAGCATTAGGGAGACACAAGTTGTCTCCTTAAGGTTGAGTGTCTCCTTAATGTAGTAATTATGACTATTTATTATACAGTCTCCGTAAAGCTGGATCCATATAAATAGACATGTAATATACATCCTTGTTGTGGCAACATGACTTGCTACATGTCAGAAATTAACTGGCGGTTTGTTGCAAAAAGGATGGTAAAGGCATTGGGTGCGTTCGTACGAGGGGGGGGGGGAGCAGTTGGGTTTCTTGGCGTGCATTGATTGAAGTAGGGTATTCACACCTCGGCATTTGGGGCGTGCAGAGAGATATGTTTACATACAGAATACAAACATGGCTGTCGTCAAGCACCGTCCGGAGAGGCAGCATCAGCCCGATCACCATCCCCTGGCCTAGCCTGGCAGTGGTTGCCAGCTGGCGGTTTTGCATAGCTCTGCCGTACAGGTGGTTCGGCGGTTATTGTGGCAGCGGGGGCGTTTTGTGGTAGTGTTCTATAATGTATACAGTGTCTACAATACATGCGGGGTCTACCATTAGAGACAAAGAAGTTTTCATCCTCGATTTGCATCCATAAGCTGGTCCATGATCTCTCCTACGCAAACTTCTTCTACAGAGCTAATGAAACCCATTTTGTTGATGCCTACTGTTTACAATTTGGAACATTTGCTGTATTACTGCTTCGTTATTAATATTTGATTCTCATCATAGATTTTTAGCCATAATCATTTCTGAACACTGTAGAGATGGCAATTCCTCTGTTTGATGAATCACAGAACAGAAAAAAAAAAAATTGGTAGCTTGAGGAAAAACTAGAAGAAGGTGGTATACATGTAGACGAAAAGTTTTACGAGGGCTCTTGGTTTTTAAATGATGCTGGCATATTCTTGGAACTTTCTGAATGGTTTTCAGAAGGGTTTATATTCTCACAAAACTTTTTGAGGTCAACATACTTTTTAATGTGATGCATTTTGCAACTAGCCCAATACTTGTGAGAATGCAGTGCACTCAAGGAGGCATTTCATGAAATGTTTTGTCTGACAAATTTGTTGGATAAATTTGCTCTCAGCCAATCCTGTGCAAGGATTTCAGTAGCTTATAACAGTTTGTCGGAGGAAAAAATATCTGACAAAGTACTTCATGAAATACCCCATCGCGAATTGTCTTGTGCAATAAGGTATAAAAGATGAAAACACCTGCTTTATTTATCATATTTGCCCTTGTAGTCTGGATACAAACTTGCTAAATATTGGGAGTCATTTTTATGTTTTAGATTATATACAAGACTAGTTATTGCTTTGTATATTTTTAAAGCTCATATTGAAATAAATTAATACATGTAGGGGTTTTCTGAAGAGTGATATGAACAAGATCATTGACTAAAGAACCTAAATGTCATTTTCACTCTGGCATCACATTACCTCAGGTATCATGATTAAGTTGTTGTTTTTTTTTTTGTTAAAGTCAGTGACTTTATGAAAGATATTGACTTCATGATGGATTTTTTGTCGTTAACATCAGCTGTCGTTAATTCATATATGTACTTTTTAATGCTGTGCGAGTGCATCGCACATACACAGATGTACAAATTGCATCTTTGAGAGCGAGGTTCAGTAATATCTGGCCAGCGTCATTCGCCGTCGGGCAAAGTAGGTCGCTCGAGCGAGGGAAAATTTGTTTCCCCCATCCCGTTTGCCATGTCCTGCCTTTTTGTCAGCATGATGAGCAGTTTCAGATAATAATTGATGCGTTTCAAGATGCCAGGACGCCTCCTTGTTAGTGTAGCAAAGAGCGTAGGGCTCCAAAACATGGAAGCTTGCTCTAGGCATCTTCTCCTTCTTTTTTTTTTCCTGTTGCCATAGTAACAGAGACTTTTAATGTGGACAATTTTATCCAATTAAATTTGCAATGGGAATTTGTAAATGTCAGGAGCTATTATGCATACGTGCCAAGAAAAGTGTCTATATGGTGCAAAAAAAAAAATGCCTGCAAAGTGCTTTTGGGAACAGTTCCTCATTTTTAGTTATTTTTTCCTGTTTTTTCTTGATAGCATTGTGGATAATAAAGACAAGTCTCTACTCTGATAAAGAAATGCATCTGCTCCAGGCTTCTTGATGTTTTCCAAGCATGCAGTACTATTGTGTTGTTGTTTTTCACTTGTCCAATGTATACAATGCAACTTCCACTGTATTTGGACGTCAGTGAAGAGATAATGAAATCCACAGTTCTCTCACCAAATACAGTCATTAAAATCGATGGAAGCGATACCCCCTCCATTTCCAGATATGAATGCTTTTTCTTTATCACAGTTACACATTAGGCGTTTTCACATCAGCCCGATAAAAATCCAAGCTCAAAATATTTTCCGCGATTGCGAATAAGAGCGCTATTTCATTTCTTATTCACATCAGCCCATAGAGGGGGTAGCCCGAATAGTTAAAAATTTTGAAATAGCTAATTCGACAGCTGAGTATGTGCAAACAGCATCAGTAATGTGTGTGCCCTCTCAAAAATTCCTCATGATTTGTGTACAGTTTGCCTCGATCGATCGGGTCACACACGCTAGGCATGATGGGATTCATCGCGCTAATTTTTCGAGTCGTTTTCACATTTCAAATAGCGCGCTACTATCCCGCTATTTCAGAAATTTCCCAAGTTGGAGTCGAGAAATTTTCTCGATCAGAGCGATACAATTAGCGCGCTAATTTGCGTTCACATTATCAAATAGCACGCTATTTCGCTATCGCGAAAATTCCCAAGTCAGAAAATAGCGCGCTATTTCGAAACATCGGGCTGATGTGAAAACGCCAAATATATGACATTGTTTACCCCACTTTGTTTTCATTTTCATGGGAATTCCTGACTGACAGGTTGTTATTTTCATGCTTGTATTAAAGCTCTGCCTCCAAGAAAAATACATAATAGATCTATAATAATCTGGATTACATTCATGAATATTCATGTCAGCATGCATGTATGTGTTGAAATGAGCTGTGGAGGTCTTGAGCTCTCCCAGTGCTTTTCTAGTTTTCCTCTATACTATCTCTATTTTCCTGTTCTCATCTAGTTCTTTCCTTCCCGATATCCTGGTGTTTGTGTTTTTAGTCATTTTTTCATCTCTCTTTCTCCATCCCCATCTGCCTCATATTTCTTTCAACTAATCCATGTTATGGCTCTTTTTCTTTCATCTGTCTCGAGCCAAGGTAATTGGAAATGGGAGGCTGCCCAGACATTTATTGGGAGATAAAAAAAAACAGAACAAAACAGTGACAACTTTAGGAGAGTTTGAATGTTTACAGTTGATGAGCCGTTTTGTTTGTGGATGTGAGATCACGGCGCTGTTGAAATGTGGTTGTCCAGTGAGCAGCCTCGGTTCTAACAAGAATCTTTATTGCCAATTCACAGGCCCAAAAGGTAGAAGTGATGGTAGTTTTCATGTGTTTTCAGCATTATATGATGCACACAAAAAATTGACCTTTTTTTTGTTATTGTGGGTGATGTCATTTCATGTTTGCAGTTGGAATTTCACATCTTTGTCAATCCTTTTGTCACACTTTCTCATATACATGCTTTGTTTTTATTTTTTTGAATAAGTATTCTGCAAAATACCTTACATGAGGTGAAGGGAGGATCCCGTTTAAAAAGACTTTGTAATTTTAATTCATCTGTCTGAAAATGTCGTTAGTTGTCATGTTGGCAGGTGTCATGTCTGTGCTACCTATGAGACATGCAGAGAAAATTGAATGCCTTTGCTGAATTCATCCTTTGATTGAATGCTTATAAATCATCTTCCAGTTGGGTTATGTTTCAAGAGACACATTGTTGATGACTGTGACATGGTATGATAGTGTTCATTGCACAGGTTATCATTTTTAGCTGCAGTGATATTATATTATGAGGGTGGTCCTTGCAGTAGGATGGCCACTGAAGTGATTCTGCATCACGGCAATGAATATTATTCAGTGTGTCTCTCATCCAAGTGGATAAGACAGAAATCCTTACGAATTTCTTTTCCTTTCATACATGTAACATTTTGGTACACACAAGCATTACTTACATTATCTCCTGGTTTGTGTGTATCTCTCTCTCTTTCTGTGTTGTATGTTTCTAACTTACTCCATCCTCTTTGGAGAGCTCACAAATCTTCAAGACTGCAGTACCATCATTTCCAACAGTATCTGTGGGGGCGCTGTGGCATAGTGGATAAGACTCCCGACTCTCGAACGGAGGACCGTGAGTTCGAATCCCGCCCAGTGCTTACATCCTTGGACAAGATGTTTTTACCTACAATGTCCCTCTCGACCCAGGTGTATAAATGGGTACCTGGCAACGCTAGGGTAATAATAATAGCAGGGCCCTCTGGTAGAGCAGTGGCAACACTGAAGAGGCTACCCTGGGTAAATAAGACCTTATTATTATTATTATTATTATCTTTCCCATCCCATCCATTCTCTCCTCTGGTATCTTTCTCATTTGGTCTTTCATATCTGATTCTTCCTCCTGCCCCATTCTTCTGTCTCCTCCTCCTCTTTTCTCTGCTTCCTCTTTCTCCTCTCCCTCCCCTGCACCTCCTAAAACTTCTCCTCCCCTCCTCTTCCCTCCTCCTCCCCCTCCTCCTCCTCCCCTTCTCCCCCTCCTGTTCCTCCTCCTCCTCATCCTCCTCCTATTCCGCCTTCACCCTACTCCTCGTCTTCTTCTCCCTACTCCTCCTCCGCCTTCTCCTCTTCCCCTCCCTCTACTCCTCTCCTCCTCCTCTTCCTCCTCTACTCCTCCTCCTCCTCCTCCCCCTACTCCTACTCTTCCTCCTCCTCCTCTTTCACTTATCTCCCCCTCCTCCTCCACCTCCATGTCATCCCGTCTCGGCTAACAGATGGAGAGTGCAGCAGAGCGGGTCGGGCTTTACCCCAATTGGCCAATGGAGGGTTTTGACCGATTTGACGCCGGTAATCAATGATCGTCTTTAATTGGCTTGATGAATGATAAACATGATACGTTGGCTTGATCGGTGGCATGGCCTGGTCTGGCAAAGGCCCCCTGTTAACCCTTTTTATCCCAACATCAGCTTGTCTGTATAACTTGATTCATTTTTGCCCAGGTAGGTGCCGTTGGAATGCTTCAGTTCTGATGGGATGCAATACGTAGTCTCCACTTGTTATCCTAAGTTAGCTTGCACACAAGGGGTTTTAAACCTATAAATGGTGTGTGTGTGTGTGTGTGTGCTGTTCGTGTGTTTATGTTTTGTTTTAGACTTGGTATATGCATGATGTTACCTTTATTCAGTATTAGCATAATTTCACATTTAAATATCTGAAGCTTTAGATAAGGCACTACTACCAATAGATGGAACAAACCTAATAAAAGTAGTATTTTGAGTTTAATTGGAGGTTGTGTACCACTGACAGCTGTATGGAATCAGGACTGTGAAGGCACCAGATCTGTGAAACCTGAACTTTTCAATTTGCTAATTGAATATTTCCCGTTATGTCAATTGTGAGACATTGCAAATGTTCCGCTCATTTTATTTCTATTTCACGTATGTTTTCTCCTCATGCTTCTGTGTTCTTTTACAAAATCACAGATGCAATTCATCTGGGAAATAATTCAATTCCTGAATTATCGTATCTTGCAGGGTTTTTTTTTTCTACCATAGTGACATTAATAAGGTACAACGGGTTGAAAGTCATATATATTTTAGATTTTATGTGTGTGTGTGTGTGTGTGTGTGTTTGTATATTTATCGGGGCTCAACACCAAAGGAAAGCCTTTTTGGAAATTTGTTGGCCCAGCATCAACTCGTAGTGGCCCTGGTTCGGTGGGCCACCCTGTATACACATACGCACACATTTTATATGATAAGAAGCTGCCAGAGGTTGACAAACTTTCACTGGGAATGCAATCCCGCACCATGCTGGGAGGGCTTTGGCTGCTGAAGCAGTTGATGCGAGAGGAGGCGCGTGTGAGGTTACGTCTTGTTTCGTAAGCTGAAAAAAAAAGAAACAAAAAAGAAACAAAAAAAGCAGGGCAGGTCAGTACTTAAGTCTTGTGATCTCACAGTCCCTGGAATAATCTTACCCGCCCCTCATTGAAATTCAGATTGTATGCTTGAAGGGAAAAGGGGGGAAACCATTCTTCGTAGTAGGAAGAAGGCATTCCAGGCAAACAATCTGTGTCAGGAAATCCTCTCTCCACCCATTGGTTGAGGCATTCCGCCAGACGATGTATTTCTGTGAAATCTTGATATCTGGGCGTGCACGGATGAGATGATTGCATGATTGGCCTTGGAAATAAGTTCACCAGAGGACTGCTTTAATACCATACTTTCTTATCCTTTCAGTACTTAGCTTTTCATCATGCATTTACACCCTTTGCTGGTTAAGATATCAAAGAGAACTGATGAATTCATGATGTAAGGGGATCAGAAGGCGAATGTCTTGTGTGCGTATGAAATCTAAACAAGTGTCTGATAGATACCTACTCGACAGTGATATTTCATCCAGCCAAATTGTAAGGAATGAAGTGAAGCTGAGATGTTATCTTTTCGAGTCTTGATTTGGCAAGAGAAGTGATCACCTCTGTGAGCAGTCTTTTTGTGAACCATACCCCGGCTTTCATCCGTTCATCTTTCACCTTTCGCTTCCCTCATCAGCACTTCAACCCATGCAGAGGGGGGGAAAATTTCCAATATCTATCTCCTGATCAGACTCATTCTACCTTAATGTTGAGAATGACATACTCTATACATTCCCTGCACTTATCTCTCTCCCCTACCCCCCCCACTCCCCCCCCCCTTCTCTCTCTATTGCAGAGTTTATTTTTGAGAATACTCATAATTTGAGTGGCTTGTGCCCACTTATTAGCTTATGAGCTTTCTGCGTCTGTCATGGTTATGTATTCATTGGCCGATGCGGGCTGGGCTCGTATTTCATGCGGCAGTGTATATGCGTGATCTAATTTTGATTTCTGAAAGGGTAATTTTTCTTCCCTCTCCTAAAATCCTTACTTTATTGACTCTGGCCCAGATCAATGTGCCCCTTGCACTGCAGTCGGTGCGGGCCGAGCTAGTCTCGTGGTACGAAACCCGTCGTTCTCATCCGTGCGCTCATTAAGACTTGGAGCAAGACTAATTGACACTGATTAACACGCAATTTATAAATGCGGCCAAAAGAAAAACTGTCGCTGCACTGTAGTTGAATGAGTGGCGGCAGTCAAATCGGGCTCGATCGCTGGACAGAGTTTGAAGTTGAAGGACTACGTGGTCACTCGAAGCACTTTGGCAAAGGGTCTGCACCCCTCAAGACTTCTCATATTACCATTGTTCAAATGAATAATCTAATTTACCAGCCATTTTAATTCAGTCAATTACATCTGTCTCTTCACGTATGTACGTATGCATGTATGTATGTATGTCTGTGTGTTTTTCTGTCCTCGCTCCTTCCTCACCATTTCTCATTGTCTCTCTCTCTCTCCCTCTCTTCCTCTCTTATCTCTCCTTCTCTTTCAATCTTTTTTTCTTTCTCTCTTCCCATTTTCTATATTGCTACCCACCATCGCTATCTCATATCTCATAACAATTGCATGTACCACAAGCGTGTGCATATTCCTTTTCTTCCACCTCCCCTTTATGTCCCCTTCTGTCTGTCTGTTTCTCTGTCTGTCTGTCTGTATGTCTGTCACTCTTTCACTCTTCCTTGCTAACTCTCCCCCCCCCCCTCTTGTTTCTTCGACTCTGTATTGGCATTTTACTCCCTTCTGAAAAGGTAGAGACGATTTATTCTAGCAATTTTCACGCAAGACAAAGAGTGTGTGTTTGTGAAACCCAATACGCCAGTAATGTTTTCTCCCAATTAGGGAAGAGCTTCACATTTGCTCAGACATTTTTTTTTTTACTGTTAACCCCTTCTGGCCCGCAGCCACCAAATGCTGTTGACGTCCGTCCCTACCCCGTCATTGGTTCTCGTATCGTGAGATTGTCGATTGTAGATGGCTTCCCATCAGTTTGGCGTGTGCGATGTGAGTCTCGAAAAATGACTGATCGTAATCCTTCTCTATCGAGGGTTTTTCTGACTAACACAAAGAAAACTGTGCGGAATCTGTGGCATCAATATTTTTCTGACGAGTTGGCTATCCGATTGTCATCGGGAGGATGTTGTTGTCTCGTGCAGAATAGTTAGCGATGTTGACAGTCAGAGCTTTGCAAAAGATCGCTGTGGCTTCAGAGTAGATTGCAATTACATTTATGCTGCCCGGTGATCTTATCTACTATATATCTCCAGGAAGTCACGATGAACAAATGCTCAGACCCGTCCCCGCGAGTCACGGATGAAATATTTAGGCCCAATGTGGAGTCACACAATGACCCGTGAACGACATCTCATGTAGCGCATGGTTTGTCCAGCGGACAGAAGTACGGGAGGATGACAAGTCGTGTTTTGAGCAGAGAAACAGGAATGCAAAAATCACAGAGAGATTATACCATGGGAGTTGCATGAGGCATTATTGCGGCGATCCAAAAAAATGGACCTCATTACTCATGCAGCAGGCTGGAGTACATGTTGAGGTCAAGTATCGTAGACATCAGACAACCACCAAATTCATTTGGTCAGGTTATTGCTAGGCCCCACACACAGAAACACACACACACAAAACAAGCAAAAGACATCGATAGTACTTTTACTGTGGTTGAATTCTGAAATTTTGAAACCTAGCCTTCTTATTGTCTTGTGTGTCTTATTGAAAAGAAGAGGGAGAGAGAAAGTCCAACAACAACAACAACAACGATAAATGGACATCAAATTGTAACTACCCTTTCCCACCAACTGTACACAGATCGGGGCCCCAGGTCAGAAGCCTGACTTTGTGACGTGTGGTTGTGAGATGGGGGCTTGGAGGAGGGGCCTTAAAAAAAAATCTTGTTTTTTTGTTCCTGTCTTAAAATACCTATGCCTTACTGTGACACTCCGAGGTAATTGCATTAAATGCCAAAGTGGTCAGATGAGCTTTAGCCACATATTCAAAGGGCAGGATGGACATGGGACATTTCCCCCTGCCTTACATGCACACACACACACACACACACACACACACACACACACATGGGAATTCCCCCCCCCCCCCTCCCCTTAAGTTTGGTTTAGTTTGTTGGTTTTAATGGGATATTTGATAGAGGTTGGTCAGGGGGAAGGTCTGAGGAGGAAAATAGTGGGATTCCAATAAATTGAATTAGAGCTTGAAGTCCATATTCTTTAATCCACTTTTTGGTCATCCAGTGCATTCTTTGACTTAAATTTTGAAGCCTACCAATTTTGACCTAATTAGCAATGCCATCAAAATCAGTCCCACTTTTATGACTAATACACTTACGAGGGTCTGGTTAGTTATAACCACTACCTGCATTTTACCACAAAGTGCAATATATTTGTCAAGGTGTGTCCTGAAATTTCCCTTCTTTCTACTTGGACCACTCAAACTATCTTCTGTATTCTACCTGGAAATAAAGAATTGATATGGTTATTGTCAAAGAAATTACATCTTGTCAGGGCTGACAACTTTCATGAAATGGTCTCGTGATGAACTAAATTTTGAGGAATTCTTTCCCGTCTGTTTGCTACCACTTCCTCAAAGTTTCAGCCTTCAAAACCTATTGACATAAATATACCTGACAGGGCTAGCAGAGGGTACCAGTTGTGAGATATGTAACAAAGTATTTGACATTGGAAAAGGGGGGTCTGAATCAAAAACAGACAAATGCTGCAGAAATCTTGCCTAATTTATTGTGAGGAAATGAAAAGTGGTGGCATGAATTTGCAGCGATATCTTTACAAGCTGCTGTCATTTGCAATAGAAGGCTACGACGCATTCTGTTTGTCATGTTTATCTTGCAGATTGAAAACAAATATTTTAAAGGACATAAAAATATATTAAAAACCCAGAGCAGAAAGAGTTTGAGTGATAGGCCTCTAAATCTAGTGCTGTCAACCTCGTGGGTTTTATCGGCCTTACATCTGGAACATGGATGGCCAGAAAGTTAGATTTCTGCATAGAACATTAAATAACAGGTAGAATGGGCATAGAGATTTGGATATTTTAGTATCTTCTCATCTTTTTCCTTTCTTAGAGAGAAGCAAAAAAAAACAACAACCAAAAAACACCCCAAAACAAAAAATATACAAAAAAGCACTGGAGAGGAGAGAGAGTGACCACTAGAAAGAGAGATGGATTAGATTATAGTCGCAATGCTGAAAAATGCAGTCAGCATATATAGAAAAAATTACTGAATATAGAAATATATATACCTGAATATTGAAATATATGTTTTATATATTTGTGGATATTTGTATATTAGCATGCATTCAATTGAAATGCACATGTAAACATACAGGTTGGATACACTCAACTCATGCACAGCTAAGATACATATGTTGTGTTGTTACATGTCACAAAGAAAACAAGATTGTGTGTAGGAGGGGTATAACATATATGTGATAAATCAATATTATCGGTTATAACAAGAGTAAAAAGATAGCATATCACCTAAAAAAATAAATAGAGGAGATAGATATATTAAAGATATATAGATTTTTGTGTCAGTGTGTGTGTGTTACAGAGAGAGAGAGAGAAGATGAACCAGGAGATAGAATGGTAAGGAAAGTAAGGAAGGGAAAGAGTGTCAAGAAGATGACTGAATGATTAAAGAGAGCAAGGTGACTTGATGAATAGATGTATAGTATATAAATACCCCCTTTGTGAGGTATTGCATCTTTTTTCTCTCTTCCTTTTTACTGTTTTGCCGTGGCATATTAATCACTTATTTGATGTGAGGATTGTTTGGCAAGAGGACCGCATCCCGACTATATATGGCACAGATGTTGATATATAGATATTTTAGGATGACACCTTTAATCAGTTGCCACATCTTAGGAAGTGAGTTTGACTTGTAGACAAAGACTTTTTCCCTTGTGTCTGGCTTGTTTACTGCAGTTTGTAAATCTTATGTCTATCAACATTGCCACCTGTCTAAAAGGGTCATTAAACACTCCTTTACTTGTTTATATGACCAGCACAGATTTGAATAGAAATACCTAGTGGTGTATAGAGGCGTTTTTTGTGTGTTTTTTTTTTATTGTTTATATTTCTTTGAATATGAACAGAGCTATTATTCATGAGTGAATCTGGGTTCAAATCTGTTGGGTTGTTCTTGACTGATATTTTATGTGATACAAAAGGAAAAAAAGTATGCACCATTTCTGAGAGCAGTAAATATTTGATTAGAAAATCTTGATTAAAACATTTAAATTTGCTGTAGCGTTGTTTGTTGCTTTATCAGTTGCTCATATTTGTTTCTTTAAGAAGATATTGTCAAGTGTTTGGTGACTCAGAGCAGTATAATCATGCTTAGATTGATAAAAGAAATGAAAGAATAAAAATATGAAAGATAAAAGAAAATGAACTATACTGAATCGAAGAAATTTTTGAGAATGGGGTTATCACTGTCAAGTCATCTGTAAACACACACCTTCATGCTGATTTACCGTACGTTTAGTGCTTAATTCAAACATTGTTGTCTGTGGAAAAAAAAAAATAGTTTGGCACATTTGGTAATAGGTAATACACAGATTTGTCTGTTTTTTAAGCATCCAGCCATCAGCTTAATCAGTGTTCTCGTTCACACCTTTAATGTTTGCACAATGCCAGTGATGCTGGTAGCAATTTGAGCCATCATGCATCACAGTTTTTTTTTCTTCTCTGTCTTTTTTTTTTTTTTTAAACCAGGAAACATTGCAAAAAGAGGTGCCTTGATTAAGACTAATGGCAAATACAGAAGTTCAAGTTCATCATGTGCAGCCCCACACCTGAGATTTTCAGTCTGTGGTTAATCAAGGGATGATAAGTTTCACAGGCCTATCTCATCAGCGTTGTGCTGCGAAGCGAAGACACTGCGCACCTCAGCCCGTAATCAAGACCAGAAAATATTTGTGTCATTATTCACACATTGTGCAAAGTGTGAATATGTGATATTTCATTCTGCTTTTTTTTTCTTCTTCTTCGCTTTTTTTTTAATCTGAATGCTCTGATTAACATGTTCATTATGAGAAAATCCACATTTTCTCATGTGTTTCACTATGCCTATACTACATATTTCTCCTGTATATTAACAATTTTTCCTGGTCCATCCAGAGGGGAAAAGAAAAAGCAGAAACAAACAAGCAAACAAACAAGAAAACCCACAATATATTGATATGCATGGTTGTGTGTATCTATCTCAACGTACAGTGTGTACATGCTCATGCCTGAGTTTAGAAAGTAAAAAAAAACAAAAAATGAATTGATGTGGGAAATTAGCAACCATTGGCTAGTAAAATCATTGAAGTACTTCATGGTATTCAATAGGGTTTATTGTTTCTTTTTTTTTAAGCATTGCGCTGAAGTAACCCTTAGTCTGCATTCAGACTTTTTTGTTTGTTTGTTTCGGCTAGATGTAGTTTACCATGTGATTGCATCTTTTAATATCTTCCTTAAGAGCATCTGTATCTGTGTATCAACAGTTTTATTGTTTTCGTTCCAAGACAGTGATTTTAGAGCTTATCTCATTGAAAACAGAAGGGATAAAGCCAGTGCCCTTCCACTTCCGGCTCAAATCACCGGTAATGTTTCATTTTAACCTCCATGTTTTTTTTTTCTTTTCTTTTCTTTTATTCCACCATACATTTCACTGTCATGCCAAGATTAGATTGCTAAGGATGATTGCAGCATACTGTGATATCGAGCATAGAAGTCAGAGAACATTAGCCAGAGTTTTTGATGAGCATCAAACTCATCAGTGTGTGTCATAGTATTGCCGTTTCTCATCGCTGCACTTCATGTTGAATGTACTGTATGCCTCTGCCAGCGGCCTGGCTCATTCTGTGTGCAATTTGACCATGACTTGTGAATGTACAGCTGCGGCTCGCCGGGGCTCGCAACTAATTTCAGATAAATTATCCCATCAGAATGCAATCTTTGCTGCATGAGGGCTTCAGCCATATGCTGCCCTTCATTTCGCCCATTTGCCTCTATTCAAAGCCCCCCCCCCCAACACACACATACACACACACACATACATAATATATATCTTTCTCTCTTGTGCTTTCTCTCTCACAAAGTAACAAACACAAATACCCATCCACCAACACACACACACACAAACACACACACACCCTAATTTGATTTTTACAGTTCCGGAAGCGGTCGAGTAATACAAACCGCTAATCCAGGCTGGACTACTTGCATTATGAATACATTACACTATTCAAAATTTTATTCTACAGTTGCTATTAAGTGATCTGCCTCTTTCTTCCACAATATTTTTTTTATGTCGTCACTACAGTTTTACTGAGGCACTATTCTTTTTTTTTTTTCTTCTTGACATGATTTACTCTGTTACTATGGTAATATAACAACAACTGGAAGAATGATAGTGGGATTCAATAAAGGTATGTATGACCATGTATAAAGGTCAACTGCTTGATGTTTACATCATGTGAATTATGAAGTCATAGGTCAAAGGTCACATGATTGTATATAGGTCAATTGCTTGATGCTTACATCATGTGAATGATGAAGTCGTAGGTCAAAGGTCATGTGATTGAGGTCAAAAACAAATTCTCATTTCATGAAGTGATTCGCAGCTACTAAATAAAAATAAGTGAATCTGTATTAGATAAGGTAGATAAAAGCACTTCTGTTAGTCAATTTGGGGATTAATGTCAAATGAAAATGACAAAGAAATCAAACTCTGAAATTGGGGAATATCAGGATTTAAAGGTCATGATCAAACTCATAAATATTTCACCCTGTATGAAGTGGATTGACATGAAACTGAGAGGCGCAAAATATGATACATCAATGTCACATTATCTTGGGCAATGGAAAAATGGTGGATTTGAGGCAAAATGTTTTTTTCTATTTTCTGTGTGGTTTACATGCAGCAGTTGTTTTGGATGGAATATTGATGTATAAAAGAGTGGGAGAGAGAGAGAAAAAGCAAAAAAAAAAGAGAGAGAGAGAGAGAGAGAAGAAGATGACCATTGCAGAGCTTTGTGAACTTGATGAACTTTTGTAGACCTGTAGAGACTTTTATGGACTTTTGTTCACCTTAAAGGAACTTTCGGACCTTTTTTGCCCTTTGTAGACCTTCGTGCTGACCACAAGATGTAGTTAGGAAAAGAGGATAAGAAATGGACAGTAACTACTGAGAAATATGCAATCTGGGGGGATAGTGTGTCTGTGTGTATCACACAAGTCTGTTTTCATTCGGCTATCTAGGGCGGATATGAAGGTATGTTATGCTCATGGTTACATAATGTATGAACATTGAAAAAAAAAAAGAAATGCAAAGAGAGAGAGAGAAAAAGAGATTGATATGCTGTATATGCCATATATTTAGCGAGTCTAATATTTCGCAAATTGGTACTTCCCAACAATTTTGCAAGTAGTCAAATTCGGGATTGAGGAGTACAGTCCTGAATGGAGAAATGTAGGCTGCATGTCACGTTCATGTTGGGATAAGGGACTGTTTTCATGTGCCTTTAAATTTGCAAGTAGCACCTGACTTGTACAGTTTGTGAAAATAAAGATTTCATGAAAATTTGGCATATACAGTAGACCTTTGTAGACCTTTGCAGACCTTTGTGGACCATTAATTGACCCTTTTAGACCTTTGTAGATCTTGGTAGACCTTTGTAGGAATTTTTTGTTTACCATATGGGCCTTTTTGCTGACTGCTTGATGTAATAGGGACAAATACCATTGGTAATGAGCAGTAATTACTGAGAAATATTTAATTTTAGAGAATAAGTGGGTGTATCATGTGAATCGGCTCGTCAGTCTGCTATCTAGGGTGGATATGAAGTTACGTTGTTTGCCATGGTGATGGTTATATAACATTTAAACAGCTGAAGAGAGAAAGGAGGGGGTGTGTATTGACCTCTAAAGACCATCGTAAACTTTGTAAAGGTTTTGTTCTTTCTTATGGACTTTCTTGCTGACTGCTTGGTGAAATTGGGACAAATGGGATTGTTAATGAGCATTAATTACTGAGAAATGAGTAATCTGTAGGGGGAAGTGGGAGTATCACGCAAGTCAGTTTGTCATTTCGCTATCTAGGGCGGATATGAAGTTATGATGTTTGTCATGGTGATTGTTATATAACATATAAACAGCTGAAGAGAAAAAGAAGAGAAGGCAGTTGGTAAAGACCTCTATAGACCTTTGTAAACCTTTGTAGACCTTTGTAGGCAATTGTAGGCATTTGTTAGTCTTTGTTCACCACTATGGACCTTCGTGCTGACTGCTAGGTGTAATTGGGACAAATAGGATTGCTGATGAACATTGATTACTGAGAAATGCATAATTTTGTAGGAAAAGTGTGTGTATTACGTGAGTCTGTTTGACATTTCGCTATCTAGGGCGGATATGAAGTTATGTTGTATGTCATCCCTATGTTATCTCTACCTCTGTGGATTGATTAGATACCAGGAGGTCATGTTTGAAAAAGAAAAGAAGATCGACACCATGGGACATGTGTGGATTGAACGTGGTATGCATTGCGCAGTACACCCCACTGTCCATGTTACCACCTGTGAAAAAAAAAAAATACTCTATTGATGTATATTAATTACATTTATTCCACATATGGACTCTGAAATAAGGGTAATTTCTCAAACAAGGACCTGCTTCATCATTTCATTAATTAAACAACACACATTATTTTGTTTGGGGATTAGTATAATTGCCCACACTAAGTACTTTCAAAATGGTCCGAATACCCTTGCTTTTTTCCTTGAACGTGTTGGACAGTTTTGAAGGCTGTAATTTGTTTGGATAATTCTTACTAATGCCCTGACTGATGTGTATTACATGTACAATGTTTTTAATGACTAATAGCCACCACTAGCAAAAAAGAGGAATCCCTCTGCAACTACCATTCCGACTTCCTAACATGAAGTGATCTGCCCCCCCCCCCTGCTTGTCTCTACTCCACATTCATCTTCCATCCTTCTCGCCCCCACCCTACCAATCATCCTTGCCCCTCCCCCCCCCCCCTCCCCCTTAGAGCGCATGACAACCTCAATAAAGAGAGACAGACAGGAGGTTGGACAGAGAGAGTTGGAGGTGATTCATACCTGGAAAAAAAAAATCTTGTTCGTAAACATGTTTCTAGACTGTGCAGTTGTCTATGAAATGTTTAGTGTACAAGTAATACACATCAGTCAGGGCATTAGTGAGAATTATCCAAACGAAGTGCAGCCTCCAAAACTGTCCAACACGTTCAAGACAAAAACCAAGGGTATTCAGACCATTTTGAAAGTACTTAGTGTGGGCAATTATACTAATCCCCAAACAAAATAATGTGTGTTATTTAATTAATGAAATGATGAAGCAGGTCCTTGTTTGAGAAATTACCCTTATTTCAGAGTCCATTTGTGAAATAAATGTAATTAAAACGATTAAATATCAAATGGTCACCATCGCAACATGGAAGTGCTAATGACCAGTCATTATACTTTATACATTATACTTATACTTATAATCAAATTATGTGTCAGGCAAAATAGATGCGTAGTCATGTGTGAGCTCTCAACCAATCATAGGACTAGGCTCTGCTTGTACATTATTTTATAAAATGACATAGTGTTCAGACATTGAGTCTCCAACTGCCGTCTGCTACTGACTACATAGCAGCTGTCTCAAAACGCCACAGTATCTGTCAAACACGCAACGCTTGTACGCTTGAATGCTAGAGTAGTAACACCGCAGTGGAAGTGATTACCAGGTCATGGTTGGCTCCACCTCCTCACTCATGTTTTAAAAGTTGAACTATTTTGATAACAATCACACAAACTCAGAATCAGGCAAAACTGTCATTGGTCGGACATGATCTGCCAGGTGTGCTCAAGAGAAATGTGATTTAAAAGTTTGCACTGAGACTTACAAAATATATATGTGATTAGAAAGTTTATACTTCGACTTGAAAAATATATGCGATTAGAAGGTGAAGAAAAGGGGAGAGAAATGGAATTCAGACTGATGACCCATAATGAAATTATGATAGTAAAGATGATAATAATGATGATGAAAATAATGATAATAATAAATGATAATAATAACAATAATAATAATAAGAAGAAGAAGAAGAAGAAGAAGTAGAAAAATAAGACTAAGAGTAAGAATAAAGATAACAATAAACATAAATAACACATATATAGCACTTAATACAGGCATATCTAAGTGTATTTATATGAGACAAAAAATAAGATGATATACAGAATATAATTACTAATTTTGTAACATAGGTGGTACATATGACAAAAAATTACTATTGATTAGATAAGTGAGTTATAAGCATTGATTTAAACCTATCTACACTTTGAACATTTTAAATGTTTTTAAAAAGGGAAGTTTGTTCCTTCCTTATAAAGTTTTAAAAATAATAATATCACTCTGATATTCATGAAGACACAATCTCTGATGATCAGAGGGAAGGAGAAAGAAAGAAGAAGTAACCAACAGATGATGGCAGCAAATGAAGGAAGGGGGAGATGGAGAGATAGAGTGAGAGAGTGAGAGATGTGAAGACTTGATATATTCATTGGGGCATAATCAGTATGTTGATGGTGGGGCATCTTTCTTGTAAAGCCTGAATGCACACTGTCTCAAAAAGTCATCAAATTGAGTCACAGATGTTATCAGGGAGGAGTGTTGGGTCTGTGTAGCTTACAGCAAGTGTTTTTCAGCAAGAATTCTTTTACCCTCCCAGTATTTTAGATGTTGTGGATTTTTTTTTCAAAATATTTAGAATGAGTGGGTAGGTGATCCATCTTTCTCCTTGTGTGTGTTTGTTTGTTTGTTTGTGTGTGTGTCTGTTTGTATAATATGATTTATATACTGTAAAACCAGAAATTTTCATGTGCATTTCAATTTCGCAAATGTCGTGAGAACCAAAGATTCGCAAAATTAAAATGCATGCGAAAGTTCTTGTCTACACTACTGCATTGAATGCAAGTGGTAATTCGTGAAAATTCCATTTAAGGTCGTAGGTTCCAATGCACGAAAATTTCATGCTGCAAAGTTATCTTGTTTTACAGTTGTTGTTTTTTTTTTAATGTTAAGTGGATAATCTCAACTTGTAATGTAATTTGCAGTCATGTTCATGAATAGTTCGGTATGTATGTCTCCGCCTGTGTGTTCATGTGTGGAAAGGAAAAAGCTCTCGGCAAACTTGCTACTGTAAAGTTTAATGTCTCTATGAATATGAGTCGACTAATGTAATATTCATGTCATGTCGCAGCAAAGCAAACAAAAGTAGTAGTCACTGTGGTAAAATGATGTTGAATTTGAAAGTGATGAAGATACTCAGCAAAGACTGGAGGAGGGGAAGGGTAATGGGGGATGACTTGGAGGGACGGGGGAAGATTTGGAAGGATGGGGGACGATTTGGAAGGATGGGGGACGATTTGGAAGGATGGGGAGGGGGAGGAGAGAGTATTTGGAGGGAAAGGGTAGGATTAAGAGAAAGGAAAGAGAAGGTATAAACAGAGGGGGGCGGGGAGATAGGAGGGGAAGGAAATATAAGATAGATTGGGGGTGAAGTAAAGTGAGAGGGGAGGGTGGTATAGGGAAATTAAGGAGAGCGAGATTGAAGGGGGTAGGATTTGGAGGGGAAGGAAGGGGAGGTTCTGAAACCAGGAGGGGAAGAAAGGAGAGGGACAGGAGGAGAAGAAAGGAAAGGAGGGAAGGAGGGGAAGAAGAGAATAGAAAAGGAAAAAGTGAAGGGAGAAGGGAAGAGAATGAAATGGAAGAAGAGAAAACAATAACTTAGAATGGAAAGTTGGAAAGATGAAGGACAGGGAGATGAACATAGGAGCGAGGAGGGGAAGTGTAGGGGTAATCTTGAGGGGAAGATTTGGGAGGGAAAAGGTTAAAGGGGAATGATTGGGTGGGAGAAAAATGAGGGGAGGGAAGGGAAAGAAGTGGAATGGAGAATGAGGAAGAGAAAAAAAAGAAGAGGAGAGGTACATTGAAGGTGAAGATAAAGAAGGAAAAAGGATTGGGAAGAGAGGTGATGTAGAAGTAGCTCGGAGGAGAGGAGTAGAAGAAGAGAAAGATGAGGGGAACAAAAAAAATGGAAGGAGGATTAGAGAAGGGAAGATAGAGGGAAGGTGAGGGAAATAGGGGAGAGAGTGACAGTGTGTGGAAGAGGGGGAAAAAAAACATACAAAATGAAAATAGAATTGTGAGATATTGGAATGTGGGGCTGATGCTTCCCATCCTATCACTACCAAAATGATGAACTCATCTCGTGCACTCTTCTTGTTTGAGAAATAAGGTCCATGCTTTGTCATAAATTGATGTTTTCCATTTTTCTAGGCTTTAGAAAGGGCATCATGTACCATAAAGAAAGCTGTCTCCTGGTATAAATCAGTGATTTCGATAATTTACCCTGACATTTTGTGGAAATGCATAAAGGGACACTGCTCTGTTTTGTCCAAAGTTTTATTGGCAGATTTTATTTGGTACTTTTCCATTCTGGATTAGGGTCTGTTTGTTTTGTGTAGGGTGTTTTTTTTTTTCTGCAAGGGGGGGGGGGCACAACAAATCTAGAAAGAGCAATTTGAGTGATTTGCATTGAACATGTATAACAAAGTTTATAGGTAAGTTTGAGGGTATGAGAGAGAATATACCTCGGGAGGACAAAATCATTTGAACCAGCAGAGATTGTAACTCATTTGTTCTCTCCGAAGTCACCGAGAGGAACTCTCCACACATGCCTTTTATTCCTTCCAAGGCATATCGATCAGAGCGACCTTGCAAGAATTTTGCTGACATTATGAAATCAGTGTCAATGCACTTTGCTCGTTGCATTCCAGTCTGCAGGTATTATGAATATTCACCAAATACACAGCACCCATAGATATACTACTATATACTGTACCTTATCAATAGGTATTAAGTAAATCATAGAAATGCATAACCCCGTATGCCACCCATCAAATGTAGAGGGAATTTTCCAGCAGAACTGATCCTCCTCTCATCAGTAAATTGGCAACTCTTAGTTTCCCTGATAGTCTTATATCAGACACAGATTAGATGGAATTGGTTCTATTCATTTAATTTACGTGTAATTCAAAAGAATTGTATTCCTCCCCGAGCAAAAAAAAAATAAAAAAATAAAAAATAAAAAAAGTGCCTGTTTGAGTGGGAAACACAGATGCTGCCAATTCAGTGATCATTATAAATTTACGAATTTAAATGGCTTTTTAACATACTGTGCCTTTTGTTATGATTTATGATTATTGTGAAAAGATTTATTTGTTGTTTTTTTTTTTTGTGGGGGTGGCAGGTCGTAGATTATCTGAAAGAAGTGCACATTCTGGCAATGTATGTTATGCTAATTAAGTAGCAAACCGTAGAATGGAAAGGTAACGAACATGGTTTATTTATCATGGGAATGCAGCCATTACTGGTTTTCTTACCTCACCTCACGGCATTGTTGTTTTAATTGGAATCGTGTAGACGTGCAGCTTTCCAAGAAAGGATGGGGAGTGGTGTGTTGCGGAGCGCGGGGTGCGTCACGGTCTGATGCGGGTTTCCAGGGGATGCTGGTGGTTGCTGGGGCTAATTCAATTTTCATACGTCCCGCCTGACTTGAAACCAACCGCACTTTGGGGGTCTGTTAAATGAAAAATGCTCGCTAGGGCATCTCAGAGCTATTCATCTTCATTATGTTATCATATGCAGAATTGAATCTTGGGATGGAGGGAGGGGGGTGGGTGGAAGATGAGTGAAAAGAGAATGTGGAGGGTTGACAAAAAGAAGAATGAGAAGACTATGGTGTCTTCAAAGCGGAAGAAATTTACGAAGAAGAAGGAGATGAACAAGGAGAATGGAGGGGAATTTTATGATGATGATGACTGTTGACATGGTATCTGGCTATAACGGTACTTGGGGGTGAAAAAAGAAAGGTGTAGGTTATCTGGAAGGCCACCTGGCTTACAGAGAATTTGCAGGCAAGCGGAGAGCAGCCTAGTTTGGAAGTGAAGGGCGACGAGCTTGTAAGTTTCTTCATTACGCTGCACGGTGCATCTGCCGCTCAGTTGTGTCCCCGAGTTCCACCGTGTTTTCCAGGTCAAAGAACGTCGCAGGTCAAAAGTGTAGTTGGTCTACAAGTTCCAAGTTCATACCCCTGTGCATGGTAGCAACTGCCGTGAAGTTTGGGATTCTGTTTGGTTGTTGCTCTTTTAAACTCAATATAGGAGAAATGAAAGAACCTTCATGCTATGTTTAGTAGTGGTGATACGGCATTCTGTTTCTGTGTTTTGTATTGGTTTTTTTTTTGTGGGGGGGGGGGAGTGTTTGTTGTTCATTCAATAAATTGATTAGATTGGTTACTTGGGAATGAGCATTTGTAGCTAAAGAGGTGTGATTCCACAGAGAACTATTTTGCTTAATGTGAGCTTGTGACGGCCTTGCCATGAAAACGATATCCTCATGGTCAGCCGATTACGTGGTTTGATGTAATGCTCAGCAAAACATAAAAAGGACATACAAGCTTCATCAACGTAAACAGAAATTAGACACTTTTATGTCCCACTCCAATTTTCATCCTCATTTTTATTCTTCTTTTTATTTTTTTCTGATTGGCCTGCTCTGGTGATTGATTTAAGAGCCCTGCCATTAATTAAGGTTATGTAGTTTGATTAGTTCATTCACTGGTGAAGGTCATTGGTTCAAATACCTTGGATGTGTCACCTACTTCTGATATCTTGCGTTGAGTCAGACTAAAAATTTATGTCTCCTACATGTATGTCTACATCTTCATCTTCTGTTCCACTGGCTGTCATGGAAAGGATGTGTAATGATTTGTTGTGGCATTAATTTTCAAGCAATGAAGGGAATAGACTCAGATTTCATTTCAACTGATTAACAAATTGCCCTACAACAACATAAATAAGCACTGAATTGATCAGTGTTTTAGTAGTAGCCATGACAACATAAATCATGGGCATACATACTCGTGCAGGATTCAAACCTACAACCTCCTGATCTCTGGACAGGCATCTTATCCACCAGACCACCGAGCTTCCACCTGACAGCCAATGCTGGTTCTAATCCTGTAGTTTACGTAGATGTAGGGCAATTTGATAACTAGTTGCAATAAAAAACAACTTGACTGAAGAATTTCATGAATTTGAAGACTTCATTTGCCATTTTTCACTTGAGATGCAATATAATGTTTTGTTTTGTTTGTATGGTCAATGGTGCTGTTATGAGATGAAGTAAAAGAAAGAAGTAAGTTAGGAGACCAGCGTATTAAGAGATTATAGGAGGGATGGGGTGGTGATTTAGTTGCTAGGGTAACCTGTAGGCATGAATCCTCTCCCTCGGTTCTTGCTGAGAAGTGGTTGGAGAGCCTGATGATGTAGCTTGGTATTACTACATCCTTTAATGGCGTGCCAGTATTAACCGGGAGATCATAAATTAAAAGTCAAATTTTCCATTATCCTGTCCATCCTCTCTAAAAAAAAAAAAAAAGTGTACTTCTTCCCTTTTTCTTCTTCAGTAATCAACTGCAGTTTCTTATTTGTTTCTCCTCTCTTTTCTGTTTTCTACATCCATTTTTCTAACATATAATCCTCTGAAATGGTCCGGTATCACTGCATCATTTTCTTGTAATCCATGCATGATATTGCATTTGGCTGTCTAACTGTATCTGCCACTATAGCACTGTCTGTTCCTTTGCCACTGCCACCAGGTATATTTACATTATGTATAGTTGTGCAAAAACATAATTATGTGCTATGTAATTTTTCTTTCTTTCTTTCTTTCTTTCTTTCATTTTATGTTCTCGGTGCATTCTTTCTTTCTTTGCTAAGTTTCTATTTTGATGTTCAACACATTAACTATTGTGCTGACATGAATGAGGCCAGTTTATTAACGTGTTCAAACCTTTTCATCCTTTGCAGACGTAGCAATATGCTTTTCCATCCCACCTAATTGTGTACATACACAGTATGTGTCGATGCCGTGAATCAAGTTTGGAGCATTTAGTTGCTGCCAAGCTGGGCCGAGCCCCAAGCCAACTCTGTTGTTGTTGCATTGCTAATTGATGGAAAAGTATTTACCTAATGTTTGAATGTTTTCGTGTACAAACGACACGTTTCTATTGTAACTGGAAACTCTTTGTATCATGGTTCCAAAGAAAGAAGAGATAGATTGTTTGTTTGTTTGTTTGTTTGTTTTCTTCCTTGACCCGATGAATTTCTTGAATCAGATTTGGGAGACCGGGCGTGGATTGTCACGTCAGACATGACTCGGACACAGCAGTACTCCAGCTGATGTTTCTTGTCAATGAGGTGAGAAGTACTTACAATCATGTAGCTGCTATTTGAAATAAGCATTAAAGAAGAAATCCACCCCAAAAATAAATAAACTTCAGTAGAAATAGAAAAATTTTTTCCCTACAGAATAGTACAAAAATGACTTAAATCGGATATATGGACGATATGGCATTTTGAAATATCACATAACATTTGTTCTTTTTTTATCTTGGGCGTTTTAAGACAAGTTTTGTATTTGAACAGCTGAAATATGAGATTTTTTATATTTCTGTTTATGAAATGAATAAGAAATTGTGAGAGCATGACATTGTCAACTTGCTCATGTGAAAATTTATAAGGACTAGTAGAGAAATGTTTTCCACAAAAAAAAACCTGAAATTTTAAAATGTCATTTCTTATTTCTTATCTGATTTTTGTCATTTCTGTATCGTTCTGGAGGGAATATTTTTCTCTTTGTATTAGAATTTATATATTTTTGGGTGGATTTCCTCTTTAAAGGGAAAGTCCAGATGAATTTCAATATTTCACATCTTGTAGTACATAAATTGACAGCTCTATGTATAAATTTATGGAATTCATTGTAGTCTTTGAACAAAGAAACCAATACTCTGAAAAACCCCAAACCAAATTACACTGATTAAGGATGATGACATAGGAGGCTCACATATCTAAAAAAAAAAAAAAAATGTACCTCAGTGTAAATTCCATGATAATACCACTTGCTTAAATAAGCTCACTTGTGATGTCGCGTACTGTGACACCGAAACTTTAAAAATTCTGGTTTTTCCTCAAACTTTGCTGAATATGTTCTACTGATATTGTAGCATTAATGCAATCCATTTGTATATATATTGGGTTTCATTTCCCTTTTAAAATGATTCGATATCAAGGGTTTGATTTAAGTGCATGGACTTCAAACAAACAAAAAGATGATATGCATCATTCAATATGTGCCATTTGATCTGTGAATTACTGATGTCTTTATATTGTATATGATGTACTGTGTCTTTGCTGCGTGTAATTGACTTGAAAAAAAAAATCACTAATCCTACTGTTCTCATAAAGCTCTGTCACAGAACTAAGATCATTGCATGAAATGTTTTGTGAGAATTTTTCTTCTGACAAACTGTTATAAGCTACTGAAATCCTTGCATCTGCTTGGCTGAGAACAAATTTGTCAGAAAAAATGCTCAAACGCTATGAAATTCCCTCCTCCCCATTATATGTATGAACTCAAATAACTATAAAACAGGATTGATGGTCCTACTCTTATGGTCTATGTGTGTGTGTGTGTTTTTATGTCTTGGTTTATATATTCTATATTTTTTTCTATTTTTTCTGCTTACTTCTGCAGGGAGCCCTTGTAAGTGTATGTGCGGACGACAGTTTACACCTGTGGAATCTACGACAAAAGAGGCCCGCCATCTTACACTCCCTCAAATTCAACAGGGAAAGGTGAGCGTGACGTAGCCCACCAGAAAACAAATTCACAATAACTATTTCTCGTAATGCCTGCAAAGAATGTATTTCATCCTTACAACTGCCGTACTCGACAACAATAAGGCTGCACTGATTTTTATTGAAATAAAGCAGTAAAGTTTGGGTGTGGCCAATGCTACCACAGCTAACTTGTGCACTTTCCAACCCAGCGAATGGCATGCTTAACTAACACACGTAACTATGTATGGGACTATGCAATGTGCCATAGACGGACTCTGTTGTAACATCCGCTCAATCAAACGATCTTACAGGCAATGCTGTGTTCCACAATCAAGTGAACGACTTCTTTAAATTTTTAAGCCACTGATTGTTGTTGTTTCCATGTCAATTTTGAGGAGATTAAATAAGGGCCAGCCCTATAAATACAAAGCGCAGTGTGAACAAGTAAGTTTGCATAGCTATCAACTGCAGTACTACCGTTTTGTATCCTGCCCTGTATGCATTACACAGTTGCACTATTTGATGTAATGCCTCTGCTACTGTATGGCAAGATATATGGCATGTGTGAATGAAAACAATAACATCAACACATGTTCTCCATTGTTCCTTAAAATTCCAACGTGGAGCTTGCATCATTCCATTCATACCAGTAGAACTTTAAAATGCAACAAATCCCAAAGTATTCATATAATCCTGCAAAAATATGCAGAAATACAGATTAAGTTTGTTATCTTATTTCAGAAAAGTGACGGAAGTCTGTATCTTTACAAGATCCTGCTGCTTTTTGTTTTGTTTTGTTTTTTGTTTTTTGTTTTTTTTTTTTTGGGGGGGGGGGGGGGGGAAGGTGGGGGATGGGAGAAGGTAGTCTCCTAAATCAGGCTTGCCCGAGGCTTGCCCGAAATATCGACAACTAACCAGTGCACACTGGATCTGAGTATTCATGGGTGTGGAGGACGTGTATGTACAGGTAGATGGTATACAGGTGGTTAGATATTAGATCCTCAGTTGAAAAATATCAGTGATTTTGCATAAATGAGTAAATGAACCAGCCCTTTTGCTTGAGCACCCATGTCTTCAAAATCATGACTGTTTCCTCTATCAGCCCCATAATTACCCATTCAATGGACACATTCTTAGATCTATACAAGTAGTCTTAAAGTTTGCAATGAAGTTTGCATTCATTAGTTGTTGCAACATTGAACTGCCCATGAGCATGCTGTCTCATTGTACAAAAGAAAAACTCAGACACATTTCAATGTAACCTCTGCTTAACCCCCCCCCCCCCCAAAGTGTCCTGCTGTTGACCAATTCTGAAGTAGCTACTTAATTGTTATGCATCTTGGTCAAGAGGAATTTAAAAACTTGTCTGATGGGATATACTGCCTGTAAGGAATCTGTCTCAGTGGTCACGATAGTTTGTTTTAGTTCCACACACACACAAAATAAGCAACCAATGGAATACATAAATAAGATTTCTTCCTCAAATCTATGGAAGCTGGTTTTGATAAATTCTGAAAGAAACATACTGTATTTTAGTCTCTTAAAGAATGTGCACAGATTTGATTCGAAATTAGAAATACATGTGCTCTATAAAATAATGGGTGTGAGTGATGAATTGTGACTCAATGTGAGTATAAATTACTATATTTTGCACAATATGATGGAGTATAGAGTTAATTACAGCATACTAGTTATCAAAGAACACATAAAAAATAAATGCACAGACACGCACGCACACACATAGATTTATGAAGAGATAGACAGATATATGTGATTTAATGTGTGTATTTTGCGCAGCTGTCAAGTAACTAGCCTATACAGCGTTCACTCATGTGTTGTTCGCATTCGATTTGTGTCGATGAAGCTGTAGGGTGGTGGAAATTCAATACGGCAGTCGACAGCTTCTTTAGCACGCATTCTGAAGTGTTTTTCAGGGGCCGTGCCTAGAGTGTCTTCTGAGTCCCGCATCCCAACCTTCCCCACCATGCTGCAGAGAGATAACCAGCCACTCAACACAGTCCCACACATTTGATTCAATGTTGGGGGGGGGGTGGAATTTATAACACATTGCGACTCTGGCAGCATGTCATGAATGCCCTCCTATGATATAAGTTTGCCAGAGTTATTATATGGGGGTCTACTATTCATCAATAACAATTTCATAAACCACTTTGTCAGGCAGTGACTTGATGTGGCAATGTATCAAGACTGCATTACTGCATGCATGGCAGTACAAATTATATGAAGTGTTCTCTGGGTCACCAGGTAAAGACCCAGAGAACAAAAGTGTAGGGTTAAGAGTCAATATACTGTATAATCTGCTATTTTCGCGAATGAGGAGGTCATAGACATTTTCGCGAGATGTTGTTTTCGCGAACTGACGCCGATGCCAACGTAAATGCGCTATTACCCTAACGCATGGAGACATTTTCGCGTGCTGTTAAATTCGTGATCCAACTGAGATTTGCGAAATTCGCAAAAATTAAACCCTCGTGAAAATAACAGCTTAAACAGTAGTCACGAGCATTTGGTAGTTGTTTTTTTTTTCCTACAATGGTAAATTTCTCTTCTTTTTTTGAGAACAGCATAAACGCAAACAGAAGAAAACTGACCAGAAATGAATATAATTCATTAGTGGTAAATCCCATTTTCTTTGCTCATTTGTCCACTAATACACAGCATAAATGCGAGATGTCTTTTTCACATGTGCCATGTACATGGAGGCCGTGTTGATTTGACTACCATCAATGGTACGGAAATAGTGTCAGTGTCCATGCGTTGTCATGGTTACATATGATAACACGGCCTCATTTCCATTGTGTGTGTGTGTGTGTGTTTGTGCGTTGTCGGAAATGGAAGGAACGTACAACTGTACATATATGTTGGATTGTTAGGTCTCACAGGTATAAAGCTGTTCTGTGTGTGGTAGTAGCAGCAAGATGAGGACTTTGTACATCACCGCTGGAGGAGAAGAGTTACATACGCTGATTTCCTCGATTAGTGTCATGGTCGCAACTAGACCCTTTCAGATGACGACAGCAACACTTTGGTGGCTGCTTGCGCTGCCTTGCGCCTGAAAAAGATCCTTGACGTCATCGGGCAGGGAAGCATTTCCAGAATAGCATTTTTTTTTTCTTTCATTTTTTTGGGGGGGACCAAGAGAATAAGCTGTGCCATGAGGAGACGTTGTGACAAAAATATTGTGTGTTTGATGAATGTATGAAAAGAACCCAGGTTGTAAAACTGCCTTTTATTGATTGGAGGCAAGCCCAATATAAAATGCTAGTTAGAATAGGGAGAGTGCTGCTGTCCAGACCATTAATAGTTGCACTGCATCTTGTACTCTGAAAATGGAGCATCACAAAAGATGTCGATATCTACTCAGATGATGAATTCACAACCCCTGCCTTGCTGTTGCCACTTGTTTTATCATGTCGCATGTTTATCACATATCTGGTGTAGCAAGAAGACCAGAGAAATGGGGATTGTGGTAGGACACTGCTCTATATCATGAACATTTTTTGAAGAATTTACACCATTTTTGGCATTGAATGTATATATCAACCTTTATTAAATCTCCCCCCCCAAGAAAAAAAGGTAGCCAAAACAATACCTTTCTTTCTTAATATATTTACATACTCTTATACCCATACAAGCAAATAGAGAAGAAAAGAGAAAAATCAATGGATTGGTCCAATTCAGGGGGAAGTCGATTTGCTGATTGATAAATTTTCCGGTCTATTTATAGTGCAGGGGGTAACGGATTTGTCCCTAGTGACAGGAGGAGTTCGCGACAAGTGAAGGGGGGGGGGGGAGGTTAGCAACGGTAGGCAAGTTTGGCGGTACTTTTGCATTAGAGATGAGCGCTGGTGGGGGTCACTGTCTCAGATGGGACCAAATGGATGAAGAGGGCTAGACAGACAGAACGAAAGAAATGGGGGGGGGGGGGTAGAGAAAGAAGAGGGAAAGAGATTGATGGAGACAGACGGACAGACAGCTGTAGACGTTAGAGAAAGACGGACTGAAACAGATGGAGAGAGAAAGAGTCAGAAAAAGATGGGAGAGATGCAGAAAGATACGGAGATAGAAAGAGATGAAGAGACAAATACAAACAGAATGAGAGAAAGAGAGCTTAAAGGTACTGTTTACCATTGCAACCAGTGATTTAAAAAATGTTTGAATTATCACATTTGATGCATACACCTGTGTAAGTCAGTTGTATCACAAAAATCCTATGATTCAAAGATTTTGCAATTAAGCCTAAAATATAATGAGATATCACCATTTTTCTCATGGTTTATTCTAGAAATAATTTTATTATAAACATTGTTAATATTTTGTATATTTAACAATACCTAACATTGATTATACTGATTTTACATTCTGGTTGTTTCTATCCCTAACTCACATTTTAGAACTATTTTAAAGTACTAAAGATGGGTTTTGTTCATCTGCAAATAGTAATAATGACTTTGATTATATATTCATATGTTATATGTATAGAGAAACAGACAGACAGACAGAATGAGATGGACAGTTGCACAGAATATGGAAAGGAGATGCACAGAAAATGAAATGGATAGGAAGAGAGCAGGGATTGCCAATTGTTGTTCATAGTCGAAGGTATGATGTTGAGGTACGATGTAAGGATATAAAGCAGATTAAAGAGACCGGCGAGGGATTAGGGTTAGATGTCATCTCTTGGTGATGTTCTACTTCTCCAAGTCTTGATGGTCAGAAGGTGATTATGAGTGCTCTAGAAATCCTTTAAAGGCATTATTTACCATTTGCAGACGAAACAAAAACCCAGCTTTCACTTCCAAATAGTTCTAAAGTGTGAGTTAGGGATAGAAACAACCAATGTAAAGATGTTGATCAGTCTAATCAATCATTGTTAAATACACAAAATATGAACAATAGTTACATAGTAAAACTGTTTACAGAATAAACTACCTACAGTTATGGTTTAATGACAAAAATAGTGATATCTGCCTATATTTTAGGTTTTATAGCTAAATTTTTGTATTGGAAGGATGTCTTCTGATACAATAGACCTACATATGCGCATCAAATGTGATAACTTTAACATTTTTGAAATCACTGCACCCAGTGGTAAACAATACCTTTAATTCCCCCCCCCCCCACACACACACACACATTTCCTCCTTCACCCTCAGCCTTCATCTTTTATATATCTGCTCCCATCTTAAAGCTAAAACATAGTACATGTAAGGACTCAAAATTCATCTATCAGCGATTCAAATTTGCTTGCAATATATCTGAAAGCTCTACCAAGAAACTTGTCTGGCTGACATTTGCCGGGATGATGAGTCATTTATTGTAGTATTTTCAGCTCAAAAGTGTGAAATGATAAAAGTCGGTATACCAACTTTTACTCCGTAAGTGCCCTTCCCGTTCAGTAGTGGGTGTGTAGAATGCTGCTAGTACGGTGATGGTCAAATTGTGTAGAATTGAATCGCATGCAGAACTGTGTGTATGACAAAAATGTTTTATAGTCATTTCTGTTTTTCACTAAATTTTGCAGGCTCACTGTTATTCTGATAATCGCAAAATCAAGAGCATAAACAAAATTCTGCCTTCCATCTCTACGCAAATGCAATGCATTGTGGTGTCCAAGGCAGGAAAATTACACAAGTCATACTTTACTTTTTTTCTGTTTCTCATTCCACTGCCATGATACTCGATCCTGGATTCAGTCACCAGACAATATTGTCTTACAATTCCTGAATCCCGAAATGTCCTGCATGTCGACTTTACACCCTCTCTTGACCCTTGACCTTGTCATAAGATGGAATCGAGGACTGGAACTGCAGACATTTTATCAACTCTCTTTTTTTTCTTTTTTTGAAGTTCTGCTTTGGCAGGTAATTGTTTTTAATAGTTTCATCATGAATTGATCATGCTTTCATGTCTTCATTCATACACATTACATCTGTTTTCAATTGACATTAGGACGTAGCTTCAGATATGGGCTCAAGAACTATAGTTTTGTCGTTATCGTTTGAACCACGAAAGTTGAAGCTGTCGATATATTTCTCGACTGAATGCTACTTCATGAATCAGTAAAATGCAATTCATATTATTTTGCTCTGTCTCCATATTTTGTGAACAGCAGTAAAAAGATGAAATGGAATACCATATTTTATGCCAGATATTTGGCTTCACTGCATCGTAGAATTAGATATGCACTTTGATGAGATATTTATGAAATATTGATATGGTAATTTTGAATATTACATTATCTTGTCTCATTTTGCTTTTGGGTGGTGAAGGGTTAACAAACATTGGTTTCAATGTAGCAATTTTTTTCTCCCTTTTTCACATTTAGAATTATATTAGCTTCAATCATGCTGTGTGTCATGTTTGTATCTTCATTCTCACCCATACTTGAAAGATGTTGCTGCCGTACATTTGATGGAAGTGTGCTTAGGCATTCCATACCTGCCTATTCATAATGCTTTCTTAAGTAGAGGAATTGAATGATAAATATGGTGCTTCCATCTTGTGTTAAACCACTCTTTATCCTTCACAGTACCTGCACATTGATGGGCACATGAATGATGACAATTGAGATATGTGTAACATATGTACATATGTATAGTGCATAAGCTAAAATGCACTATACCAGATTATGTGCATCCCATAAGCCATAGAGCGGTGGTATTTCCACCGAGGCCCCAGGCCACGATGACACAGAATTGCATGAGGGCTAATTATGCATTTGAAGTGCATATTGTTTAGGACAGTGCTAAGGGGGGGATCATGCGTGAGGAAATAGGGTGTATTTATGACATTGCATCCCATTGTGTTGCTTCCATATATCATCATATTTTTTTATGTGTGATTTCATCCCTTGCCTATATCATATCTGTACATATCTCATCTCAAACTTGCACAAATCCATTCCTCATACTTCTCTCCTCCCGTACATTTTTTTTTCATCCCAGTCTTCTACCCGTCCCCATTTATGTTATCTCTGTGCATCCATCAATCATATGTTCCCTTTTACCTCCCCTTGTCCACCCCATCCCCACCCCTTCCCCATCCCCTTTCCTTAATCCCCACCCCTTGCCCACCCCCTTTCCTAATCCCCTTCCCATCCCTTCCCCACCCCCTTTCCTAATCCCCTTCCCCATCCCTTTCCCACCCCCTTTCCTAATCCCCTTCCCCATCCCTTTCCCACCCCCTTTCCTAATCCCCTTCCCCATCCCTTCCCCACCCCCTTTCCTAATCCCCTTCCCCATCCCTTCCCCACCCCCTTTCTAATCCCCTTCCCATCCCTTCCCCACCCCCTTTCCTAATCCCCTTCCCCATCCCTTCCCCACCCCCTTCCCCACCCCCTTTCTAATCCCCTTCCCCATCCCTTCCCCACCCCCTTTCCTAATCCCCTTCCCCATCCCTTTCCCCACCCCCTTTCCTAATCCCCTTCCCCATCCCTTCCCCACCCCCTTTCCTAATCCCCTTCCCCATCCCTTCCCCACCCCCTTTCCTAATCCCCTTCTCCATCCCTTCTCCACCCCTTTCCTAATCCCCTTCCCCATCCCTTCCCCACCCCCTTTCCTAATCCCCTTCCTCATCCCTTCCCCACCCCCTTTCCTAATCTTCTTCTCCATCCCTTCCCCACCCCCTTTCCTAATCCCCTTCCCCATCCCTTCCCCACCCCCTTTCCTAATCCCCTTCCCCATCCCTTCCCCACCCCCTTTCCTAATCCCCTTCCCCATCCCTTTCCCCACCCCCTTTCCTAATCCCCTTCCCCATCCCTTCCCCACCCCCTTTCCTAATCCCCTTCCCCATCCCTTCCCCACCCCCTTTCCTAATCCCCTTCTCCATCCCTTCCCCACCCCCTTTCCTAATCCCCTTCCCCATCCCTTCCCCACCCCCTGCCCAATCCCCTTTCCCATCCCTTCCCCACCCCTTCTCCATCCCCTTTCCCACCCCCTTTCCCTATCTCTTCTTGCACCCCTTCTCCATCCAACCCTACCCCACCTCACATAACCCACCCTAACACCCACCCCACGGTATACGCACACCACCACCACGACGACGTCCGTGAGAATTACTGTCCAACATTGTGAAACAGGAATTCACATCGTGGGAACGTCATGGCATGCGGTCCTCAAGAAAAGATGCATGCACAGGTGGAAGAGTGCTTAATCCGCTGAACACGCCCCTCCATCCATCCCCCCCCCCCCCTTGGTGATGCTCCCTTGCATACTGTACAATTTTTCCAAGTCCTTCCATCTCAAACAGTGCTTGTGTGTATCACATATTACTTAGTCAGGGTGCTATGAACTTGTCTGCTTACTAAAAATGGGGCGACCAATCTGAAATATGTCAATTTACCTGTAACAGTTGAGGACAGGCTGATTTTGCTATAACACACAATTCCCATAGACACCTGCCCGAGTATACTTGGGACTAGTCCTCAATTGGTTAATTAAGCCAGTACCAGGAGAGTGAAATGAAAGTTGTCTGCATGTCGTGCTTAGTGTCTCATGATTTAATACACTGAACCCATGCAGAGCAAAAAAGGGGGTGGGGTTGAAAGGAGGGAGGAATAATCAGAAAAAAGAAAAAAAGGATTGCTCAGGCATGGCCAAGAAAAAGGAGAAAAACTTGGTATGATTCACAGACTATGCAGCTATGTTTCCCAACAAAATACAGTCAAACCTGTCTTAGCGGCCACCTGTCTATAGCCACCACCTGTCTATAGCGGCCACTGAAAAATCCCCCCGAGAGAAAAGCCTTGTTAAAGACCCTGTGTATAGCGGCCACCTCTCTAACGCGGCCAGCGGCCACAAATTTTGTTTCCGGCGGTAGATATTAACCTGTCCATAGCGGCCAAAATTTCAATGGAGCCGTAGCCGAGCCAATAATTCAGCGTGTTTTTCTGCTTTGTAGCCGTTCATTGAAACACACGGTGTGTGCATACATACAAACATAGTTGTGCATGTAAGCAATGCACACAAAGTTGGATTACCTGTGTATAACGGCCACCTGTCTATAACGGCCGCTTTTCCTGTCTCCCTTGGGTGGCCGCTATAGAAAGGTTTGACTGTAACTAGTTATTATAGTTACTACTCTTATGAATTTTTCTGTAGACATGAAATGAGGGCCACGATAGCAGTTTCCACATAACATGGTAATGCATGGCAGCTGTAGCCTGACTTGTACAACTGTATAGAGTATCATTTGTGTTCATGAGGCTTCCCTCAAGATCAAGTTATAGTTCAACAAGATGGTCCCAGGCATTTTTTAGTTTTTTTAATTACAATGATATCTATCCCCACTTTTTTTTTCTCTTTTGAAATTATAAAATGTAAATATGCTTCATAAAATTGGTGTTTTTTTTTTGTATTGCAACTGATTGATAAATTGCCCTACATCGACGTTAATATTTTTAATGCTTTTTTATTGTGTATCAAAAATCTATTTTCATATTTAATTGTTTAACCAAAAAAAAGTAGAAATGAATGAAAATCAAATCAAATCTGTTCATTCCCCCCCCAAAAAAAAAAAAGAGGGAGGCAGAAGTCTGTCACATTTTTCTTTGCTTAAATATTTCTGATTACACCCCACTCCCTTCTTCCTCTTTGCCTGCGGAAATAAATAAAAGAAGAATGTTGGCAATGAGAAAGTGAAGCAAAGGATGCTAAGATGCAAGAGACTTGTTCAGCATGGTTGATAAGAGAGCACTGATACATGCAGTCTGTTCATGTTCTGGCTTTTTTGAGGTACTAGTCAAGAATCGGGGATGGGGGGGGGGGGGGATTGGATGGTGGTGGTGGTGGGAGAGAGAAAGAATTGCCATTCATGGAATGTGATATTCTCATTCAGCGCGGAATATGGCCGCGCTTAATCGCCCGTAAACGGGGATCGATGGCGCTGCGCTTTTAATGGCATTCTGCAGGACTTGTGTTTTACATGGCCTCTGCTCTTGTTATATATAGTCTCTATCTATTACCCCTTTAACCCCCCCCCCTCCTCCACTTTTACAAAGCTGAGCTCGAAGTGCACAGAATACGGCTCTGTGTTGAGACTGCGAAGATGATCCAAACCTGTGAAGTCATTCAGTAGCTAAGACTCTGTGAGCATCGGCAATATATGAAGAAATGTATCAAAGGACAAGTTCACCTTCATAAACATAAGGATTGAGAGAATGCAGCAATATTAGTAGAACACATCAGTGAAAGTTTTAGGAAAATTAGACAATCGATGCAAAAGTTATGAATTTTTAGAATATTTGTGTTGGAACCGCTGGATGAGGAGACTACTAAGGCTCGTCACGATGTCATATGAGTACAACAGTATAAAGAAAATGTAAAGAAAATTCAACATATTTTCACTTTTTTCGCATAATAAAAGAGCACTTGACTTGCCTCTTTCTAAAGGCAATGGGAATAATATTACCCATAACATATGTCAGTAACGAGTCAAGGGAATATGTACTTTTTTCAAAAGATGAAATTTTGTGGAATTCTCTTTATATTTTCCTTATATTGTTGTACGCATGTGACATCATACACTGCAGTAGTCTTCTCATCAAGCGGTGACTGCACAAAGACTTCAAAAATTCATAACTTTTGAACGGATTGTCCGATTTTCCTCAAACTTTCAATGATGTATTCTACTAATATTGCTACATTCTCTCAATCTGTATGTTAATGAAGGCGAACCTGTCCTTTAACAATTGACAGTCTGCTTGAATAAGATGTTAGTATGCACAATGTCTAGTGGTAAGACAATGAAAAAGGAAGAACATAGATATGAAGGTACACATGTATAGTGATCACATGTCATTACGACCACCTATCAAAAGATGGATTTGACGGTAGTTCTCCTTTTCAAACCAAGTTCTGCATAGCTGCCAAAATTTCATTTTTTGATTGCATGCGAAACGTGAATAATTTGTCTAATTTCATTTCAAGACTCCTTTAATAGACCATTAGCAGTTGTGAATGGATGTACTCTGTTCATTTTTCATGGACTGTCCAAAGAGCGAATATCAATATTAAAGGCAAGGTGTGACGTCATGTATGCCGTAAATTGAATGATTTGGTAGTGATAGCCATTAGGCAGTCAATTCAACCAGCAATTAGCAAATTAATGTTGTAGACCGCTAATGGGGCGATCCTGCAATGAAAGTTGCTACCTTGTCAGTTTTCTGAGATGGATTGTGATGGATAATCATAAGTTGAATCATAACTTAATTTTCAAGAAATTCATTATTCTGTCACTTTGAGTGTATGCGGTCTTTTGCGGTACTACCAGCAAAAGGGGAAAACCCCAATGACGACATACAGTGTAGTATTGAATGTGGAACCACTTGACTTTCTTTCCAGTAGTACAGTTTTCCTACTTTGCCACTGGCATGCAAGGTGTGTTAGCTCCTTTCCAATGATGTCGAGTGAAAGCAGTAGGACATACTGCCCAGACCGAATTTAATAGTCTTCAGACCCTCTACAAGACAAGTCTTTTATAAAAGAACCATCATGATCTTAAACCGCAGGGTGAAGCAAAATGTAGTGAACCAGGGGTTCGTTTCATGAAATCATGATAGAAAAGTCTGTACATAAATCTCAGAATGGCTTAAGTCACTCATATGTAGCAATGTGGAGAAGTGAAATCCATTTCATGAAGTCTCTCGTAAGTGTGTCTTATGAGCATAAAGTCTCTCATAAAACTTTTATGAAATGGACCCCTGGTTCTCTGCTCTGTATAGCCTGAGTATTTTTATTTTGTTTAGTGTAGTTTTTAATTCAAGTTTGATATGATCAATATGGTAGAATGCATGGCCTTTTGGTCTGCATCTATGTTGTAATTCATGTACCTGTTTAACCCCTCTGTCCATGTTAAGTTACTTTCAACAATTCATGTTTTTGTTTTTGGGTGGTTTTTTTTTTTTTTTTTTGGTCTGTCAAAGTTGCAGCATGTATTTTCCCATGGGCTTGTAAAAAAATATAGATATATATAATGAAGAAAATTCTATCCCCATGTTTCTGAAAACATGAGGAATCCCCAGTCTTTACAGATGTTGTGAAGACATACAAATGTACACCATTTTAAAATCATTCTATCTTGTTGCTCCTGCTAACACATAGATCATCATCATGTACCTTAGAGTACAATTACAATGTACCTAAGTAAAGAAAAAAGTCAATTTATTTTTCTATTTTCATCCTTCCCCGCCCCCATCCTCTTGGAGGGTATATCATTGATGTTGACATAATTTGTAAAATGTACATCTGAAAACATTCTTTTATATGCTGTTGACTACCCCACTGCCATCCACAAAGCCTATATCATCTCTGACCTCCAGATTACGGGGTCAACGTCGATCCGCAGCGCCACATGATTTAATTTGCACGGTCTCGCAAATTGTTTGCCAATTTGCCCATTAAGGTCACTTCATTATCAATGGTCTGATTATTTTGCTGACTGAAAGTATAACTTTCTCTGTTTTGGTTATCTCTCTCACACTCTCTCTCTCTCTCTCTTTCTCTATCTATCTCTCTCTATTTCTTTCTTTGTCTCTGTCTTTTGTTGTTTTATTTATATGCAGGATAACATATTGTGATCTGCCCTTCCAAAGTAAATGGCTGTATATTGGAACGGAGAGGGGTAACGTCCATGTTGTCAACATCGAGTCCTTCGTTCTGTCGGGTTACGTCATCAACTGGAACAAAGCAATTGAGCTGTAAGTGTTGTAGGGGAATGGTTACAACCCCCACCCCCACCCCCACCCCAATCTAAAATATGCTTTGCTATAAAACACTCTGCATTTGTTTGTTTGATTAGTTTGTTTTCTTTTGTATGTGTGTATTAGCAGGCCGTTCCAGTATCTGCAAAATTCACATTGTGTAAATAGCAATCGATACTTGAATATCTTGAGGCAATATTTTCATTTGAATATTTATTTCTTGACAATAGCAACTTAAAAAAAGAAGAACTGCATCTCATATGTTCTTTTTGAGTGATTTAAAGAAAATTTGTCCTAAAGTTAGGAAGAATATAGAACGTGTAGCAGGAGCACAGACAGGAAAGGAACTAAGAAAAAATCTGTCAAAGGAAATTTGCATATCTTTTTTTTTACAATAAGATAATGTTTTGTTGTGCACCACATGTGGTGTGATTGAAAAATGCGACCTGCTCGATGTCTTGTACATTTGAAAATAAGTGATTTGTGAAACTTTAACAGAAAATTTATAAGGAGTTTTCTTGACACATGTGTTCTTCATTCCAGATCAAGAAAAACACACCCGGGTCCTGTAGTCCATCTCAGTGATAACCCAATAGACGGAAACAAGGTACGTTTACAAAAGTCGAGATTATCTAAGTGCAATTTGCATCAGAGCATCAATTGTGAAACAGTTTGACTCATAATCCTCCAATAGGTGTTCTGACAGGGCACTTTGCTACAGCTGCACACACCAGCTCACAACACCGACGCGCATTACCAGCATCAGGCCATCCAAACAGAATACAGATTGGATGTGTGTAATGGATACACTCCTTCGTGCGCATCATTCATGAAAATGAATGAGTCGATTCAGAGCGGGCTGCGCGATAGATTGGAATCGGGTTGTGCGCCATGACCCAGTCATATCTGCCCGCCCATTGGCTTGACATGGTTGCCTCACTCAACACGTTAACAGATGACTTGCCAAATTTTGCATTTTCACGCAGAATGCGCAGTCAGTATTTTTAGGTAGACTGACGATAGTGTAAAAGAATACTGATCCTCGTGTGAAGTTTGCAACATGTGGTGAGCAGTTGTTCGTGCAGAGTATGACCATTTGACAAAATATTCATGAGGTTATTGTTATAATACTTATTCATTTTTGGGCCATTCATGACACACACGGTTGTTTCTGCATGGTAGCCCAGTGCACCATTTCATTAAAAAAAAAAGTTGATTCGATAGCAACTCTTGCTGAAATGGCAATTTGTCATGGTAACAACAAAAATCCAGCTTCCTGATTGGCTGTTGCTGTGGGAAGTTGCCATTCCAGAAAGAGTTGCTATCCTAATATCTTTTGTGAAACGGGGCCCTGGAGTTTAGGTCATTGAACTCTTTGTGTGCAAGGTATTAACCTGCTACATGCCACATTGTTGTCAGGTAGCAGCGCTCGAGCACTTGTTGAAATATATGATTTGTTTTTGACAGTCATGAAAGTTTTTATTCGGGCAATCATTCTAGAAAAGTGCAGGATGACAAATTTGTATTGAGGAAGCTGCAAGTCGGGCATGCAAACATGGCACACAAAAGTACAACATTATTGACTTATTATGTACAGTGCACTCCCATTATAACAAACACGGTTAGAATGAAATTCCGGTTACAACAGAGTAGAAATTCAGGCCGCAACATCATCCATTCTATGAATTTTTATTGTTTATTTGTTCAGTTATAACGAAATTTTGTTTAAAAAAAAAAAAAAAAAACCTGCTGGTTTGGAGGATTTTGTTAAAACGGGAGTCCACTGTATCATATGTTGACAGTGCTTGATCAGGTGACTGTAACTGTAACTTGTGGACCTGCAAAGCTTTGTTGCCCATACTCACTTGAAGGGACTAAGTGTCAGGCTTTGATAGTAGCTGCAAGTACTGTGTGTCTGTGCACGTTAAGTTGAATCTTGTGTTATTATTCATAAATCTGTTGATTTATAGTCCCGAGTAATTTGAGTGCACAGCTTCGTATATTATGTTTGACGGATCACATCTGTCTGGTCCTAATACCAAACACACACGCACATACATTCACAAACACGAGCTGATATCTGCAATAATCTTCAGGACTGAAGGGGACAGCTTACTGTTAAGAAGAAGAAGAAGAAGAAGACGACGGCGACGGCGACGACGACAACGACGACGAAGAAGAAGAAGAAGAAATAATATGCCCGTGCTTTGCTCTTGAGAACCTAAGGGAGATGCCATGTATTGAAGAAAAGAGAAGTTGCAATTTTTTTCAAATCCTGCTCGAGTACGTACATCCATGATTTCTTTTATCATGGCTACTACTAAAACACTTATCAATTCAGTGCTTATTTACATCAATGTAGGGCAATTTGTCAATCATTTGCAACCGAAAAAAAAAAACATCTCCATGGAAGAATTTTATGAATTTGCAGTTTTTTAATCGTATTTTGTTTCTTTCTTCTCATGCTCTGTACAGTTACTAATAGGTTTCGAGACTGGGGCAGTGGTGCTCTGGGACCTAAAGGCGAGGGCGGCGGAGAACCGCTACAACTGCAGCCAGCCCGTGAGGAGCATAGCCTGGCACCACGAGGGGCGCCAGTTCGTCTGCAGTCACCTGGACGGCACCCTCACGATATGGAACGTCAAGAACTGCAACAAGCCCGCCAACATTATCTCGCCCCACGGTGAGTGTGTGGCGCCCCCCAAGAGACGAGTTGTAGCCCACATCCACCCACTGAAAAGAAAAAGCTGAATTGTTGTGAAACATTGATTTGCCTTATGTTACGTAATGGGGGTGATCTACTTTGAACGGATTCTGTCATGCCCTTGTTGTTGGCCCTTAAGTCTTTGTTGGCTGATCAGTACACAATGTACTGGAGCACATTTTAGTTGGGCTTATAAAAGTGCATTGCTACACTTGAGTGGGCTTGCTAACTTCACAACAAGGTCAGATAGATTACCAAATGCTAAATGTAAAATACTTGACAAGTTGAGCTAAATGCCTGGCACATGAAGGGTTAATGATCTCGTTTTTATGAGAATGCAGGAAAAAATTCTCTCCTACAGCAGTGCCTTATGTCTGTAGCTGTTGTATGTAAAGTGAACAGAAAGAAAATATTCCGTGTCTTCCATTACATATGCCTAGGTCAGACAAGCATCTTGTAGGCTTTACCCCAAACATGCCTCTTGTGCATGTCATTGAAATATTAAGATGAGCGGTTAATAAAAGTCATAGTGTACAGGCAAGGGTATGTGTCTGCAACATGTACATTATTCTGCAGGTATGTGACATTATAAAACTCTGAATATGGGACTTTTGTTGAATGGAATTTCTTTGCAAAGTTTGTGCTCTACAGAACCATCTTGAAAATAATAACGCACATACAATGTTGTATATTGTTGTTGTTTTTTGAGATGCTTAAAATTTGTACACCTCACCCACAAAGAAATTACGTTCAGCAGCATTGGCTCAATGTAATTAAGTAATCATGCGAAAGAGTACGCTTTTGCAGAATGTCTGTGTGAAGTTTGTCATTAATGACCCCACCTCCTTAAAGGGACTGTACAGTACTGGTTGAGGTAGGGATTCATGTTTTGAACATTCCTAAGTGAGATAATGAAAAGCCTCTTATGAAATATGAAAGAGCATGTAATTTTAAGAAGGATTCAACGTTTATTTGATGAAAATGGGTTTTCAAATGGCCGAGATATCCCAAAAAGTGCTAATAATAAAAGGCGACATGCCCCAACTTTATTAGTATCTCTTTGTTTTGCCTTGTTTTTGGATATCTCAGCCATTTCAAAACCGAATTTCATCGAATAAACTTTTGATACCCCTTAGAACCGCATGCTCTTTGACATCTCATAGAGCGGTTTCTGAATATCTCACAAAACGTTAAAAGCTAAATCTTCACCTCGACCAGAACTGTACACACCCTTTAAACTGTTAAAGCAGAATGTGCATGCAGATAGCATCATAGAGGACCTAGATGAAAGATTATGTCACAGTGCAGGTGACAGATATTTTTTTTTCTTTTATTCTCCATTACATTTTGTTATGACAAAGAGAAAATACTGGCCATCTTCGCTGCAGAGGAATGATGTGCTTAACCTGTTGAGGACAGACTGATTTTGCTACAACACACATTTCTGATAGACACCTGCCCGAGTATACTCGGGACTCGTCCTCAACGGATGAGTGAGACCAGGCAGTAGATTTCACCTCAAGACACACTGTGACGTCATGAGAGAAAAGAATGTCGGTACTTACAGGAATTGTATAGTTTCGGTTGAGACCAAACTTCATGTTTCTAACATTTTTTGGTGAGATAATGAGAAACCCGTTGAAGACGAGTCACGAGTATACTTGTGCTAGTGTCTATGGGAAATGTGTGTTGTAGCAAAATCAGCCCATCCTCAGTGGGTTAGGAAATATGAAAGAGCATGTAATTCCAAGAGGAGTAATTCAACATGCATTTGATGAAACTGGTTTTAAAATGGCCGAGATATCCAAAAGAGAGCATTCCTAATAAATGGTGGGACCCTCCTTCTATTACAATCGCTTTTTTTGAATTTTGTTTTTGGATGTCTCAGCTATTCCAAAACCGATTGTCATCATATAAACATTGAATTCCTCTTGGAATGGTATGTTCTGTACTATTTAACAAGTGGTTTCTTGGTATGTATCTCGCAAAAAGTTAAAAGTCCAATCCTCATCTCCACCAATACTATACCATCCCTTTTAGAAATAGCACAGATTCCTGCCCAGTTATAGCGAGTCATAATTAAGCTGCCACATTGCGTAACTGTAAGAGTAAAAAGTCTTCTTAGCTCACAGCACATTCGTACCTGAAGTTCCATACCAGTGTATCTACCAAGGCGTGAATGGAGGGAGAACACAATATATGAAGAGCTTGTTCGCAAAAACCGATAAGTCCATTTTGAAAATTTTGAAGTACGGTCTCTGTCATAAAGTACAAAATAATACCTTTTAAATGATATATTAGTCACTACATATAAAGGAACATTTTTGAAGTTATGGTCAAAAGAAGCAAAAATTTTCTTATTATTCTCTTTACTTTTCTTGACCTTTAATCGCAAATATCTCCATTTGGCAAATATGGACTTATCGGTTTTTGCAAACAAACTCTTCATATATTCCCTTGTCAAGTTGACTCCTGTTCTCCTGTTGTACTGTTTATACAAGCATTAGTAGTACAGGGTTTTTCCTGTTCAAAATTTTGTGACAGTAAACCATTCTTAGAGAATCGTTGCATTTTTTTTCTTTCTTTTCCGACAGCCAAAGTTCCTGCCAAAGGTCTAAAGCCAGAGCCGTGCACCCCGGTTCCCAAGGTGGAGTGGAAGTCGGTCAAAAGTGGGTGAGTACCGGCTCTCCAAACTTTACCCTTCATGGTCTAGACTCCACATTTCTGGTAATGTGCTGCTGTGTTTTTCATCACATTTGTATATTTCTATTCAGCTCAAAGAAGAAATCCACTCCAGAATTTCATCAATTTGATACAAAAGAGAAAAAAGATTCCCTGCAACACAGTGCAAAAATGATCAAATTTGGATAAGAAAAAAAAAAAAAAAATATGGCATTCTAAAATTTCACAATTTTTTGAAAAACACTTCCGAACCAGTCATTATGAATATTCAAATTGGCAGGTTCATTTCATATACAGAAAGGACAAAAATCTCATATTTCAGCTGTATAAACTTGCCTTTAAACCACCAGAAATTAAAAAGAACACATGTTATCTCTTATATATTTTGGTATGGGAATATGTTTTAACCTGTCTTAGCAACAACAACAACAACAACAACAAATTACTAATTTCATATATAGCGTGCATGAAAAATTGTCAGGTTATAGAACCAAATGTTATGTGACAGTACACATCAAGCATTCATGGTAAAATATAGCATAGCTCATAGATATAATCAAATTTGTTCTGAAGCTGCATTTATAGGTGTCTGATTCCATAGCACGTCAACATAAAAGCTACAATATCTTAGGATACAATGTATCCCATCCCGCACCAGCAGTTATCAAATGAAGTTTAAAACAACTTACTCCAGAACAAGAGTTAAGCTCTAAGGTAGGAGATCTCTTCATCAAAAGATATTTTTACTGGTTTAGCCTGTTGTTTGAAAACTTTTCTTTAGAGATGGAATATTGGAAGGTGCAAAACATAACATGTGGTTCATTAAGGTGGAATTTTGCCTTCTTCTTTTTTTCTTTACCATGGAAATTATGTGCATCATTTAAGGTTTATGTGAGCTGTGATGTCCACTCGTTTTTGACCGCTTGCACCAGCAAAATTTTTTCTCTCTCCCTCTCTTTGTCTGACCTTCGTGATAAATGTCCTCTGGCGTCTTTTTTTTTTATCATTTTGTGGAATTGGATTAAAGAGGAGTTTTATTGGTCAGTGTAACTCTGTCTGCCTTGCATTGATGATGACTGACAAGTGCAATAGGATTATTGTTCTCTATTTATAATCATATTTCATGAATCACAAGCAAAAGGATTATTTGGGGGGATGGGGGAAGGAGGGAGGGAGGTGGGATGGATAAAGATGAAGGGAAAGGGATAATCTTGAGGATTTTTTTTTTTCCAGACACAATGCATTCTTTACCCACTGTTTACAGAAAGTGTGTGTGCCATTTGTGAAATATGCGGAAAATATAGATATATGAGATGGGAAAATTTATAGGAAATGTCTGTCTTGATATCATGTTACTTTGTATGACAAAAGAAAAATCAGAGAACTTTCCCAGAGAAAATTTGGGAAAAACAAGCTATATATATGCTACAGGACTTGTGGTAAATACATGTACACCAACTGTTTATGTCCTATCAAGCAGTGAAAAGTTATGTATGATAATTGTTGAGAATCGTCACAGATAATCATACTGCCTCGCCTCCAATGTGTTGTCTGATGCATCGTGCTCTCTCGCGCAGGGACCCGTACATCCTGTTTTCGGGCGGGCTGACCTACGACAAGGCGACCCAGACTCCCAGCATCACCATTATGCAAGGAAAAACCACCACCGTTCTAGAAATGGAGCATCCGGTGGTTGACTTCCTCACGCTGTGTGAGAACCCTTGGCCAAGCAGTAAGTCAGCAGATGACATCTCTCTTTTTCTCCCTTACTCTTCTTTTTTCCCCTTTTTGTTGGTGTTGTTGGAAACACTGTCTGCGGAAACGTTGAAAAGGGTCTGCCCAAGTCATCAGTGTGGCAAACAAATTAGAAAGTTGATTGTACGACTGCATATTTCCAGGAATGCCACACTTTCACGAAACATTGTGATCGTGCCTGAAAGACTTTTACACAAGCTTTGGAACATGTTCCCTTCCCACATCTGCTGTTGCCTCTATACTGTGGAACCCTCTAAATATCACAAATACACCTTTAGACTGTGCATATTTCAGCAGTCTCTCCAACTAAATCAATTAGGGTGCCTAGAATCTTTTAGTTTTGTGACTGCTATTGAGTTGAAGCTTCTGTAATAAAGCAGAAGTCCTCCTTCATAATCATGCGGATAGAGAGACTGCAGCAATATTAGAACACTTTGGTGAAAGTTTGAGTAAAATCGGACAATCCGTTCAAAAGTTATGAATTTTTTTGAAGTTTTAGTTCCGGGATCGCTGGATGTGAAGACTGCTACATCTTGTGATGTCATATGTGTAGAACAATAAAGAAAATATAAAGAAAAATTGACACATTTCACTGTTCTCGCATAATAAAAGAGCACATGACTTGCCTCTTTCAAAAGACAAAGGGAGTAATATTACCCCTAACATATGTCTGTTACAAGCTGAGGGAATGTGTACTTTTTTTTTTTTCAGGAAATTAAATTTTGTGTAATTCTCTCTATATTTTCCTTATATTGTTCTACGCATGTGACATCATACACTGTAGTCGTCTTCTCATCCAGCAGTGATTACACAGAAACTTTAAAAATTCATAACTTTATAACGGATTGTCTGATTTTCCTCAAAATTTCAATGATGTGTTCTACTTATATTGCTGCATAATCTCAGTCCACATGTACAAGTATATAGAGGTGAATTTGTCCTTTAATAAATTCAACAGAGTAGTAGTAGGTTCTTGTCTTCATGTGCAGTGTAGAATTCGGGATCATTTCTGATGTTTTCTCAAACCTAGCATGAGAAGAAAGTCTTGTTGCGATCATTTTATTTTACTGTGTAACAGGTAGACTATGAGAGCCTACATTTTTATGTGAAAGACCACATGTCCAATGAATTGTTTCTGATTGTTATTTTTCCTCTCAAGATTGCTGGATTTGATGAAGATTCAAAAGTAATCAAAATCACCACACAACTCATTTTTTTTAAAGAAATTAAAAATACCATGACAAACGTTGGATGAAGGTTATTCACCACTTTAGTTGTGATGCAAGGCAAAAGTTTACAGATTGTTTTTTAAGGATGTACTCACTATTCATCTATTTTGTTCATGTCAATGTGATATATATGGAAGGTGCACACTTAACTGTATGCTGTAAAATGAGTGATATCACAGAAATGAAGCCATTCAAAAAGATTAAAGACTATCAAATAGACTCCAGAAAAGAGTGAGAAAATAAAGCCCTTAAACCGTTGGCAAGTCATGTCAGAGTCTTCGAGATGCCCAGAAATAGCCTCAACTAATCATACTTAATACGCCATTACGTTTTGTATGACTTCTTGCCGTGATCATACCTGGTGTACAAAGTGAAGCTTAACAATATTTTTCTCAGATTTGTCCAAAGAATTTACGCATCGTCATTCCCCTTTAAGGCTGGGTGAAAAATATATTGCCCCTGACATATATCTTCAGGGGTCACCAGTACAGGGCTTCTTTCAGGAAAATATCAAAAAATGACATTACATGCATATAGGCAAGATGTTGCGCGACTGCCGTAATAAGGTAGACATTTATAACGCGTTACATATCCACTCAAAGGTGCTCAAGGCGCTCACAATTAATGTTTATAACCAAACACACAATTTGACAGTACAGTTAAACTCGCCTAAGTCGACATCGCATATGTCGAATAATCGCGCAAGTCGATGATTTTAAAAAGTCCCGATTTTTCCCCATTGACTTACGTGTATTAATTCACTCGTAAGTCGAATTTTTTAAGTCGAATACTCGCTTAAGTCGATGAAATTCAAGAACACTTTTACGGAAAAACCATTGAATTCACTGTGCCTAAGTCGAATAAGATTTTATTGTGTAATAAATCACTGTCAAAATCACGAGACGCCAGTTTTTGTTTACATACAGTATATACCAAAAGAAACTGCGTAAATAAACATTAACGTTTCATTAACGCAAGCGGTTTCACCTGAATCGTTAGTAACGCAAACTAACGATCTGGAAAATTAACGTTTGTAGCAACGATGAGTAACGATCCCTAGCGCAAATTAACGATGTTTCGTTAACATTAACGATAGGTAACGCAAGAACTCACGCGAGATTTTGGTTTTGTAACGAGACCTGGTGAAAGGACGACGTAGCCCCTGCCGAGTGTAGCGATCTATGCCTTATATTTAGCGGAGTCTTTTCGCGAATCGAATCACATGGTTAATTTGCGACCGCGGTCACCAAAAACGCACGCCGGGCCACCAAAAAAGCCGAATGTTTGCCTTCCATTTTGGAAATGAAGCGGTAACAATCGGTTCCATAAGATGCTGAATAAATGTCAGATGTTTGCTCTTTTAATTTTGGAAATGAATAACGGTAATATTCGATTCCGTATAATACTAAAATAAATGTCGGATGTTTGCTTATACTTTTGGAATGTCAGAGATATGATTTTGCGTTCGGAAATGAATAAGGATAAAAAAAGTATCCGGAAGATGCTGAAATAAATGTCGAATGTTTGCTTTGACGTTCGGATATGAAAAATAATGATATTCAACTCCATACGATGATAAAATAAACGCCGGATGTTTGCTTTTACGTTCGAAAGCAAATAACAATTACATTCAGCTCCGGAAGATGCTAAAGAGGCCTAAAGTAAATGTCGAATTATCCCTTTGACGTTCGGAAATGAATAACAATAATAATCAACTTCGTACGATGATGAAATAAATGTCGGATGTTTACTTTTACGTTCGAAAGTAAATAACATTAACATTCAGCTCCGGAAGATGCTAAAGTAAATGTCGAATTATCCCTTTGACGTTCGGAAATGAATAACAATAATAATCAACTTCGTACGACGATGAGATAAATGTCGGGTGTTTGCTTTTACTTTCGAAAGTAAATAGCAATAACATTCGGCTCCAGAAGATGCTAAAATAAATGTCAGATGATTGTTTTTACGTTCGGAAGTGAATAGCAGTAATATTCTTCTCCATTCGATGCTAAATAACTGTCGGATGTTTGCTTTTTAATTTCGAAATGAATAACAGTAACATTTAGCTGCGTTTGATTGTAAAGTTAATGTTTGATATTTGCTTTAACGTTCGGAAATGAATAACAATAGTATTCAACTCCGTCCGATGATAAAATGAATGTCTTATGTTTGCTTTTATGTTCGAAAGTAAATAGCAATAACATTCAGCTCCGGAAGATGCTAAAATAAATGTTGAATGTTTGCTTTGGCGTTCGGAAATGAATAACTATGGTATTCAACTCAGTACGATGATGAAATAATTGCCGAAAGTTCGCTTTTACGTTCGAAAGTAAATAGCATGCAACATTCGACTCCTGAAGATGCCAAAATAAATGTCAGATGATTCATTACACTTTCGGAAGTGGACAGCAGTAACATTCGGCTCCTTACGATCATAAAATAAATGTCGGGTGTTTGCTTTTGAATTTGGAGATCGAATAACGGTAATATTCTGCTCCGTACGATGCTAAAATAAGTAACAGATTGTTTCTTTTACATTTGGAAATGATTAACGGTATCAATCGGCTCATTTAGATGATGAAATAAAAAGCGGATGTTTGCTTTCACGTTCGGAAATGAATAAGGATGATATTCAGCTCCGTAAGATCCTAGAATGAATGTCGGTTGCTTGTTTTTACATTTGAAAATGATTAACGGCAACATTCGGCTCCGGAAGGTGTTAAAATACTTGTAAATGGTGGATGATTGCTTTTACAATCAGAAATAAATAACGGTAACTTTCGGACCGAACGTAGGACCGATTTAGTTTTGCTTGTTTTTTTTTTTGTTTTTTTGTTTGTTTGTTTTTTGTTCGGGCCACCAAAAAATAAAAATCAATCATTTTGGGGCCACCAAAATAAAAGTTAGTGTGGAGCCCTGGCCTGCATCAATGTGGATAAAGTGTCTTGCTGAAGGGCAAATATCGGGCACACCGCTCCAGCTCTCGGCTCCAGAGTAGACAACATACATGTACATTATACATATGTACGTGTGGTGTAACTTTAAGTCGATTTTTTTCGACTTACGTACAAGTCGAAACTCGCCTAAGTCGATGTGTTTTGCTCAGTCCCGAGAAGATCGACTTATGCGAGTTTAACTGTATATACAATTGTACATATCTGAGTTCATACAGCTGCAAACATGCACATGAAGTTCAGATATTGACCTAAATTATTCGCTTTTAGCATTCCTATAGATTGATTATTGATTCTTGTTTCAATGCTGTTTTTCGAGATTTTAATGCTAGACAACATTAATATTAAAACAGAGAGAGACAAATACTAGACACTAACTTCTACCATTGATAGAAAGGGTTTCTTTTTACAAATCTCACACTGCGATCTCTTTAGACAGCATTTGTTGATGGCTCGTGTTGGTGTTTCTTTTATAAATTCAAATATTTAAGAGCAATATTAATGATGATGATGATAGTAGTGATGGTGATGATGATGATAATAATAATAATAATAACAACAATAATAATAATGATGTTAATAATAATAATGAATAGAAATTTTGTACACAGCGCTTTATACTGGTGTTAACTTGTAACGTGACCCAAGTGAATGTTGCGGAGTGCCGCAGAGCAGTGTGATATTTAGAGATGAGCACGGGAAAAGAGATCTGTGAGGGACATGAATTTGGGAAGCAGGGCATTAGAAAATAAAGTGCCTACATTAATGATGTCCTCAAAAATAAAGGGGGGGGTGGAATGCTCCTCTTTATTTCTCTGATGAAAGTGGGGCCAAGTTGCGAGGGACAGTTGCGAGGAGGAGGCGGCTAAAGATAGATTGAAAAGTGGAGCAATTGATTGGGTTGACAGGGAAAGGGATGGGCGAGAAGCAGAGTTAAAATCAGGGCGTGCGACGCTGCATCTTGCTGCTCCTGCTTAGGTAGCAGGAATGTCAAGAGGGTAATTTGAATGAACAATCAATTTCCTACGCTGTTAAGTGTCATGTGAATGCAGTAATGAATTGCAAAGTTATTTCACAAATGGATCATGGTAAATGACGTGATGCACGTAGCAGTTGGCAACTTCTTTTTTTTTTATCGGTAAATTGAAAATTCATAAACATTATTTTGAATTTGATAACATAAAAAGGAAATGAGGGGTGAAGTAACCAATTGGTGCAATCATGGAAGACATTTTGAGGAAATCAGCTATGCATATTACAGGCTTCTGTGATAAGAGAGAAAGAAGGAGGAGAAACATTTGTCACCCATAGAGATTTTTTTTTCCGTATGTGACAGAAGAAACAAGCCAAGAATTATTAATGTTAAATGAAAGCCAAATGTTAATGTTTAATGTTAAATGAAATGTGAATGGATCTACATGTATCAGATGTGTATGAAAATAATGCATGTTTTAATATGTTCACAACCCAGTGTCAGATCTGGGCCCTATTTTATGAAGAGTTAAAATCGATTATAAAGTCGATTTCAACTGTAAGTCTATGGCAGACTGTGTGGTAAGGAAATTTAAAATCGATTTTATCTCTTGATAAAACGGGGCCCAGATCACAGATGAATTTGCCATGTGAGCATTTAAGGGAGATGTTGAAAACAGGAGAAACAGGAGGGAAAAAAAAGAGAAGAATATTCCAGGCCTTAAGTTGTTCATATACCTAGAGAGATTTGATGTCAATATGGTTCGAATGTAAGATAACCGACATTCAGGGAAAAATGCACCAAAATTATACATTGTGATTCTAGGAAATAATGTTCATCCAGTAATTCATCTGCATTCAGCTTGACTGCATTTATGGTTTGTGTTCCCGAGCCCTCATGAACCTTGACCTTTTCCTCCTTCGTTGTCTGACGCAGATCCACAGGAACCCTATGCAGTGGTCGTACTGCTCGAGAGTGATCTAGTGGTCGTTGACCTTTTATCGCCAGGGTAAGTGGTCATTGAACTGTACAGACATTTCACCTCCCCCCCCCCCCCCCACCCACCCCTCCACGGCAGGGATGAGTTGCTGGAAGCAACGTTCATTCATTTGTACCTTGGGAGCAGTTAAACCTAGCCCATACTTCAGAGTTTTGAGGTCATGTTGTTGTTGTCGTGTTTAAAACAGAGAGGACAAGTCCATACTCTTTTATCTGAGCTGTTATAATGTCTAGACACTGTGCTATATTGAAAGTTAGAATTTATTCCTCTCTAAGTAACATTAAGGAATGGAATTATGTCATTGTTGGTAGAACTAGGTATCCAATCTTTGTGTATTTGTAGAGTTGAATGAAAAGTCATTTCAGACAAGAATTACAGACATATGACAATTCAGTCTATGTTCCTAAAGATCATTTAGGAATCTTCACCTGGTGATGTAAACCTTTGCTTTTGTGTCGTTTGTATTATTTATTGGTATTGGCACATTCCCCAAAGAAGTTTCTGATTGAGTTCAAACAAGCCAAGATACTTCAGGCTTCATGATTCGTAAGCAGTTGTGGAGTTGACAAATATGCGCCTAAGTTTTTTAGTTTTTAGTTTTTTTATGTGTGCAAAAGAGGTGACAACTTAACCCTATGTGTGTTTTGAGTACCATTTAGCACATAGAGTCCCCATAGCATTGTACACATTGTCCAAAGTCTCTGGCAAATCGAAGGGTTAAAAGTGGCACCTGTATTTTCTTCTTGTGTATGCATCGCCTCGCAGCTACCCCTGCTTCGAGAACCCCTACCCCATGGACCTCCATGAGTCTCCCATCACATGTGTACAGTACTATGCAGACTGCCCTTCAGACCTCATCCCTGCGCTCTACTCGGCCGGTGCCAACAGCCTCAACCGGAAGAAGACTGCCTACAGTAAAAGGGTATGTATCTCTTCTCTTTCTCAAATCCCCCCCCCCCCCCACACACACACACAGACACACACAAACAAACACACACACTTTTTTAAAATGATATTCTCTGTTTGGATTTTGTTCGATATCAGCATCACATTCACAATGGAATGAATACAAACAAACAAGAATTTTATGCACACACACACACACACACACGTTCTGTCTGTCTGTATGTCTGTATCTCTCATTCCTCTCTCTCTGTGATTATCCAGCTCCATCTTATTTTTCTGTCTGAATCTCACATTCTTGTCTCTCTCTTTCTCTAACATTGTTCATCTTTTTTTTTTCCCCCTTGTTTCCTCTATTTCACACGTCCAGATGGTGTGGTAGATTAATCATGTACAGTTTTATTGCGATATTTGATGAATATTTGCAGTTAAACACGTGTCACGTATCTCTATTTTTATCCATCACCCATTCTCTCTTGCCATCTATCTCTTTCTCTCTCTCTCTCATTCCTATCTTACCATTCTGATTGCACTCAGCATCTGCACCAATGACACAATGCAAAAGTTGTTTTTCCTCCCGATTACCTCCCAGTGTAGTCGTGCTCAAACATTTTCGAAAATATATTGTAGCTCCTCATGAATGGGGGAGACATACGTGCATATGTTGTCTCCAGGAGAAAACGATTATTCAGTGTCACTGACATCGCAGCCTCCAAATACCTCGTTGTACGATTGATCATGTTGCGCAGTCTCCTGGATGGATATTTGTCTCGTGATGGTTGCGAATCCGCATTTGAAGCAAAGGTAGCAGGAACACAGCAGATTACCCCCCCCCCAAAAAAAAAAAACAAACAAACAAACAAACAAACAAACAAACCAACAAACAAAACAGATGTTCATGTTGAGTTTTCAATTACTTTGCGAGAAAACTTCAGCGAGGCTGCTGTTAAAAATGTGTTTATGTACTGTGTGCAGGGAATTCATCCTCTTTTGGTCTATATTTGCTTCCTTTGATATTGTGTATGTTAGTTCAGAAGTAGACTGTTCCTGAAGGTGATAATGCAGTCAAACCTGTCTTTGCGGCCACTTGTCTATAGCAGCCACCTGCTTATACAATGTAGCTGCCACTGAAAAATCCCCCGCACTAAATTACTGTATTATAGATCCTTTATATAGCATAAATTACCAATTTAGTAAGGCCTTTACACATAATATAATTCTTCAGTCAATTAAAAATCAAAGAACAGAAGTAGACTGGGAGAGAATTTAAAATGAAATAAAATGTAAAAAAAAAAAAAAAAAAAAAAAAAAAATCCCCATATTTGTAGCCGTTCATGCAAACTTATTTGCTGGTTGTTGTTGTTGTTGTTTTGTTTTGTTGTTGTTGTTTTTTTAAAGAATAGCATGCAGTATTTTAAGCTATTTTACAATGCAAGTGTTGAAATTCAAAATGGCTGCGGACCTGTCTACAGTTGCCACTTTTGTTTGTTTTTTTTCCTCGGGAGGCCGCTATAGACAGGTTTGACTGTATGTACAAAGCACAAATGTGTATCTCACACTGATTTCTCTCTTACCCTGTGTCTCAGCTTAACTAGTCCTTTCTTGCTCTCCCGTGTTTTGATCCTTGGCCGGTCTTTTTTGTTGTTGTTGTTGTTGTTGTCTTGTTATATTATATTTTCGGATGTTTTAAGCTCTGTTGATAGTTGATTGATGCTTTTATGCGTAAGAAATGATTCCCCCCTATTGGCGGAAGCCATTCCCCGACTCCCGACACTTTCCGGTGATGAGCATCACCAGAGCAGAAATGACACGGGTGTGTGGCCCAGCAACTGAGGCAGATAAGCAATGGTGTGGTTTTTGTGGTCATGAACTCATGTGCACCAAAACAAAAAACATAAACAAATTAGAAGAAAAAAGAGGGGAACAAAGTAAAAGTAAACAAACAGACCAAAAAAAAAAATAAAAACAGAAGACACTTTGAACAGTGCCTACACACAGCGTCGGGAAAAGCATCCAAGGTGCAATTTTTATCCTTTAGTCAGTGTGATCCTAGGTGGAAAAGGTGCATCTAGGTTCCTTTTCATAAAACTTGTTCTCAGCAACAACTGCCACATATCTAGAACAAATTTGCTCTCAGCCAATCAGATGCAAGGATTTCAGTAGCTTGTAACAACTATGTAATCGCAACTTGTTATTGATAACAAGTTTTTTGCAGTTGTAGCAAAAATTTAATTTCATCAATGAAATCGCTTGACCTCTTATTGAATAAATGAAACATGATTAGAGATCCTCATCTGTGATGGGGAGAAAATACAAATAAATGTTCTGTCCCCCACCCCCCCCCCCAAAAAAAAGTAACAACTTATCAATTGATTAATCACAAATTACAAGATCAAAGCATGGGTTTTCACATTTCAGTGAGCTTTGCTTTTTGATGGGATAAATATGATATCCTATCTTTTAATGAAATGACACAATATGGAGAATGATTGTCTTGCACAACAGTCTGCAGAAATTCAGCTCTCCACCAACAGACCTACAACATATTTGCAGAAACATGACACTTCCAGAGGGAATAATCCTGCTGAAAATGAGAGAGAGAGAGATAGGAAATAGGAGCATGGGAGAAATATATAACAAGTTGGAGAGATAAAATGTGAGAGAAAGAGAGGGAGAGATGGAGAGGGAGAAATATATAGGGAGGAAGATGGCATATTAAGGTTCAGGCTTCACTTCCACCTGTGAATGATTTCTAAGAATAGAATTGCTGGAGAGCAAAAAAGGTCAAAAGCAGTCACAGCCACCTTTTTCCAATTCCATCACCCATCTACTTGTGAGAGTGAAATTGCAAGATATTTGGTGGGTGTTTTTTGCTTTTTTTAAGGGGGGAAAAAAAAGAAGAGGATGACATGTCACATCTGTCAAAGTCTTTAACTCCCGTTTATTTTGGTGTTTTGGTCATATCCTTCCCCTTCACAGACCACTAAATGCCACTTTGTAATTCCTTTTACTGTAAATGTCAGTATTTTTTGTGTGACTAAAATTTTGGGCTGAGGGGCTCAAAAACATAATCGCAGGTTCTTGACGTTGCGCTGGGTAATTGCTTTAACTTTTGTATTTTTCTTCCAGTGCAACAGCATTTCCCTGCTTGAAATTGATCTGTTGCCCGATCCATTCACATGTACGGCCTGCACATAAACAAAAATGTGTGCACACATGTGCTCGAGTGAATACAACTGTTTACTAATCATTCTAGGGCACATGCGCGCGCACACACACTCGTACCTGGGAGACACCACTGCCTAAACACATGATTCGACCCTTTCAGAATGTGCAGAGAAGATAGCAAAAATATTTTTATGGGTTATAGAATTCGCGCTGAGGAAAAGTAGTGCAAATTATGTGAAAAATTAATGTACCGCGAATATTTCATTTCCACATTTGCAGTGTATCTTATACATGGCTGCCAATTAAATGTTCAAGCTGGTTTTACTCAAAGTGCTGTTCCTCACTACATTAACTCTGACTTTGGTAGAGTAGAATCGAGCAGTAAAAATGAGGAAGTTGTGGAATTTGAAAATGTTTTCCATATTTTCACAAGATATTGCAGTCAATCAAGAAATACTGATATTTGCCACGCCCCCAAACACAGATGAAGAATAGGTCAGGCAATGATGCCATCACCCCACAGCTCTCCTATTGGTTGGTTTGCAAAATGGTGTAAAATCTTGTCTTTGTGTGGATTTTTTTAAATTAGATACAATACCCTTCCCCCCTTTTTGAATTCCTCATTTGCTGGGGCATTACAAAACTAGAACAATTTGATGTGAAAGTTGCGACTTTTTCATTTATATCATGACCATAAAAAAGGGGCAAATACAATGTATAAGGAACATTTATTTACATCCCAATGAAGGACATGTGAGTTGATCAGGTCATCACCTTCCCAATTCACATCACTATATTTTCACTCCTAATATCACTTTGTCAATCATGGCTAGTTAGAAACTAAAAATAATGTAACTATCTTTCTGTCTTTGGTCACTTTTAGTGAAACCTGTCCCATTGCTTGTCTGAATTTATTTGGTTTATTACACCTGTCTTGATTACTCTGTGAAATTGCACATTAAATGTTTCATGTTCTGTTCTGCTTTACTTGTACAGTTTGTTTTGATATTTTCGACAAGTCAGTACTCTGGGTAGTCCTATCACCTGTATGAAACACGATGTAACGGCAAATGGACAAGATTTTTACATTGCGCACGCTATCGATTTGTGCGTGTGCGTGTGTGTGTGTGTGTGTGTGTGTGGTTTTATATTACATGACTTTTCATGAGTTGAATGTCATTTGCAAACTTAATATCTTGTCAAAATATTGCCTCCCCCTAATCCAAATGCAATGAATCTTGACTACAGATGTGTGAAATTACTACATTTGCTTCTTGAAAAAGGACAATGTAGTTGTCATTCTGCGGCCCTGGTTCCTGATCGTGTGTTTAACCACTCACGAAATTGTGTTACACGTCCCAATTCACATAATGTTCTCATGAAATAATGTGGCAACTGCAATACGTTTGCGTGAGGTTGCGAATCATATCTTTATGCGCGTCTGTATAATTCCTTATTGTGTTACACGTCTGGACTCACATTCCAAGTGGAACGTGAGGTTCATTAGTGAGACATCAACTTCCTAATGTAGCTTGAAATAGTGTCCCGTACAGTTTGTCCCAAAAAAATTACAATCAGATTTTTGCATTGACAACTTCCACTGCCATTAAACTGTCTAAATGCTACTTCAAGGTCTTAAAATATAACATCTTTGCTATATTTTGCAGAAAACCCCATTCAATTTGGTTAAATGGTCACAGAGAAATGTAGATATTTGTAACGCATGTCATGAGTCTGATTCTTCCAAGTTCAGCACTTGGATGCTCTTGGAACTCCATAATGTGTGAACACAATGGACAGAACTTGGAGTGAAGGGATTCCCGACATGCTCTACAAAGATCCTCATTTCTATTTGACCACTGAAGCAAATTGGGTGGGGTTTTCTGTAAGAAGTGGGTAATAAGTTATAGTTTCATACCCTGAAATTGCATGTGGATTGATTCAATACTTTTAAAGTTATCAGTGCGGAGGGTCCCGTTGTAATTTTTTTTTTTTTTTTTTTTGGGGGGGGGGACATACGGTATTTCACAGAGAGAGGGTTGTTGTGGTTACTTGAGACATCGTGAGCGGCATTCAGGGGTACGCATGACTAACTTCCTCCGAATACTTCCTGAGAATGTTTCCGATGCGTCTAGACCGGCTTCTTCTGGAAAAGCCCCCGTGGATAACTGATTTTGTCATCAATTTGTCCTGAAAAAAAAAAAAGTAGGCAAACAAAATACAATGTTATAGAGAGAGGAAAGTTCTGCCCGACTATAAAAGCTTATTATGTTATGATGCAGCTAGCTTGACCTAGCTTTATTAGTATTCTTTACACCTGCAGAAAATTACCGAGTACAAGACAGGTAATCGTCATGGATTGTCAAACCCACACTCTGTGTATTTGTGAAGCCTCGTTTACATATGAAACAAAATGTGCTCAGTGCTTGTTTGGAGAAATTCCAAGAAGGTTCCAAGATTATAGAGTTGCTCAAGTATTGATGGAGCTTCTATCATTTTCTAGTTTATTCATCTTCAATGTCAAACTTCTTGTGTAAATGTAGTTTTTCTTTGAATCTCTGTATTTTTTTTTTCAAACTTGGGGGGGGGGGTAAATATGCATCTTTCACAATGCTCACAATTGAAAGGCCTGGCAAATGGACATTTCAGGTTTTTCTTGAAAAGTGAAAACATGAGCACTTTCTTTCTGAAATATTCTGACTATGCCCTTTATTTTTGGGAGGAGTGTATTTGTTTATCAGATATCGCCAATATTATTTCATTCATTCATTCATTTCATTTATTTCTTTTCCAATGCAGTTGCGACTATATATTTGAATACGTATGCATAAGTATACAAAAATCAATACAAAAGTATAATCAAGGAAAATGCTCTTGAATAGAAATGCAATAAATGTTATGTCTTCTATGACAAATATTGAATCAAAATTCATTGGAAATGGAGGGGACTGCTTAAAAGCAGAGCTTGTATTTTGCAGTTTTCTCATAAATAGTAACTAGTAACTTATTGCTGAACTAGCTGGAAAAAAAAGGAAAAAGAAACACAGAAAGAAATAAACACTCACAAACAAATTCATGGCAGATCTCTTGTGGAAATAAAAAGAGGGAAATGATTAGCATTGCAGAAATATCAGAATGAGACAGAAGAGAAAAAGACATGGGGGGAAGGAAGAGGAGTAGAGAGTGAAAATTAATTTGTGAGGCACAAGACATCTAGTATTCTCTGCATCTATAGCCCATCTTCCTATATGCTGACATCGGGGAATTAAAGGTCCTGTTTACCTTTGGGAGCAGTGATGAAAAAATGTTCAAGATATCACGTTTGATGCACATGTGTTGGTAAGTTGTATCACAAAACATACTACCATATAAGATTTTTGCAGTAAAGCCTAAAATATAAGGAGATACCACTATTTTTCTCATTAAACCATAACTGTAGATGGTTTAGTCTGGAAACATTTTTATTATAACTATTGTTCACATTTTGTATATTGGTATTTAACAAAATTCAACATCGATTATACTGGTTCAAATTTTTACATTGGTTGTTTCTATCCCTAACTCACATTTTAGAACTATTTTGAAGCAGTAATGCTGGGTTTTTGTTTCATCTGCAAATGGTAAATTATGCCTTTGATAAATACATGTGTGCACCTTTAAGAAAATGAGTGACAGATGGATAGGAGGATAGATAGATGTATAGAAAGAGAGAGAGAGAGAGGAGTAAAAAAAAAAAAAAAAAAAAAAAAAAAAGAGACAGTCCGTTATTAGACAGGGAATTCTCCTCTGTCTGGCCGCGGCACGCTGTCAATTCTTCACGTATTGCCAACCCTGCCCGGCAGGTGTCGGAGACGGTTTTCTCGCGATGCTAGACGGACGCTCGCAATGAGACGTGCCCGACACGTCGGCTCGTCAGAATCATCAGGATGAAGCCGTGGCAGCAAATTGATGCACCAGCTGCTCTGATTTTTAGCCCTGTTTTTTTTTTTTTCCTTCTTCCTTTTCTTTTTTTTTCTTCTTCTTTTTCTTCTTCCTCTTCTTCTTCTGTTTTCTTTTTTTTTTTATGTGTTTGTGTGTCTTTTCTGTAATTCAGGCATGGAAACCAAATTTTTCCTGATCTTTTTTGTTGAAAAGTTTATTGCCCCCAAAGTTGCTAACCCCCTCAATTCTTTGTTGTTGTTGTTATCCTTGTGTGTTTGTCTCTCTCTTTCTCTGTTACCCACCCATTTTTCTCTCTCCCTCTCTCACCATTAAATTCTCCTCTCTATATTCCTCTCTTTTTATAATTGTTTTCTATTTATGTCATTGATTTTGCACATTCATTACTGTTGTATTTGCTCTTTTATACTCAGTATTCTGTCTTATACTCAGTCTTCTGTCTTGTAAAACAAGGAATGTTTGCATACATTTTAATTTCGTGAATTTTGCGAGCAGCAAGATTTGTGAAATTAAAATGCATGCGAAAGTTCTCGTCTACACTATATGCATTGAACGCCAGTGGCAATTTGCGAAAATGTCACGCCACAAATATATCATGTTTTGTAGTAATTGATTTTTTTTTTTTTTTGGGGGGGGGTAGATTTTTCTCATATGTTAATTGTTTGGTGATGTCCTTTGACCTCTCAGGCGCGGTGGAGCACCCAAATTTGCATCTCATTATCGCCCCGTTCTATTTGAATTTCCAACGGGCATCCACGGCTGCCCGAAACTGTGTGCATGAAAAAGTCAAATCTTTACCTTCTCCTTGTGCCGCTATGCGTGCCGCTAGTAAACTCAAACTTCCCACACTATCTAAGTTTTTAAAAACCTTCCTTTTGATGAAGAAATTATGAAATTTGCTGCACTAGAACTTGAGATATTAAAGCGTTTTGAAAATCACCTCTCGCAAAACATGCTCTCTGTTTTTTTACGACTGGACTATGGCCGGGCTCCAATGTGTGCGAAATTGTCAACATAAGTTCATCAGGCCTCAATCCATATATGGTGAAAGTTTTCGCTTGATTCCACCTGTACTTTTTGAGAAATCAACTTGTTTCTACAGGGTTTGGAATAGAAAATTGTAGTGAGCGAAACAATTGAAAATGACGTCATTTCTTTTCCCGTAATATTGGGCATGCGTGGTACGTGAGATCAGGGAGGTGGAAAGAGATTCAGGATTTCGTGCTCATTGTTGGTTTGCATGTGACGCAGTCAATTTGCTGAGTGTCGCACGGCTGTGACTGCTGAGCTGCTGCCGCGCACGCTGCATGCAGCAATGCGTTGTGTGTGCTGTGACATGCAACGCTACAGCAGGGAGGTGAGACTCACCGCCCTGGCTACAGTGACGCGATTATATATACATGGGACCGACCTGTACGCTTTGCGTTCGTGTCATTTTTGACACCACCATCTGGTTTTTTTCCGACACAACCATGGCCGGGAATATTACGGTATGAAATTTAAAATGCAAGCAGATAAATAAATTTCGGTGTACTTTGTTGGAATGGCGCTTTGGTTCCGTAATCCCACGTCGTGAATTTTAGGATGATTTTCGAGGCATATTTTTGGTAATTTTGCTCGCCAGGTTTTCGCTAAAATTTCACATTTTATCATTGTCAAATCCTTTAATATGTTATATGTGCATATTCGGACATGTTTTCAAATTCAAACTAACTCTATTTTAATCCGAAAATAGGTTTCCTTAAATTGTTATTAGCTTGAGAAGTTGTTTACTTTTTCTCAACTACGCGAGTACATGTTGTTTACTTTATGCAAATGAGGCTCGGCTGCCGATGGATTTCTGCGAGATAATTGGGGTGCTCCACCGCGCCTGCTCTTTTCCACAAAATTTAAGTGGAATAATTGACTGATGTTTTCATGGGGTGTCATGGTGGATCATGTGCAGTTGCTTAGAATTTTACCAATCCCAATCTACAGTATGTAGTCAAAAGAAAAAGAAAAGGGGGAGGAGTTCACTTGAGGATGAGCCATTCCAAATCAAAAGTAACTCATTAAGGAAGTAGTGAATCACAGGAAATTGAGTGATAACAAGAATAAAAACAAATTATCACATATTTGGGCAGTTGTGCTACTCTGGACCACATCCCTCCCCCTCCCCCCCCCCCAAAAAAAAAAAAAAAAAAGTTGGTTTTGTCAGCTCAGAGCTTCATTTTGTTTGGATGACGGTACATTTGATCAGATCACAAACAGTCGACTCTTTCCTGAAAAGAGAGACGTGATTGTTTCGTTTCTCCTTCTCCTGAAAGGCTGCGTCAGCGGAATTCTGTTCTTTCACCTCTTTGCGAGGGAAGAGGAAGTCGATACCCTCGTGCGATTCTCAAGAGAGAATTGAAAAAAAAAGGAATTCTATAAATAGATGCTACCTACATGTTGTCTTCCTCACTCCATTAGCTCTATCTTCTAGCTTTCATCGCTTCCTCTTTGTACATCTTGTCTGTGTTTATGCCGTATTTCTCTCTACCTCTTGATTTCCTGTCTCTCTCTTTGCCCTCTACTTTCTGTTTTTATCTGTCACTACATTCCCTCTTCTGTCCATCTTTCTCTCCATCTCTCCCTCTCTTCTTCTCTCCCCTCCTCTCTCATTCTTTCTTTCTCTCTATCTCTCCCTCTTTTCTACATTTATCTAACTCTCCATCTCTTTGCTCTTTGCTCTCTGTTTCATCTCTCTCTTCTCTCTCTCCTCTTTCATTCTCCCATTCTGTCCATCATCCCTCTCTCTCTTCTGTCTATCCTATTCTATCCCCTAAAGTGGAATTCACACGTAGGCAAATTAGCGGAATGCAAATCTCAAGCTTTGCATCGCGATCGAAATCTCGAGTTTTGCCCGTGTGGACAGAAAAATCCCACTGATTAGCGTGATCAGCATCGCAATCGCAATCCTAAGAAATCTTGGGTTTTTTGTCTGAATTATTGTGATAATTCCCTCCCCAGCGTGTGTGTGAACGCTGGAGCAAACAGTCTCAAAATTTTCTATCCCCTCAATTCAAAGCACAACAGCGCGCGCACCACAGTACTGTGGCATGCACAAACATAAGGGCAAGAGTGCGCAATGAAGCGCACTGCGTGCGTGTATATACTCTCTGGTCACCAGGCGCAGTTCGTTGGCAAATTATGGCAATTGACAATTAGCGGCATGTTTCTGTCAGTGTGAACGCTTGCACAAAAAAAAAATTGAGATTTGGGTCATGGTCATTATCTTGCTATTTTGTCTGTGTGAATGCTTGCAAAAATCTCTAGATTTGGATCACGATCGTTATCCCGCTATTTTTTTGTGTGAACGCTTGCAAAAAATCTTGAGATTTAGATCACGATCCTTATCCCAGTATTTTGTTTGTGTGAAAGCTAAAAAAAAACAACTTGAGATTGGTAACGCGATCATTATCCAGCTATTTTGTTTGTGTGCATGCCTGGAAACAAAAAAAAACCAAACAAACAAAAAAAAATCTTGATATTTGGATAGCTATCATTATCCCCCTAATTGTCAATGTGAATGCAGCCATTCTCTCTATCTTTCTATCGTCCCTCTTTCCTCTCTTTCTCCTTTCCTCATTCGCTCTTTGTCTCTCATCCTCTCTCCATCCCTCACCCATCCATCTGCCTTGTTGGAGCTCTCCCGAGGTGTCAGCGTGTACTTTTCAGCCATCAATGATTCAGGGAATGTTAAAAATATCATGGCGTTCTCATGTCATTAGCTTTTTCCCTTCCCCTGGGGGGATGGGGGGGGGGGGTTCAGTATCTGGCCATGCCTGACTGTGCAGCAGTTCAACCTGTATGTGCCCTGGCTGACTCATGCATTCCATAATACTTAAGATGTCGCGTCACAGTTTTTTGCGGTGGCCTAGATAATTTTTAGGGTCTTGATGTCGTGGATGGGTTTCCCCCTCTCCCCCCCCCCCCCCCATCAATTTAGAAAGTCAGGGGTCTTTTTGAGCCACAGCAGGGGCGAATTATGCTGTGAGGAATACTTGCATGGAATGTTGCGTGAATTTATGCAATTAAATAAAAATGGTGGATTGGTGAAAAACCGAGAGAAATCAGAATGATATCACAGCAGTAATGACCATCCACATGGCAGTTAGTCACCTTAAGTTGGTCAAAAACTAGTCAGCTCTGTTGCATGACTGTGATATTTTTGCTATGGTGGTGAAATGACTCATCTTTTTCCTTCCTCCTCACCTTGAGTGACATATCTGGTCGATATTTTTTTTTTTTATTGGCTAGAGGTATCAAGGACATCCCATTGTACGTGCAAGTATGTCTTACCACATCCCCCAAGGTGAATTACGGTGTTCTTTTGTACAAATCGTTGACAATCGTGTGTTGGACACTTCTGGTGTGAGTTTCAGCACTGGATGTCAGTCATAACATGACTTGCTGACTTTCAAATTGTACAAACTTTATTCTTATTAATCTTAAACGTTCCTTCGGTTTTTGTTTCCATTGGTATGCTTTATCTTTTTGTATGATCTTAATACCGTGATCTTGAAAACTTTCACTGGAGGCAGCATTCTTATGAGATTTCTGTACAAGGCTGTTGTGTGTTCAAGGCAGCGTCAAACCGTGGAACTATGACTGAATCCTAAAGCATTTGGTTTACTGTTTAGTTCTTTCCACCTAGGGGGAGACCTCTTGTGATGTTGGTTGCTAGGCATTATTGCATCTCTGCAAAATGAATGGACTCGACAGCCATGTAAGCCAGACAACTCAGTGAAAAATGCATGTTGCTTTATAGCAGGAGATGTGGACTGTAGCACTGCATTGCACTCAATTTATCATAACATTAAATGCATCCTGTTTTCAGGTACATGTTTTCATGTATTTATCGACTTACTTGATGAAGAACATTTATATGTCAATTCTGAGCTTGTAATGTAGTTCTGCAACTTTTTATATAACTAGCCCCATCAAATATATATCAAGGCTGATCCAGCATGCAATAGAAAAAAAAAGTCAGAAAAAAAAAAATCACATTATTATCCTCCATGGGTTGATAAAAACTAATTTCACCTACTGTACTACTGAAATGCCATGTTTTCACTGAGTCTAGTTTTTTGTAAATTGGGACTTCGCGATGGTGAAGTGCAGTAATGAATGAAGAAATGTATGTGTGCATGTCACTTTCATTATGAGATCACAGTTTAAAATTTGGGATGTTCTTAAATTCGCAAATAGCATCTGACTCGAAAATAAAAACCTCACAAGATAGATGGCATATGCAGTAATTTGCTTCATTGTGGAATCTAGCATAATCATACACTTGTATTTTGTATACATTGACATAAAACAGTTACCTCCCAACAGCAATTTGAAGCCCAACACAATGGTACAAAGTCATGAGGTGATTTAAAGTTAGACCATGGTTTGTGCAAATTTCTTCTGCATGAATGTACACACGACATGTTATGTATACCAATGGTTGTCCAGTGACAAACACACATTGATACTATGCCTGTTTGTGCTTATATTAGTCCATAGACTATTAAAATCTAAAGGGATCATATAGTTTTGGTTGAGACCTAATTTCAGGTTTCTAACATTTTTTGGTGAGATAATGAGAAACCTCTTATGAAAGAGCATGTTATTCTATGAGGAATTCAACGTTTATTTGGTGAAAATTGGCTTTGAAATAGCTGAGATATCTAAAAAAAGAGTTATTCTAATAAAGTGTGGGACCCACACTTTATTACAATCGCTTTGTTTTACTTTGTTCTTCGTTGTTTCAGTCACTCCAAACCCGATTTTCATCAAATAAACTTTGAATTCCTCTTAAAATGGTATGTTCTGTACTATATCATAAGTGTTTTCTTGGTATCTTGCAAAAAGTTGAAAGCCCAATTCTCAACTCCACCAATACTGTACCATCCCTTTAAACCACCTTCATGAATTGGGCCAATGAGAATGTGTTGTATGAGAATAGAGTCTGGACTCAAGACTAACCTGTGAGATTTTTCTCTCCCGACCATCTCTGCTTGTCCATCATTTCCCAACCCCTCCCCTCCCCCAACCTCTTATCTCTTTTGATGCATTAGAATTGGCCGGTGAAAGGAGGCGAGTGGGGATCAGGTGGGAGCAGTGACCAAGAAATCATCATCACTGGGTGAGTCTAGGAGGAGAGGAGGAGGAGGAGGAGGATGAAGAGGAGGAGGAGGAGGAGAAGAAGAGAAACAGACAGCGACAAAGAGAAAAAGAGATGAGAGTAGAGGGAAAGAGAGGGAGGGATGGGGAGAGAGTGCAGGGAGAGGTGGAGTGAGGATGGTCACAAAGGTGGCAAAATGGGTCGTGATGAAGGGGCGTGGTAGTGATGACGATGATGATGATGATGATGTTGGTAATGATGTGCAGGTTACGAGGGATGGTGTCCACATTAGTTGTGACATCTGGCAGAGGGAATGGCTGGGCTGCTGCAGCAGTGGTGGATATCTTGAGTGGTTGCACTCTGGTGGTAGCAGTGGTGGTGGTGGTGGTGGTGATGATGATGTTGCTGCTGGGATGGGATACACATGCCAACAGTTGCTATGAATTGTTGGAGAGCCACAGAATGAGATCAGCTTGTGCTCAAGATGATCTTGATACTGTTTTGCCAGCAGTATGTTAAAAGCATGGTCTCTCTTATCTGTTTCCTTTTAGTCATGCGGATGGATCCATCAAGTTCTGGGATGCCTCGCAAGGTATGGTATCACTGAGAAGTTTGCAGATCATAACCTAGCTGGGAAAGTAGGAGAAATATAGGAAAGCTGAGAAGTTTGTAGATCATTAGGAAGAGGAATGTAGAAAGATTAGATCAAACCCCTATACAGTGCACTCCTGTTATAATGAACAGGGTTATAAGGAAATTCCAGTTATGACGAAATAAAAATGCAGATCACAAAATTATCGGCTCTGTGATTTTTATTGCTTATTTGTTCAGTTATAACAACTCATTACTCAGGATCTTTGTTCGGTTAGCTTTCTGTTGTATTCTTGTACGAAAAAGGAATGCAGAAATAAAATAGAAGCAAGTGGATGTGACGCCTGTCCAGTAATCAGATTTTTTGTTCGTACCCAACCCAAGTATGTACTTGTATGGCCATGATTCTTTTTTTTTTTTTTTATCATGGCTACTACAAAAACACAAATGATCTGTGCTTATTTACATGGATGTTGGGCAATTTGTTAATCAGTTGCACTTTTCTTCCGTCCCGCCCGCCTCCTAGTTATGCTCCAAGTCCTGTACAAACTCAAGACGGCCAAGGTCTTTGAGAAGGCCAAGCAGGCCAAGACGCTGGACGGTGACGACGACCCCTTCGCCATCCAGCTGGTCAAGCTCTGCACGGAGAGCCGGACGCTGTGCGTGGCCGGGGCCAGCGGCCACCTTCTCATCTACCGCTTCAGCAAGATTGAGGTGTCCGCAGAGCTTCCGGTAAGAGAGCCTCGAAACGCATGCACGCATGCATGCACTCTCAGCGTAATGATATTATTGACCTGTGTTAGACTTCCCAACCATTCTGAATTTGGAGGAAAGAATCTGAATTGTGACCATTCCCAGCTCTTGTTGCAATAGGGAGTTTCCTGTTTATTTTTCTTGATAATTTTACTACACACTCCTGTGGGAACTGCTCTTTCTTTCCTACTTTTGAGATAAATAATCCCTATTTTTCAGTGAGAAAGGTTGGGAGGTCCGCTGTGTACATAGTCTGGCACAAAATCTAGCATTGTTTGTGTTTTGTTTCTATGTATGTCCTTGTATCTGTTAATAGATCAATCAGAGCAAGATTGTATTAAGATATGTTGCATTTACTCTTATAGTGCTCTTCTTGGTATAATAATACATGTATGTGTAGGTTGCACGTGATTTGGAGCGATGAGATTGAATGTAACAAAGCCTTCAACCCCGATACTCAAAGCACAATTTATCGATACAGATGCAGCCAGATCAGTGAAGTGTCTGTGCACTTTTATCACTGCCGCTGATATCAAGTAGATTAATGTGTATGGCGCCTTTAGGTTCAAAGTTTAGGTATTTAGACTTGGTGTGCCTATCTATTCTTTGACTTTATCTGTCACACTGTGAGACTTACATGTATAAGCTCCTCTGAATGGAAATTAATTGATTTAAATAACTTTCTCTTGAAGTTTTAACTGTGGTGTAAAGCAGGGGCACAGTTATATTTGGAAAGTTTATTGTATGGGTTGAAATTGTTAGAAAAATATAAGGGTCTCATTAATGTATAGGCAGCTTGAGAACTCTCATATGTAATATATTCACAGTAGATTGCTGCAGTGCTAAACAGTGATAGTACTTAAATGGATGCTCTCCATTTTGTCTTGTTACATGCCACCAGACGTTAGACATATCAATAGTGTACGAGGCTGAGGAGCCGGAGACTCCTGAGACAGAGATGCCGCCGTCGATGCCCCAGCCGGCCCCGCCCTTGAAGCGCAACACCAGCACCGTCAGCGCCTCCAGCGTGGCCTCGGCAACCCTGCCCTCCACCCCAATCCAGAGCTCCTCTTCCACCACCCCGGTCCCGAGCCCCAGCAACCACCCCCACTCCCACCACGGCCACTCTCACCACCACCACCACCACCACCAGCACCACCACACCCACCACCACCACTGCGGGGACGGGATGTGGGACAACATGCCCAACCTGAAGGTGAAGGGCGGGGCCCACAAGCGGGGAGTTGGCTTCCAGCCGTACCTCTGCTGCCAGCTGCTGTGGGTGGACGGCGAGCCCCCTCCCACCATCACCTGTGTGGAAATCAGCTCCTCCTACGGCCTGTGAGTACCCCTTTGGACCAGGATCATATGAGGTCAGGGGTAATACATGTACAAGAGATTGGAACCAGAAGGGCCCTTATGCAGCAAGAAAGAAATTTGTTACCTACTTGCTTTCCATATGACAGCGTGTACAAGTGCCAGTTTAGAAAGGGTTTGAAAAGGAAAGGAAAAAACAAAAAACAGAAACGAGATCGAGAGTTGCACATGGAAATTGTTCCACCATCTTCATTTCAGAAATGATGTCTCATTCATGCACCTCTTTTTCTTCCATGGGCCAAGCATTTGACAGTACCATACCATGAGAGTTTAAGTTGCACTGATGGGCATTTGCCATCATTGGTCATGGCTTTGCTCTGTGCGGCTACAAACAAGGAAATAAGTTTTGAATGGAAATGCCTCTTCTTACTAAATATTTCTATTGTTCCTTCCTCATGTACACATTCCCGCAGCCTGGCGTTTGGCACCACCAACGGGCTGGCAATTGTCGACTACCTACAGCGCACGTGCCTGCTGAACATGGGCACGCCGGACCTGTACGGATCAGCGGACCCTTACCAGCGCACCCCGCGGTCGCCCAAGAAGAACAAGTCGCAGCCCCAGGGCCTCGGGGACATCGTGGAGCAGTACATGTCGGATCAGGAGCGGTGCCGGTCTCCTGTGGGTGCCAACATTGCCGGAGAGTCGGTCGGTTTCAAATTTCCGCTCTGTATCTTTTATGTGTGTGCACATGTGTGTGTGTATATGGAAATGCTCAATTTTCATACATTGTTTAAAATTATTGGTCATGGCAGAGATAGATATTGTTTATGTTCAGTTCTTTTGAGCTTGAGAAAGAGCCGATTTTACGAACATGCATTGCGAATTGGTGAAAAAAAAATTATAAATCTCTATTGTAGCGAGCTGTTCAGCATACAAGTGAATGGGCACGGCATTGATTTGACATCAGAAAAACATCTTTATATGTGATTTTGTGTTTATGCTTCCCATTAAGTGCATTTAGAGAGAATTGCCAATTGTATTAAAACATAATTTGTGCTTGTGCTTCCCCATTAAACATGTTTTATTGAGAATCGCCAATTGTAAATGCAATCTCTTTGTGCATTTTGAATCAGCATTTTGAAATGTCATTTATATCAAAATGAGTCCAGATGCAACCATGCTTTAAACTTAATATGTTTCAAATGACTGATTTTGACCCGAAATGTTTAGCATAAATACATCCCTAGATAAAATGAATTGAGTTAAAAATGACAAGCAATTATTTGGATAACATACAGGGAAAGAGAATCTAAAGAGGCAATAGTGCGTACAATTCCAAAATTGTTATGCAAGAAAAGGGAGCATTCTTTGTCTTATTCTATATTTTGGTGCAATTAATTCTGAGATGTTCCCTTTCTCATTAACCTTTTGCTGTTATGTGTGTGTCATTGCAGCAAAATGGCGTCTGCATCAGTCCGACGGGAAACAGCGCCATGCGGGGCGGCAGTGCCGGCGGTGGCGGCGTGAAGCCACGCAACAACCACGACCCCTCCCAGCTGAGGCGCAGTAAGTCGCAGGGCTGCCGCAAAATGATGCCAAAGACCCAGTCCACAGCCTCGGACACCGGGGCCAGCGGGCCGAACGGGGACAGCGGAGGAGGGATGGGAGGAGGAGGAGGAGGAGTTGGAGGAGGAATCGGAGGAGGAAGTTCTGGAGGTAGCTCGGACGTTACCCTAGGCTGCATGGGTGGATTGCTGAGTTAGTAGTGCCCTCCTAACACACACACTAAAGCGTCTAACCTATCCCTTTTAATTATACGTTGCTGCTCTCATTTTTGTTTAGTATAATACATTGTTTTCTTTCTCTCTCAGTAACGCATTTCCCTAGTAAGAGCTGACCTCAAGGATTAGATTCGAGAAGGCTAGATTCCAAAAGCACACAACACATCAACCTAGTATTTTTCTGCTTCAACAGAAGCAAAAGTAGTTAGAACATCCCTCAAACCAAGGTAGATATACAACTTTAGTAAGGAAACAAATACATTTTAAAAATCCATTGCAGTGATCTTCCGGTTAAATTGCATATGCACAAAAATTAACTGAATCAATTTGATTATAGATAGGTTACTTAATTGGCAAACAACTTAACATTTGTTCTACTTAATTTTTCCTTTCAACACTTCACTAAGGGAACTTGATTCGCAATCCACTATTCCTCTTTAGGCAAAAAAAAAATATATGCCATAAAGTTATGAGAGAGAACTCTGAAACTCAGTCTGTCATTTAGATTATTATTATTTTTTTTTTTTTGGGGGGGGAGGGGGGTGAAAGAATCATTCTTCTTCTTTTTCCTACAATCCCATCAATTTCATCTGCTCAATTCAAAGCCTTCATTCTGCATCAGTCCCATATTACACGGGAAAGGGCAATGAAGATGACCTTGTTCTGTGCGACCTGTTAGATTTGTACATAATCCCAAAATAGCAAAATATCCAGTGAACAAAAAGTGATTCAGTTTTTCAAACTAGTGGTGTTGTAGTAAGTTGTGAAACAAATTGGCTGAAAACACATTTTGAAAATACAATGTAGCAAGTATGGAATAAAAAGGGTTACATAGTGTTTGCTACCTTTCATTGCATATAGTCTATTGTAAAAAAAAAAAAAAAAAAAAAAAAAATTGAAAACTAAGGTATACAAAAAGTAACTTCAGAGGTTGTTTTTTTTTTCATAGAGAATTTTAATTTTGGTGATGTACTGCAGAAATTGAGCTTTCCTTCGACTAGAAAAACAAAGTGAAACAAATTTAGAAGTATTTTACTTTTCAAATGAAACTTGATGTGATGGAAATCAAATAAAACATACACTAACCTGATATTCAACTGATGATAGAGTCATTTTACAAAATCATTTAACGCAAATTTATAGTGCTGTGCGATAGATGCTTAATTAGATCAGTCCCTTTGAATAAATTGTGAATAATTGCTTCAAGGAAGTCAGTAACAATTTTTTCAGCATTTCCTGAACGTATTGCATTATTCTTTTTATTTTCATAAGGTAGACTATCTGTACCATTGAAATATTCTTGTTAGAAAGCTCTTACTGTCATCTCCATTCCCCTCTTTTTCTTTTTAAACCCAAATTAATTGAAGAGTAAGACTTTTGCACAGATATTCCACATGGGAAATCGTCATGTTTAAAGTAGCAGCAGCTCCCCTGCAGAAACTCATCTCATTTTTTTCCCCATTTTTTTTTTTTTAAAATCATTTCAATATTTGCTACTCCTGGAAGTACACATTCGTAGATGTTTGCTTTACTGCTATCTCATTTTCAAACTTAGTTTTCTTCAAAATCCCACTGATATTTTTTTCTTCTTTTTTTGCCAACAAAAAGTTAATTCTGAAATAAATTGCTCTTGATATTTGTTGTACATGGTTCAATTACGCAAATTCACAAGCTATTTGAATGAAGTTTTTTAAGATTAAAAGATAAAAATAAAAACCCTTACAACAAAGAATAACAACAAACAAACAAACAAACAAAACCTAGGAATTGATTCTAATGTCGAATTGTAATGGTCTTTGGAACCAGTCAATTTATTGATTGTGTTAGTTTGTTTGTTTTTTCTTGGGTAGTTTGATCAAAAAATTTGCCAAAATGGATCTGTTATATTAGATATAACAAAAAACAAACAAGGAAAAAACAACCTACATTGTAGATGCACCTGTCTTCTAAAGTCTTACCACATTTTTCAGATGCTTTGGAACTATTTTGACTCAGACCTTAACATTTTGAATTTAATATCAAAGACAACAGCAACACAGATTTCAAGATTTTGAATATGCACAGACTTCGCATTCTTTGAAATGTAGTTTTATTTGTAATCCTGTTTGTTGTTGGTTTGTTGTTGGTTTTTTTTTTTTTTTTGGGGGGGGGGTTGCTCCTCTGAGGATTTTTGTAATTGTTTTTGTTAGTCCCCCTTTACAACCAACATGACTATTTTTCAGTAGTGCTATTATTTCCTGAGTTTCTTTCATGCTTATTTACCCTAGAGCTCACATCCCACTCAGAATCAGAATCTCTGTGTATTCTTTTTTATTTCTTTCATCATCATATCTCTCACATATGTCTTGTTTCTTTTGGTAGCTGTATCTTTATGCTGTCTTTGCTATCACGTTCAACTATCCATATTACCGTAGCTACCCATCACAGCGATCATTTCAGTTCTAACTGCCTTTGTGCTCAGTATTACATTCATGTACTTCTAAAATCATCCCCGACTTCGTCGCATTAGATTTAGCCTCGGCTCTAATGGTAAATGTCAAACTACTCTCCCATGTGCTAGTCTCCTTCAAGTCCTTCTTACTTTGCCAAGTGAATCTTAGAGCAAAATGTCAAACTACTCTCCCATGTGCTAGTCTTCTTCAAGTCCTTTTTACTTTGCCAAGTGGATCATAGAGCAACATGTCAAACTACTCTCCCATGTGCTAGTCTTCTTCAAGTCCTTTTTACTTTGCCAAGTGGATCATAGAGCAACATGTCAAACTACATGTACTCTCCCATGTGCTAGTCTTCTTCAAGTCCTTTTTACTTTGCCAAATGGATTATAGAGCAACATGTCAAACTACATGTACTCTCTCATGTGCTAGTCTTCTTCAAGTCCTCTTTACTTTGCCAAGTGGATCATAGAGCAACATGTCAAACTACATGTACTCTCCCATGTGCTAGTCTTCTTCAAGTCCTTTTTACTTTGCCAAGTGGATCATAGAGCAACATGTCAAACTACTCTCCCATGTGCTAGTCTTCTTCAAGTCCTCTTTACTTTGCCAAGTGATCATAGAGCAAAATGTCAAACTGCTCTCCCATGTGCTAGTCTTCTTCAAGTCCTTCTTACTTTGCCAAGTGGATCATATAGCAACATCTCTCTCCGTATTAACCCTTCATCTGCTGCTCACTTGAATGACCTCGCATACTAACCTTTTAGCTTCACTTACACGTCAATCCATTCATTTCTGGGCTGGAATCATTGCCACCCATAACTTTCATGAAGCATGTCTGCTTCTTAGTGAAAATAAAATAATATAATTCCTTTCATCTGCATGTACCAACAATGTATATACAAGTATATATTTATTCATATATGCATTTCTTATGTCTCATCTCTATATCCGTATGTAAACTTGTCTTTAGCATATTATATATCTTTACTATCCATTTTGTAACAATTCATCTTTGTTTTCAAGTGAGTACTATTCGAGTTGTCAGATTTCAACGGACTAAAACCGGACTGTATATGAAGTACTTAAACTATAGATGAATAACAGACAACAAAATGAGATAGACTTGTAAATGATGGCAAATTCGTTGTATGTTTGAGGCACAATTAAAACAAGAAGAGAGAAAAAAAAAGAGATGTCCTATAGTGAATTGTTACAAGCTTACTATTTATCTTCATCTGGAAATTTTTAATTATTCTATTAAGGACAGTTAACGCTATATCACTAAAATTGAATTGGTTTTCTGGTGATGGTAAATTTTTAATACGAAGTTGTAGGTGTGGCATGACCTGTCTCACAGCCTCTTCACACTACAGGTTGTATGTCTGAATTTGAATGTGTTTTCAATTTTTTTTAGTTTACAGCGATTGTCAAGCAATATGTTAGTGATAAAAGAGCACAAAAGAAAGAAAAGTCATGGTATTCAGTAATGGTTGAATACCTTAGTCCTACACCCTTGATTTCATGTTGTGTCATCAGTTTTAGCTGTATTGTAGAAAAAAAAAAATTCAAGAGCAGTTGGACCTTATTTTGACAGAATACTATACAAATATGGTCGTGGGATTCTTTTTTCCATTTTCTTGTTAGTTTCCTGTCTTAGAATCATGTACAAGAATTAACAGTTAATTTTTGTGGGGGAATTGTTGATCATCTTTGGGAGATTCAGCAAAAAAGCCAGTACAGTTGAGAATACCATGCTTCCGAACTTTTTAAACCATATTCCATATTCAAAGCATTTTCGTCTTCAGCATCTAGCTAGCTGCTTGAAGTTGTATTTCCGTGACTGATCAGTGTTCCATATGTATAGCTATCCGTCATCTTTGACCTAACCTCTCTGATTTAAAAAAAAATATAATCATATTGGCTGCTAGTGACTTGTACCAGCGCTTGCGTCATATTCAGTTCATAAGAGACCAAAAATCGACAATCATCACCATCATATTCTGTCCTCTCATCTGGACCTGTAGCTTGAAAGAAGTAGCCAGTCCTTCTTGACAACTATCGAAAAGAAATCACAATTGAATCTTTTCACAGAGTTCTTCCTTTGGAGGGTTTTTCTTGTTCGTAGGATAATCTCCCTCATGAGACTCCGTCGGCGTCGGAGCCGAAGCCGAAAGGGTAAAACCAAAGTGGGGAGAAAAGCGAAAAGGAAAAGCTGCTGCTGTGCATATTGACTAACCTTTTTTTACTTGAAAGCCTGGGGAAGGAGCCTAAGCATGAAAGCCCTCCCGTGCATTGTGGGAGGAACACTGACCTGAATCCTCCTCTTACCTGACCTCTGACCTCCGTCCCCGTTGACCTGCGATTCCTTGTTACGTGATGTATGTATGTATGCTTTGCACTGCACTGCTTTTTGGATGAACTCTCTTATTTTTTTCCATCTTATTAAAGTCTGTCATAACTCTGTTTTCACATCTGATTTTGAAAGAGATTCTTTGATTTTTCTGTTTTCATTTAGTCTTTCATGTCTTGATTTCTTATCCAGTTTGTTTCATGCAGATGTTGATACGTTTTGTACATGTAATACAAATGTTTGGATTGTCATTTCCTTGATTTTGTTTAGAACAAACATATTCAGTTATAACAAGTATTTTGGCATTATCTCTCATATTATCCACATTTTCTGGGTCATGTGCAAATGTTGAAGAAGATTAAAAAAAGAGAGAGATCAGTGTCATCACAGGTGCAAAAAGTGTGTGCGAAAAAAAATACCCTGTTTTCGCAGAATATACCATTTTACAAATTGAACACTACAAGAACATTCATTATAATGTCATCAAAGAACATTGCAGTTTTCAGGTTTTTTTATTGCACATTTGTGCTGCTGTTTATAGAGAACACATTTATTTGCAAGATTGCTAGTGTCAGCCAAACAATGACACTACACAGTCGGTCTCTGTATGATGCGCACGACAGTTCACTCGTAATCTATCGTGGGGGTGAAGTTAAACTGACGCAAATCATGATGTTCCAGAGGCAGTCGATTATTGCCCACATGTATGACCCGAGTTGACCCTGTGTATGAGAGATAATGCTAATAAGATCTCTTGGTAGTACATTTCGACATCATTCATCTCTTATTTTTGGTATTCCCTATTAACCTATAGCTGCTTTGGAATGATGAGTAGTAATTTTGAAAAAAAAAGAAAAAAAAAAGAAAGATAAACACATTACCTGATATTTTGTATTGAGATTTATGGTTATGTATTTTTCTAAAAATGATGAATGTGCATATTTGGCCACTTTGAGTGAAAAGAATGATTATGATATGATATTGGAGGTGGAATTTGTGTTTTCCAGTGAATGCATCCATGAGAGGTAAAGGTTATGCGATCTTTCACCTCGCAGGCATTTTTAAATTTCCGCCTTTGCAAATCAAAAAGGCAATGGGATCGAGATGACTGACGGGAGGTATTTCTGAAGATCAGTAGGAAAATCTGACTGGGAATTTGGATCTGCCTTGTATCTCACCTCGATCATATCTTGTTATCTTATCACTCAAGTGTCCACATGTTGTATGACAGATTGACATTTGACCATGTTGCTTGATCACCTAATGACGCGATGATGATTGACCATTCCCAAACGTTTTTTTTTCCTTTGCAGTTTCAGTTTTCTCTAATCACTTTTACTCAGTGCTTTCATCTCATATACAGTCCATGTTTATTTGAACTTTTGCTGTACTAGACATTCAGAATTATTCATAACCAAACTTATGTCCAGTGTATGACAATCATTATCTATCTTTTTTTTTTTTTTTTTGGGGGGTGTCAATTTGGGTACCTTGTGCAGAAATTCATCTGGTTATTGTCACCTTGCTTAAGAAAGGGGAAAAATAGCCACACTCATCATATTGTATCCCATCAATTATCTTACACATGACATCTTATACTACCATTTCAAGCATAATGTTTGTATTATGCCCAATCATTCATGATTATATGAATGGCACGTCTCGATTTGAATGACACACATCACTGATAAACATTCTAACATACATTGTACATGGATTATTGAAGGCAAAGTTCTTGATATTAAGGCTGTGCACTAATTATTCAACTGTTATCTGCCATAATATGCGTAGCCACTAAAATCTCAGCAAAATCTCTTTGCAGCGTTAATCATCTCAGCTTGCAAGGGGGAAAAATGAATACTAACATGGCTTTTGAAATGATTCATGATTAACGGTACATACTGTAGTAATGAGATTTGCAGATTTTGGAAATGAGCCAAATATGTTCCATTGTGAAAATGCTTCACTAATAGTCTTGTACAAAGCAGAGCATGGTATGTTTTTAGTTTGAAAAAAAAAAAAGGTCTACAGAAAACTGACAAAATAGACGACAGATTTGCATCCATATACATCATTCGCCACATTGAAAGAGAAATGTCTCCGTAACACTTCATGTAGTGCTGTGTGATTGGCAGAAGGTTGTTGCAAGAACCATTCGAAGCTAACCCCCTTCTGCCAAACACAAAACATACTTCTCACCTTGACTACTATGAGCAAGAAATATATGTTTGTGTGCGTGTGTGTGTGTGGTCGCTGTTGTTTTGGGTTTGAATAACAAGGTATTAACTCACTGCTGTACAATTAATCCGTCTTCATACATTCTGTTGCTTGCCAGCGTTTTTACTCTACAAACGTTCACCAACACTCTGTTGCTTGCAACTAATACATAAATGGATAAAATGTTGTTATACACCAAAAAGAAAACAAGAAGCGGATATTGCACTATCATGGGATGCTTGGGTGCGGGTATGGAAGTGCAACTTGTATGGACAACATGCTGGAATATGATGCATTACTAACAGTATTGAACATTCATGCACAGTAAGCTTTATCAATTTTCGCATCAAATTGATATCTACTGGAAAAAGTGGATATTTTCACTCGAGTTATTTTTCATGCTGGGCTGGGTAAGATGAATTTTGCATGTTTTTAATTCCACAGAATCAAGACATTAATGGTGGTACAAATTACAGCAAAAAAAAATTTTGTGGGTTTTTACTTTTGTGGTTGCCTCTGGTTGCACGAACTGCACGAAAATTTCCACTTTTACAGTAGTTTTGAGAGCATAATGTTTTGGTGCACGATGGTTTCAAGTATGCTCGCAACTAGTTGTTGAGATAAAGCTCAAAGTTGAATGAATATTAAAGATGTTTTCGAATGTAACTCTTGCTGGAGTTTGAAATTGTAGAATAGATTCTATATATTTGACCTTTCCTACTTTTAAGAATCTAGAAAAGAAGGAATCTAGCAGCGTTTGACAAAGACACATACTAAAGATTTGCGAAAGAATCCTGCTTTAAGAAGCTGTAATGAAAAAAAAAAGCCATGTGCCGAGATCAGCTATAGTAAGGTTTTAGTTTGTAGACATTATTTATTCCTTATCAGTTTAATGATTTATCACAGTGTCACATCATGATTGTAGATTATAAATAGAGAAAAAAAAGGCGTTTACTATGAAGGTGTAGTATTCCAACGTGTTATGGCAAATCAGTCGTTTCTGTATACCATCTCCCTGTGCATCCAGCTTATGTCATGTTTCTATTTTGCGTTAGGTGTAGTTTCCGCAAAGTAACAGTCCCTGAACAAGTGTTACAGGATCAACTCTGTATACCCACTTGGCAATGCAGTTTCCACCTTTCTTTTATACTGAAAGATAATAGCTTGCCAGCGTGTCCATGGAGTAAAGATGTGTCAAGCACTTTGGCACAAATTATTCAGCATGCCTTTGTTTGAATACAGGAGTAGAATTGACATTGCAGCATGTCATTTGTTTTTAGATATTTACACTGTACAAAATATGTCTTCTGGCATGTGGCTTTTTGTTTAAATGTATGTGGTATGAATGTGAAGCTGATTAAGTAGAGTGAATGTTATGCATGCCTGGTTTAAATAAAGCAATTGTATCATTTTCTTTACAAAACCAGCATCATGCTTTTGAATTGAATGCTTAAGTATGAAGACATGGCCATTCATTGCCATAGCAACTGGTTGTAAACAACCTCACCTGCCCCTAATATTTGTAAACATGCTCACTATTGTTGCTAACAAATGCTTGCACCTGGTTCCAACCCAAGCTGTAACAAAAGACTGTCATCATCATTTGTTATTGTATGTCAATAGCAGGGAGGAAATCTACATCATAGTATTTAGAATATGGCTAACTAAGATGTTTACAGCTGCAGAAAAATATCCAACAAACAAAATTATTACCCATGCAATACTTGCACTTTCCTGTTGTTTTGTTTTTTGTTAGTATTTCCTCCATCCAGCTGAGCTTGTAAAGTGAAGTCCTTCAGTTAAATTGCATGCAACAGATGAATGGACAGGTGTCTCATTTGCATAATACAGTGAAATTGCCTTGGGAACAGGTGTGAAGGATTTGACATACACTGTGGCATGCATTTGGAATATTAAACAACAAAAGCAGTATCTGCATGAGAGTTAATAGCAAGCTGTAGATCTGGATGTGAATGCTAAGACAACGCCTCCTCCTGGATTTTACAATGGAAAACGGCTGTTTCGTGCATGTGCAGGGCACTATTTTTATGCCTAATAAGCATCATCGTAGCATTCTCAAATTAGCAAATTGGCAAATGGCAAAGCTCATAGTTAACCTTGAGGAATGATTAATTGAATACATCAAGAGTCTGGGAAATACCCCCTAGATTGAATGGGAAGTTCCGCGAGAGAAGTGTTGTGTTTAGTTTGTGGTCACACTGGCAAAACTTTGAGATCTTAAAGATTGCAATCTTTTAACTTCATGATCTTTGTCAGTGTTATCGCGGCTATTGATGCCTGCGATTCAGCTCGTGCATGCTGAGTTCTTGCCTTGTGGGCCCCATTTCATAAAAGATGTTAGGATGGCAACTCTTTGCTGGAATGGCAACTTCCAGTAGCAACAACCAATCAGGAGGCTGGATTCTGGTCGTTACCATGACAATTGCCATTCCAGCAAGAGTTGTTATCGTATCAACTTTTTATGAAATGGGGCCCTGGTTCCTCCATAGCTGGTGCATTTTCTCCAGAATGCCCAGATTACATCTCAGACATGTTCCCTGTTAATATATTTTTTTTTTTGGCTTTTTGTTTTTTGTTTTTTTTTAAGAATGGCTTGCTCCTCAATTGGTAAAGAACATTACCCAGTAACTTTGTACGGTGGGATTCGGGATAATTTGGTAGAACTTTCTATGCATATCATGCCATTCACTCTGACGTAGTTATTCGTAATGGACTTGAAATGTCTGGTTGTAGACACTTGGTGTAATACAATGTATGGCATATGAAATTGCAGATACCCTTGCATTCTTAAGCCATTCACTGTATATTGTGAAGCAAACCATAGCAATGATTGTATAGAAAGTGGTCAAAAAGCTTGCTGTATTTCAAGGGGAAAGTTAGATTGAAATTGAACTCCCTTTCAATCGAAATAGAACAGAAGATTAGCAGCTAATATATTTTTGGTGTTTTTATTTTCACATGAGACCAAGAAGAAAAAAAAAAAAACCCAAAGAAACTGTAGAGATCACTGAAAATTATGCATTTGATACAGTGTGGAGAGAAAATGTCTTCACCTGTTGGCATGGCAACCAGATCAAGAGAAGCTCACCATTACTAGATTTTGTGTGGTAGGAAGTATGGATGCTGCAGGAGAAACCTTGCAGCCGACCAAATGAATGTGCAACATCTCCCTTAAGACCAGCAGCCAGTGGCCAGTGGATCATGGAGGATGCCCTGGCTGACAGCATTGCCAATTTAGCGACTTAGGCCATAACAGTGATCCTTCTGCCTAGAGTTGTACTGACTTACACAACTGTATCTTCACAAATTTAAATTTGCGATCATGGAGTTCTGCACTGAACGGAGAAATTTAGACGCGTACAGAGTCAGTATTTTCGCATGTTTTTAATTTCGCGATTAGCATCCGACTCACGAAATTCGCGAAAATAAAAACCTCGCGAAATATTCGGCGTATAAAGTAGTTACTTCAGTATAATAAGAGCTTGCTTGGACTTCTTAATGTCTACTGCCTGATAGAGCATGTGGCGGGTGTTTCATAAAGCTGTGCTTAAAGTTACGAACAACTTAAGAATGACTGGAACATGTTCTGATGAGCTATACTTATCAGAATTTCAATAATTCAGCACAGAACTGATCACCAGTTGTTCTTAAGTCGTCCATAACTTTAAGAACAGCTTTATGAAACACCCCCCCAGAATGGATAGCTTTAGGTAGGGATGGATGAACTTTGTTTTATGCTGTCTTAATGTGAATGTGTTGATTTTCTTTCTTACTTTTTAGCTGAAATCAGTTTGTTTCTCTCACTTTTTTTTTTTCCTTTGGCTTGCTTCAAATAGAACATTTTGCTGCAAACATTTGAGTTACCAATATTTTGTACTTAGAAACCAGGTTTGCACAATACCAAGAATCTTGCTGCATTCATTTGAAATGTTGATCATGTGTGGACTGTGTTTGCTTCTTTTTGAATGCATTGAGTTCCTCGTTTGGATTATTTTGGAATGTTTGGTCCATATAATGCCATAACTATCAACTCACGGTGCTGCAGTGTGTGATTTAGAATGTCTTAAAAACAGAGATTAACTAGCAAAGCACTCAGGAGAGTGCAGACCTCCGCCAAGCAGCTCATTTCCACCCGCGCGTGGGCTGAAAATCACCCTATTTCGCATAAATGATAATACAAAAGAAAAACCTTGTTCTGTTATATCGTCATCAGCTTTTGCCTGTTCTGCACCTTGACATGAGCATTGTGTGCATATGCAAACCTCAAATACTTGCAGCTTGAACTCCCTCATTTATTGATCCAAAATTGCCCCCCCCCCAAAAAAAAAAAATAAATAAATAAATAAATAAATAAATAAAAAATCCTTCTAAAATTCATAAAAATTCCCGAATCCAAATCCATTCAAATTTCTTTTTTAGTTATTTTGCAAACAAACAGACAAACCAATACCAAATAAACATAATCTTCTTGGTGGAGGTAATAATCTAGTGCACGCTAATCTATTGAGCATTAGGTCAACTAATAGAATGCAAATCACTGCACGCATTGTATAACCGATTGAGCTTTGCATTAGCAGTCATGCATATTACTGGTTCTTACTTTACAGATAAAAAGACTGGTTTATTTGGTAAAATTCTGTCCAAATTTGTGTCAGTACCCCTGGTAATTTACTAGATTTGATGAAAACACTTAGTCAACTTCACTTTGAAGTGATTAATGTCCAAGAAAATGATGAAGTTCTGAAATTGATTCAGAATATGATTGGCATAAATCTTTTACAATGACCCCTCCCTTTATAAAGAGGAAAGATAAATCTGTACATTACAGCATGTAAATGTGAATGCACCATTATATATGCAGTATGTATCCCTTTACAAGAGAGAAAATCAAATGAAGCAGCAAAATATATATTAGCAGTCAAATCATGTATATGAAATGATTTAAATTTATTGTATCCTGCTAGTTAGTGCTTTCGTGTACACTCTGTCAGAATAGATATATTGTTCAAATATTTTATTGAGCTATGCAATGTATTCTTCTCTCTCTTTTTGCCTCCCTTGTTCTGCAACCCTTAAATCCCACTCTTGTCCTAATTCACATCTTGATTTGTGCCATTCCACAATCATGTCATTCTAAATCTTATGATTTTGATCACATTACGTTTGTCAACATGATATGATTTTGCACGTCGATGTCTTAATGTGGGATTCTGTTTTCTCTGTGTTTGTTTCTGTTCGTTTTTGCCATCTCTGCCGGAAATCGGGTGCTATTTTGTTTCGTTCTCACTTGCCAACCCACCCCCTGCTTTTCCATGTGCAGCCCCCCAAGCCGATGCTGTAGGCAGTCCCGACCCTGCCCATGAAAACCCGTGTCCAAGCAAGCCCCCTGACCCCACCCCCTCTGCCAGTGATCCCCCACCCTCACAGTCTGCCACACCTGCTTCTCCCACTCTTCCAGCCGACCAGCCGGACCGAAGCGTGGACCCCGCCACTTCTGAGCATGCCCCGCTCCCGGCGACCGACTCTGATCCCCCGCCCTCTGCCACCCGCTCCTCTTCTTCCAATTCTCTCGCTTCCAACCCCACCCCAACCCACGTCCCCTCCCCATCCGGTAGTAACGAACAACACCCCGCCCCGGCCCCGGCCTCAGGCCCGGCCCCACAGCCCGAAGCATGTCACAAAAAGTCATCGTCCGTCCCTCGGTTTCGTCTTCTGGTTGAATCTGTGGTCGCAAGTATCTTGCGTGAGTGGTTTTCTGTCTTCTCATCCCATGTTTTTGTTTTTTTTCTATGTGTAGTTTGCATGAATTTTTAAGTACCGGTAATGATAAAAATCAATGTGTCATCATTTTCTGTCCAATTGTTATCAACATAGATATGCATGATGCAGTACTTTTTCTCTCAAATCTTTCAATGTAGTGATGTTTAGATTATAAGATTGTACATTTGTATGTAATGTTTGCATGAATAGTTTTGTTTTTGTCTTCTATCTTACTTTATAATTCTTTTTCAAGTTTGCAGTGGCAATAGGGCAGTGATGATCTAGTACAATAGATTAATTTCAAAATGAGTGAAAGCTTTTTTTTTTTTTAGGACCGGTGGAAATTCATTCCAGGTACCAGATTGATGAAACTTCATCATATCTCCGTAGATTTGATACTTTCTCGCAATGTGTAGCTTTGGATATCAGCATATAGAAAGCAGAATCACGGTTGGAAATTGCAAACTTCATTACCACTAAGTATCGTGAGGTGTCACAGGAAACTTGATGCCAAACTTGAACTGGTCATCTCATTCAGAAGTTGGCTACTCAGAAGTGTTACGAATAGTACGGTAGATAATCTAGTGAGATCTGTTATGTAAGAGGGTCCATAGAAATAAAGAGAGCACTTACTGGCAAAATATATAAATAGACAATGTATATTTAGTTGTTGTTTTTTTTTAAATCAGATGTATGAATTGTTTTCTCATCTGTATTGACATGTGCTACAAAAATTCACTAGTGCAGTAGGGTTCATGATTGGTTCTGACCAATATCTGTGCATATATGCAGCGTTTAATGCATTTCTCGTAATTGCCTGCGGTGTTCCTTCGATTGGCCAGAATAGCTGGAGAACTACAGTAGCATATACTTTAATGGTGTGCTGTGTACAAATAGATCACTAAATCTTATTTATCCTGTAGCAAAAAGTAAATAAATTCAAAAAAAAAAATACCCAAAGCCAAACAAAACAAAATGTGTGCAAGGCACAGGACGTTGGCGCAAATTTTAGTTAAAAGTGGACAAATGTAGTATAGGTTTCTTGATCATCATTGCATGGGCAGTATTTTCTTTTAAAGCTACACTGTATTTTCTTGCTCCAGAGATTTAAAAAAGACACCATATTTATCATTATCAAATTTGTTTATAATCATATTGACTTGTCACTATAAAACGTAGTGGTTTCTTGTAAGGGAATGGACAGTGTGTCATTCAGACTTCCTATTTACCAAGATATACCACATCTCCTTTTTTATGTCATGGTTTTTCTTGTATAGTAAAATATGGATTTCACAGTTTTTGTTATCAGTTTAGGTATCTCGTATATCTTCATTATTACTTTGCAAGTTCTGCTTTGAACTTGAACGCAGTAGACTTGTACGTAACTTTTTATGGCATTGCTCGGCAACAGAGATGTCTGTTTAAGTGGCATACTTTGAATTCTGTTTTCTAATGCTATCTTTGAAGGTTGCAACCATTGAGATTGTTTTAAGTGTCACTGTACCGCTCAGATGTGAATTCCACAACCATTTCATGGAAATAGGTGGAACATTAGACTTTAGAGTTGGAAGTCCTGTGCATGAAATACTCTGTAATTCAGCCACCATGTCCAATACTGTGGTGTCTGAAAGGCAAGCAACAGATTGTATGAAGACACATACACTTGTACACCCAAATTTATATACACAGACACACATGCCTACAGTGTACACACATAAACATGTACATACATACATTATGCATAAATGTGTTTTGCTAGACTTGTACACCAGAGGTTTCATCCAGTGGTTATAGGGATTTTAACTTAGAAAACTCAGAACAATGGACTAAAAACTGACCTGGTAATTATAATGCACAAACATGTTTGAATAGTAAAAGCTTGCAGTTCTATCTCTGCTACCTTTTGTAATCAGATATATACATGTACATGTATGTAGCATAGGTGCAATGAAGTTTTAAAAAGTTTGTAATGCTACAATAAGGTATCATGCAATTAGGTAGTGATATATTGTTCAAATCGTTATGAATCCAACGCTGCTATTTTGATTAAGAGTGTACTCATACATGTATATATGTTACAGAATTTCACCTATGAAACTTACAAAATGAACATTTTGGAAATGCATCTCCCACATGAATTTGTTTTTTCCTCCACCAAGCTGCCCAGAGGTATCTAATATGATGTATTGTATGTTCATTTTGTCTTGATGGCAACATTGTGGAACGGTAATGTTGGTTATATATTTTCATCTTCATCCATAACCTTTATCAGGTACGTGGTCTATGTCAATATTTCATGTTCTGAATCACGAATATGGTACACCCAAGGATTGGTCCATTTCTCCATCTTTCTTTCCTGGTTTTTTTTTTTTCTGTCAGGTATTTTTGTCCCTTCACATCATGTATTTATTCACACGTACATACACACATCATTTTTTGTGTGCTTAGCCTCCTGTACCCGGTGTTTTGTATACAGATCGCAGTGAGGGATCTTTCACTCGCTCGCGTAGCTCCAGCATGTCCAGCCTGGAGAAGGAGACTAGGGAAGGGGTGCAGATTCTCACGTTTGCTGAATCATATACAAGAAAGGAAGGTGAGCAGTCTAGTTTTCTCTCCTTTAGTTTCTATAATTGTCTCATTCTTGGTCTTTCCCCCCCCCCCACCCCCATCTCTCTTTGTCTTGTCACCCTTCTAAATCTTGAATGTTTGCTTATATCCGTCGTGCATTCTTTCTCTGCTCCTGTTTCTGTACACATCTACACCAAAGATGAGGAATTCTAGAGGAATTCTACTTCCCTATTATTAGCCTTTAAGGTAATAAGTCGGTGAACTGTCGATGTCCATTTTATGATCATATTACATTTATGAGGGAAATATGTTCATGATGTACACCCTCAATACCTGGATTGGATATATTTTGGTGTGCATAGATCTTGAGGATTTCATAGGATGCAAGCCGTAAAGCTTTGACTCCTCTTTCTCGATTGATACATCCTCCATATCTTCATCCCTTTCCTCCTCCTCCAGTTCTGCTTTTCCTTCTTCCATCTCTTCCTCTTCTTCTTCCTCTTTGTTCTCTTCCTCATCACCCTTTTCCTCTCTTCATTTCCTTTTCCTCCTCCTCCTCCTCCTCCTCCTTGTCTTGGCATTTATATGCCTTTAATTGGAAAGGAGGATTCTTAGTAATGAGGAGACATTGCTGAGTTGATGTGAACTGTGTGAGTGCCTTTATTCAACTCGTTCTTCCAGTGTGTCCTTTGCACATGGGGCATATCATGTTACATCCAGCTACAGCTGGCAGGTTAGTCTTTGCTCAGACTCATCATTGCAAAGACTTTACAAACATACATGTATATCAACACACTCCTCCTCCTTCTCTCCTCACCCTTTTCCCTTCTCCAGTTGTCCTCTTTTTTCTCTTTCTTCATCATCTTCATCATCATCTCCTTTTCCCCTTCCTGCTCTTCCCATCCTCACCCTTCTCCTCATTTCCTCTTTCTGGTCCTCCATCCTCACCCTTCTCCTTCTCCTCATTTCCTTTCTCCTCCCCTTTTTCCTCTACATTTTCCTCATTCTCTTCTCCATTCCCCCATCCTAATTTTCCTCCCATTCTACTTCCTTTTCATTCTTTTCTACTTCTTACTTTCTTCCACTTTTCTTCCTATTTCTTCTTCCATCTCTATGTCCTCATCCTTCAAATCTCTCACCCTCTTCCTTTTCCTGTCCTGTGTGCCATTTCTTCCTTTTATCCATCTCCCCACTCCTCCTCTCGTCCCATTTCCTCTCCTTCCTTCTCCTCCTCTCTCTGTTTCCTAATCTTCCTCGTCATCCTCTTTTCATTTGTAACCTTTCATCCTCCATCTGACAGCCCTGAGCAACAAACCCATTCTGAACATTTCTGAAAAGGCAGAAGATGACAGTCAAGTGAAGTTCACGATGCGATAGCAAGTGTTTCAAGAGAAAGCAAAAGAAGATTGTCCATTTCTGTTTTATTTTGCTTCGTTTTGTTTCTGTTTTCTCCTAAAGATAATCATTTGTCGTACCAATTCTCACATTTTTACCCTCAGAATCTGTGACTTGTCCGTGTCTATGGGTTGGAACCACACTGGGTTCCGTGCTGGGCATTGTCGTCAACCTCCCACCTCCTGGGGAACAAAGACTATCACAACCGGTCATTGTCACGCCCAGTGGTGAGTAGTGAAGGACTGACTTCACCAAACTGGAATCCCGAGTAAAGATTTCATTGCATGGCCTCATTTGGCAATTTATTGATCGGTTTGGGCGGGTTTGTGTGTTTGCGAACTTGGTACGCCATCGACTGAGTTGGGCATGAGAACACGGCGCATAAAGAGCTACTGTAAAACATACGTCGGCATTATTCGGGACGTACAATTGTATCTACATGTAATTAAGCAGAGTTGCCATTTGTTGTTGATGAGAGGACACCAGACAGCACTTTTATACACTATAACGTTTAAAAATTCATAACTTTTGAATGGATTGTGTGATTTTTCTCAAACAAGTCTGAAATGCGCTATTTAAAAACCAGCTATTATTCATTTAATTGTTATTGTCATTGCAGGCACTGTCTTTAGGCTGAAGGGCTGCATTCTGTGCATAGCCTTCTTGGACTGCAACGGGCTGCAGGTACCACCGGCCAGCGAGGTCTGGAGGGACCCCAACAAGGAACCCCGTGATGGCCGGGACAAAAGTAAGTCCCGGTCCCGATTCCGATGTACCTCATCTCAAACTGTTCTATCCATGAACCTTGCTGTACTCTGATCAACACATACATTGTTTGTTGTTGCCTTTTGCTCTACTAGCTGGCACAAATAATGCAAAACTTTAATAATGCCTGTGAGATTACCTAATAGTTTTGATTTTCTTCGAGGGGGTGTCTGATAATGACTGTCACATTCAACTGAACTGTCACAATGTGACACTTCTGTGAGTCAATGAACTTAATGGGTAATGAGGAAATATCTATGAAATCCTAAATAATCCTATTAAATGCATTCTGAGTAAAATTAAAGTAACAACATCTATGGTAATAATGATACAGTTATGATAACATGGTCTTTATTTACTCAGGGTAGCCTCTTCAATTTTTATAGCACTGCTCTCCCATATTAAGGTCTTTGGTATTATTTTCAACCTGCTAACAATTCAGAGTCCTTTCCTTTACACCACAGTGTAATTCAAAAATATATCAATGTTAGATTGGATCTATGACAGTATATTCACAAGCAGTCACTTGCTTTTGTCTGATTTAGAATGTAGATGATCAAGATATTTACTGAAAAGGTGACAAATTGTTTCACGAGTTGATTGTGTGTTGTTTTCGTTTTTGTTTTGATTTCAGAGCCCATTCTACAAAGAAGTCGAATGTCTCCCTCATCGTCCACAGAAATAGCAGACAGGCAGTTTGTCGTCATATGTTCAGAGAAAGAAGCCAAGGTAAATCCAGCAGTACTCTGGCCCAAGGTGGTGATTACTGTAAGGTTGTTTGTTTCATTTCCATCTGAAAAGATGGCTGGATAGCCCATATTCAGCTCCAATAGCTGGTCTTCCATGGGGTCCAGTTGGATGTGAGGCGGGACCACTTCACCAGGTTATGCACCCTGTGTTTTGCAATAAATGAATGAAGTGGGATCTTTTGCATGCATTAGTTGTGACTCTCTCACGCACAGGACCTCCATTGTATGTCTCATCCAGGGGACAGAGTGTTTTTCCTCTTTGCGGGGACTGTATGTTACACACAATGTTGCGTAGTTAAGACTAGGGAATCGAACCAGGGTCCTTTGGATCTGGAAGCAGACACGCTACTATTAAACTGAGCCAACTCACTGTCCTGTAGCATGTTACTGTAGTGTGTGAAGTGAAAATGAGTGTGAAGTGAGTTAGAAATATACATATGCAAGCATGAGTTTTATATTTGAAGAGTTAACAAGCATCACTACTGGATTTTGGTTTTTCCTCCCCGTATTAGGTTATATCACTGCCTTCCCAGACCTGCGTGTACAGAACTAAAGTATCAGAGTCGTCATATGTTGTCCGCAGCGATGTCATCAGTATGCAAAGTGAGTCTATCGTCTCAAGATCGTGGGAATTCCCATACAAATTCCTGTGTTTATGCAAATTGCCACAAAAAAAAAACAGTGTATGTGTGTTAGTGGAATACTGTATTAAAGTGGAAAAAAAGAGAGGAAAGTGCAAAGGCTAATATTTGAAAGTACAGGGTGGATGTTCTAAGTTAGTCTGTATTGGCTGTTTTGGAAAATCTGAAATTTCATGAACTCTGATAGAAAAGTATTAAGGAGATGTGTATAATTTCATATTATTGAAAGCAAAGTAAAATAATGATAATAATATAGAAATGTAATCTTGTCAATATGAGCATGTATCTAATGTTCCCACTCTCAAAAGTTACAGTCAGGACTAAAGTAAAAAGTGTACTTGTGTGGTCAGGGAGGTCGCTTTCCACCTCCGTGGTGTGATATCACTCACTGTTACCAAAAGAGAAAAAAAAAATCAGGAAAAATATTCTAATAAATAGCTGCATTTAAAAAAAAAAAAAAAAAAAGAAATCTTGTTAGGATATAATTTGCACATTGTATGACATTTCCTTGGACCAGCTAGATGAGCTGACAGTACACGTATGTGTTATTGAATACATTGATACCAGGTTTTCAGGCAAATGCCTGAATTCAGGTCCTGGCAGAGTAAATTTCAGCCCCTTTTGTGTATTAGAAAAAATAAGCTTCTTGTAGATGATTTTCAGGTCCTCTCTGTAATTCTAATTGGCATCCCTGTGAATGATTTCTTTTCTTTTATACTTCACAGATAGCGTCTGCCTGTCATGCTATGTGGCCAATGGACATGTCATGGCGTTCAGTCTCCCTAGCTTCAGGCTTCTCCTAGACAAAGAATACCTTCCACTCACGGATCTCAGGTTTGTTACGAATTTGCTGTCTATTTCTTCTGCAAAATTCTATGTAGTAACCTTTTTTCTTTCTCTCTCTCTCTATCTCTCCTCGTAAATGTGAAGGAGTTACCTTGATTTGGCAAGAAGTCAACTGCATTTTATTCTGATATTTTAAAGTCTCTCTTCCTCTATCATTGTGTTCCAGGATCGGCCGAACATTCCAATTTAGCTCACATGGTAAAGGGTTGTACCAGTGCTCACCTACTGAAATCCAGAGGTATACGATATGTAGTGAAGCGAGGTAAGATAGCAGCCATATCATCTCTTATATCTCGTTGAACTGTGAACACTGAAGGTATTCTCAAGTGGCTTTGCTCTGTTTAGTGTGGTAGATTAATCTGTAACTGCAGCAGCTGTCATGATATGTACAATGTAAGTCTTTCAAGATATATGGGTATTCAGTGTGGCCCAATGGTACATGGAGTATTTGGGATATTACATTGTACTTGTACTCGGTACAGTCTTGCATAACCAGATACTGCAAATGCGGAGCATTTCACTGAAGATTTGTTTTTGCAAATTTTGTGTGTTTAAAGAAAAAAAAAATCAGTAATGAAAAACCTGCCAAAATATTGCCCTCTGGTTATGCTTGTACTATTAAAATATGAGAGTGATGCAACTGCACACTACATGTACATGCACACCTTAATGTTAAAAGCATGCCAGCAGTACGATATTCACATTCCCAATTGCGAGTTTATCCACTTCTGAAATTGGCTTACAACTCGCGCTTTACAAAATATTTGGCATCTATGGCAGTACATTGTACCTCCTTTGGTATGTGCGCAACACTCTCACATGTTTTTGATGCACCATGGAATTCCTGCATTATATGAAAGAATTTAGAACTAACGGGGTCTCTAGTGCAAGTTACAACAGTACATGTATTTCATCGAATCATATTACTTTTTCATTTAAACTGGTGAGATGCTATTTGGAAGATGCTTTTATAGTATTCCAAAAAGCTGAAATAGATGTCAATAAATGTTTAAGGTCTCCTCTGGCATTCTTACGTCTCACGTCAGGTGAAGCTACAGTGTAGATCATTCAGTACTTATGCATCATACAATAAGGTGTCAAGTTGAAAGTTTTTTATATAAGTTTAGTTTAAGTGTGTTTAATTGATTATGTCAAATTTGTGATTGATGATATTTACACTATGATGTTTTCATCTGTTCCATGACTTTTGCTCCTGCGACAATTGCTCCCATGAAATATCTGCACGCTAAGCCAAACATAAGTTTTACCCACAAACATAACCCTTACCCTAATCCTAATGCTCACATCAAACTAAACCTAAAACCCTATCACAACTCTAACCCTAACCCTAAGTCCTTGGAGAAAACAGAACCAGAGAAATAGGTTGCAGGAGCAAATGTTGTGTCACCGTTTTCATCATCTTTGTTTCCAAAAATTAGTGATTGAAATGCTGACATCAATATATCCTTGTCCCCCCCCCCCCCCAAACAGTGAGAATCTTCATGACATGTTGGGTGATCTCTTCTTGCCGGTGAACACCCCCGAAGCCCCCAGCAAGGGGTTCTTCAAGGGTCTCTTTGGTGGAGGGGGCGGAGCGCTGGATAGAGAGGAACTATGTGAGTCTCAGTCCCCCCTCCTGTCTTTTCAGTCCCTATCCATCACTTTTGATGTCGAGTTTAATGAGTTACAACGTGCAGCTTGGTATGATGTGTGTGCACCAACAAATGTGCACTTCTTCAAGAATTGTTACAGAACCTGAAGATGATTACCAAGGAAAGTAGGCTTTTTCTGCAAGCCTTTTAATCTTTCCACCAAACAACATTTGGTGTCAAACACATCTGTATGATTTGGCAAATCTGTAAGCCTTTTAATCTTTCCACCAATTAAAACATTTGGTGTCAAGCATACACTGTATCTGTAGGATGCGGCAAATCTAAGTCTCGAAGAAAACTGTAAATGACAATACATTGGGCATCCTGTCTCGTGTCAAAGCTTGAGATGTTATTCAGTCTCCCTTTGAACAACAACAAAAAAATATCCTCTTTCACAAAGATGTTGGACTGTCTTTGTGAATTTAGTGTTGTCTTATGTCTTTTTGAAAACCTGTTATTGCAGGTTTACAACAACCACTTCTCTTTTAATATGCCAATATTTTTTTTGCAAAAAGTTACCACCTTGTTGAGTATGTGCATAGAATTCAAATGAGAATGAAACCTAAATATGTAATGTGAATTGAGGAAATTCAGCAATATCAGTACAACGCATCGGCAAAGTTTGAGGAAAATCAAACGATCCGTTCAAAAGTTTTGAATTTTTGAAGTTTTGGTGCAGCTATTGCTGGATGAAACGACTACACTTTGTGACTTCATGTTTGGACTACGAAGTATAGAAAAGAAAATAGAAAGAAAATGCAACATATTTTCACTTTTCTAGCATAATGAAAGAGCACTTAGCACACCTCTTTCAGAAAGAAGGGAAAATGATATTACCCTCAACATACATGTATGTCAGTAACAAGTTGGGGAATGTGCATCTTTCATGAAAAATGAAATTTGTATTTTTTCTATATCATTGTACATACGTGACATCACAATCTGTAGCAGTCTCCTCATCCAGCAATGGAACACTAGTCTAGAGCGATTGAGCCAAATGCAATTTACTCAGACATTTCTTGAGTTGGTGAGCACATTTGTAGCTCATTTCATTATTCACAAATTTTGCTTTGCGAATATTTTCAGTCGGCGAGACGGCCGGCAAGCCATCCAAGAGTGTCGCCCGTCACATCCCGGGTACCGGTGGCCTAGAGAACGTCAGGGCCCAGGCAGGAGGGGCCATGGGAGAGGTGGCCAAGGCCCGCATTGTGAGTTTGCTGAGGTTTTATTTATTTTTTTTTGGGGGGGGGGAGGGGAGGAGGGAGTTTAAATTTTCTCTTATGTTTATCATTTATCAACCAGCAGTTATCTCCTCTTTGTTCTTCTATGGTCATCTGTCCAGTTTCATCAAGTCTGTTTACTGCTTTATTGTGTATTTAGTGTGTTCCTCATTCTTTTCTCTGACTCTACTCATGTTCTGTCGTCATGGCAATGTCAACCTCTTTGATCTACCCTCTCATTTTCACCCCCTTTCCACTCATCTTCTCTCCATTGATTTCATCCTCAGTTTTCCCTAATGCCATTTCTCTGTTTCGAGGTAACCAAATGAAACTTGGCATATGTATGTATGTATGTATGAGTAGATGAAGTTGTGCCTATCAGCTTGTAGGTGCACATGCTCTAAGTCAAGGTCATAGGTCATGATGAAATCCTGAAATTTCACTGTTTCTCCCATATCTCTCCAATGCCTGAAAGTATTATTGTGAAACAATAGTGTATGCATGTATTGCCAGAAAGTTTGGAGGATGGGGTCAAAGGTCAGAGGTCAAATAGAACCTGGTTCAAGGGATGTACATATGTAAATACTCAACTACTCATTTTGGGGTTATAGAATCAAACTTTCAAAGATGTTATTTCAGTTTCTTGCCAATCATCTGAAACTGTCGGATGTACTGGTAGACCCATCTTGAGAATAATGTTATACAGTGGAGGCATACCAGTCGCCATAGCAACATTTCTAGTTTCCTTCTGTCTCTCCTCCTCATCTCTTCCCTTTCAAGTTTGGTCTCTTTGTTTCTCCATCTCAGTAATTTTCTTCTCCTCCCATTCACGTGGAGTTCCCGTTCCCTCTCTCCTCATGATACCTCACACTCATTCCCTCGGTCCTGTGCCATCTACTCTACCCCTGTCTCATCTCTACTTGTACTATCAAGAACAAACAACAAAAGTATTACTGTAAAAGTGAAAATTTTCACGGTGTTGAAATTTTCATCATTTCGCGCAACCAGAAAATAGCGTGAAAATAAAAGCATGCAAATATTTTTGCTTACTATGTTCCAGTAGTTCATGTCTGGATTCCCCATGATTAAAAACTCGCTAAACTCATCTTACCCAGCCGAGCACAAATTATTACTCATGCGAAAATATCCACTTTTACAGTAAATGAAATATTGAGGTTGTCACCTGGAGAAAAGTTGTGTCGAAGCTTTAATCATATGGATGAACACGTATGTACTGTCATTGCACTAATTTTGTTGGTAGAATGAGTTAACAGCAGTAAAGCATCTCAGTTACCAGCATACATCATGTCTGGCATAGAGAAGTGATCACATCAAGCCTGGTTGTGCAGAATGCTGCATTTTTTTTTTCATTCCATCACCATTTATTTTGGGTATGTCAGTTTGTTTATGACCTTGGTCAACTCAATAAATGGTTCATGTGCAATAAGGATGGGATGCAGATCACCATTCAATGAAGCAAGAGTCATCACCACTCTTGACTTTCTACCCCTCTTCCCTTCCACCCAGGCACTCTACGAGAGAGGACAGAAGCTGAGCGAGGTGGAGGAGAGGACGGCTCAGATGATGGCCAACGCAGAGAACTTCCAGCAGGCTGCCAAAGAGATGATGCAGAAATACAAGGACAAGAAGTGGTACCAGTTCTGAGAGCATCTCTGGCGGCGCGGGGGGCCAAGTGCTCCGATTTCTAAGTCTATTCGTTGTTGTTTTTTTGTTAGTTTGATGAGCAGAAAAGAGACAAAGAGTCCGTTGTGTGGCAACGGAGGCAGATCACCTCTTCACTGGTGCGAGGCGAGGGAGGAGGAGGAGGCAAAGTAAGCGTCATCTGAAGACGAGGAGGATATCTCAGAAGTGCGGTTTCCTTCACTGAGATTTGTTGCGAGACAGGATTGGAGGAAGGAGGAAGCATTTGTGTAGAGGGCGCTGTTCACGCAGCTCAATGCGCAAGGTGGATGGAAACTATACGTTCCTCTTGAGGATTTTAACGTAACGCAACAGCCGTAGATGAGGAGTTGTGGAGATTGTCGTTGTTTTCGTCATTTGCTGGTGTTAGCGTGCAATGATGAAACGGCATGGTGGAGGAAAAAATGCCGAGAGAAAGTGAGGTGAATAGCTAAATATCGGATGCTGGTGAAAACGAAGGGCATTGTGTTGCCAATTTGCAATGAGAGGATTATCCATTGGATGTGTTGGATTTAATCAGCAAAATGCACAAGAGCTAGTTGGGAGCTCTTCACCGAGGGAATGCGACATGGAAAATGGAACAGAGAGGTTTCTGCCCGTAGGGCACTTGGTAGTATGTGAACAGTATCATCAAATATCAAGTGCACATGCGTAAAAAGCAAAAGTTGGAATGGCGGCAGTGCACGCAACTACATCGTGTATCTGATGATCTTGGGGGAGATGAATAATGTGTACATGTTTGAATATGTCAAGTTCAGAGAAAGATTAAAATTTGTCAATGATATTATGTGATGTAGCTGTATGAAGAAATTATGAGCAGAAAAAAAAAGGAAAAATTCTATGTGGGTAAAGATTCTCTTCCAGATTATAATGAATAGTGTTAATTCAGTGTACTAGAAAGTAGTAATGATGCACAAGAGTGTAATACCTTCCCCCTTCCCCCTTATTTTAGAAAAATGAAGAAAAAATGAATAAAATGAATTGAAAAGAACTGTGATATGTAGCTTGTGAAATAAATTGCGCAAATTTAAGAGAGAAAAAAAAACAGAATTTATATTTATTTGAAATCGCATATTTGAGTATCTCTGTATTTTATCTCTGTATCAGTTTTCAGGCTGGCTTTAATGTATCATTTTTTCCATTCTTGGAAGATATGATTTACAAAAAAAAAAAGGCAATTATGAGGTTTATTGAACCATCGACAGTATGAATTGCATTAACTTTCTGCATGCCAAGCTTGACACAAGATGTCTTATGTTTTTGTCTCTGATTTTTTGTTTTCTTCAGGTAGTACTTCAAATGTTGCAAATGGTTTCATGTCATCTTGGGTACAGATTTGGCATGGCTCATTTACTGTGAATTTTGTGAAAAGGAGATAAAACAAGTGTACTAAACTTTGATATGCCAAGTTTACTTTCTGTAGCAGATGTTTCTCTTTTGTATGAGAGGTTTTTGTTTGATTGTTTGTTTGTTGTTTCCTCGAATGAATGAGGGAATTGTAATCTTATAGTACAGTGAGTTTTTAGTCTGTCTGTCCATTGAAAAACTTTGGTGCAAATATTCTTTTTCTTTTTTTCCTTTTTATTAGCTAACTTCTTTGTTACTGCAGCATAACTCAAAACAGGACATTATGTGTACAGATGGCTTTCTCCAAACATTCCAGTAGTTAAAATGAGAGAGAAATCGTGAAAAATACAAGCGACAGTGCACAGCGTCTTTGCTTTCTTTCGATGCATGTCTCTCAAAAGTTTTTCGGCAGCCGGTGCTGGAAACAGTTCTGTTTTTGAGCACGGGATTTACGAGTTGTAGATAGTAACACTATTCTAGAGGAATTTAATCTTGTGAAGAGACTGGCTTGTAGCTCATGTCATATTACTTCTCTGTGTGATATGGATATATGTTTGATACTACCATATCGAAGATGCAGACAAATGCCATGTTTTTTATAGCTTGTAGTACTCAGCTGCTGAGAATATTATGGTCATGATTGTTTACGAGTATCGCATAAGTTAATAGCCAATTGAACTTTGTCACTGCAAGTGTAGTTAGCAAGAATTCAGGCATAGTGTATGTTTCAGTCTCATTTTCCACTTTGTGCTCAATAGAAAATGCTTCTTTCCTTGTTTAATTTTTTTTTTTTGCAGTTACATATCAATAATGTTGTGTACATACACGTCTCCAAAAATATACATATAAATATATATATAAATATATATATATATATACCATACAATGTACAAAGATATTTGATATTTGAGACGTTAAATAGTATCACTTTTACCTTCATGGTCAAGCAACGTTCTAGGATGATGAGCAGTGATGTTTTGTGCGTATAAAATTCTCCGGTGGGCCGCCACGGGTTTGTAGTGACGAAAAAAATGAACACAGGGCGTGACGCACTTCCTGTGCATAGGCTTTCTCTCAGTACGTGAATGAACACAATAGCAGTGTATACATGTACTTACATACGATATATTTATTTTTCTCCGTGAATGCGTGTGTAGCTGGAGATCAGTCCTTTTCTAAGAGCTGTGATCTCCTGAGTGTTTGTGTGTCGTCCTTACTAAAAAAATAAAATAATAAAAATAACAAAAAAAAAGAGAAAAGAAATGGCAAAGAAACAAAATATGAAATGGAAGAGTAAATCTGCAGTATTTATGAAGAAAAAAAAAACGGAAAAAAGTAAAACAGTCATATGAAAATATTCCATGACATGTGTTGTAAATAGCAAAATGTAAATACACAATGAAGGAAGCTGTTGCTGGTAGGCTTTCTGTAGAAGATTTCATGTACACCAAAATGTTTTCATTCAATATCAAGTGTGAAGCTTCCTGAGCTACACACTAAACAAAAAACAAACAAACCAACAACCACACAAAACACACAAACGGCCTGCTTCTCCATGTAGTGCTATTTGTATTGGACATCTTTAAGGTGCCACATCACAATACGGTGCAGAATTAGGTAAGGTACGATAAATTTGCATCATTAGATACAACCTCACAAACCAAACTTTTTCCAAGGAGAATGACGCCCTACTCCCCATCCATATCCCATCATACCCCACGGTATGGTAGCTTGATGGGCGTAAACATATCCTGCCAACGTGCACTCTTGTGGGATTCGTGGGCAGTTGGGCATTCTCGCTCGAAAATTTTTGTCAGATACGTCCGAAAAACAAAAAACCAGGAGACTAATATTCACACCTTAGCTTTGAAAAAAAAAGAAAAAATCTTCTGCTGATGATGACAGCCACAAGAGGTATTTGAATCAAATACCATGATGTTTCTATTTCTGAGGTAGGTTACAGTTTTTACCTTTTTTTATTGCAGTTCAGCATTCAGAGAGCGCCTTTCTCCTAGCTTTTGTTCGTTGTTTTTAAAGGATAAGTGGATATTGACAAACGCCGAAATGCACGGCACAGGCAGACCAGTCTCTACCCCTATCTGTGGGCCAATCAATATCCTAAACTCCATTCCTTCCCCACGTGCTTGGAAGATTCACGGTATTGCCTGTCCGATCGGCGCAACATAGGGTCAGTGGAGTTTTGACAGACCAAAGATCCACCTGTAATGGCTGTTCAGTTGATGCTCCGCGGACAAAGCATTCAGTTTGTACCCATAAGGCGGCAAGATGTTTGACTCTAGTACATGCCGTACTCAAAATAGATGTAGCTGTTCATAGTGATCTGATGTTTTGGTAGAGGAATGTATTGTATCCAAGATTCTCCACATCTCATGCATCATATTTATATGTATTTGTATGTGGGTTCTTTACCTCTGATTTTGATTTGTAATCCCCATGAATTTTTATTTGTAATCCCTTTGAATTTTGACTTTTTTTTTTCTTAACTAAATATTAAAAGTGTCATTAGCAGCTGGAGATATCTCAAATCCAAATAGCCCTCTTTAAACGTGGATCCACATTTTGTTTTACCTTTTTTTGTTGCATAATATGTTTCAGAGAGATATTCTATGTTGTGAGCAATGGAGTCTGAACCATACACAGATGAGAATAGGGTGGGACTATCATGCTGAGGACATCTACAAGCCACTGTCAGTCTGTTGCTCTGTGCATTGGCGACACACACTTTGGGTTTCTCATCCTCTGTATCTGTGCAGCGGAAACTCAGAGACGTTAGTTATGGGGTATTACCAGGATTGGTATTTTGTTTTTTTCCCTCCAATATTCAATTGCGTGGACACTGACATTCCATTTTATTCGAAAAGAGGGACCAAAATATTTTCAAGAGAACCAGATTCTTGTTCAACATTCTCTCCTGTATTTCCTCTTGTTTAGTTGTTTTGTTTTTTTTTGTATTCTAGTGGCTTTACAAAATGTGGATGTGACACAGTCATGAATGGCTGGAGTTTGTTTAAAGGCACAAACTCTGTAGCATTGATTTCGTGTTTTTTTCAGAACATTCCTACTGGTCAAAAAATCTGTTGCTGTGGAAGGGAGAGAAAACAAAGGAAGACAAATCAGAGTATTCCATGATGTGGACATATGACATTACCTCTTATTGTAGTCATTCCCCGTGCTTCTGTGCACAAGAGTCCAAACTTTGTTCAGGGAGGTGCGCCATCCCCCTACCCGTTTATTGATGTCATGTTTACGCAGAGGCAATAGGCGGCAGAGGAATAAGTCTACAAAACATTTGTTGCCCAGCAGACAGAAACGGGGCACTAGTATCTTGCGATAGGATGAACATCCAACCGAAATTTGATTTCATCTGGCAGACTTGGGATCTTGAAATCAAGTTTTTAAGGTATTGGTGAATGGCACATCATTAGTGTATCTTATTGATTGAATCCCAGAATGAGAGGGGGGAGGGAGCTTACAGTTCTTGCCACACTCGTACAAACTTGTGTATGTGAGATTTTAAGTTCTCACATTTGTGGAGAGACCATGGGGCTATACTGACAAAAGCTAAACACAGGAATCTTAGCTCAGGAATACACTATCAGGTCATCGGCAGAAATATGCATTGTACCCTTACTTTTGTCCCCCAACTGCAACTGGGTATGTAATATTTGAAAAGAGGGGGGAGGGAGAGAATTTTATTTAGTCTGTCAGGAATCACAGACACAACATCAAGACCCTGCCCAGTTCACATTTGAATGTAAAACAAGCAGGACTTACTGTAGCTGCACACACATAACATGTACTTGGTGCTACATACAAGTTCCGTCGCAGATCAACAGAGAAGCAACCAAATGATCTTTTGCACGACTCGTGCGCTCAAAGATTCTAATCCAAATCAGTTTGTATCACAATGTGTGTGTGGCAAGGGATCACACCCTTCCATGAGATACATTGTAGTATTTCAGAAGCGAGATCTCTCTCCATTTCACTCGCACCTATGAGAAAGCGAAACTTTGGACGTGAATTGTGAACTTCCCATTAATGTTTTCATGCAGCTGTATCACTTTGTAACCCCCAGACAGCTTAACAAAGCCTTTATGGAAGAGCATATGTCGTGCACATAAAATTATTTTTTTTTTCTTCATTTTCAAATTGAAGTATGAGATCTACTCTTTCGACTTTTATGACATTTGCAAGCCACGGCAGCTGGAAATACAAACGATTATTTTAGTGAATACATTAACAGAGACGTATATGATGCACTGTCAGTGCTACTAGAGTTATAAGCGTATCATTATTTGCACTTGGTCACCGAAACAACTTGACGTCACTATTGAATCGTTATTACAATGGCAGCATGATTTCGATTGGCAGGGCAATAAATGCTGAAAACGAGAGCGTTTGTCGGCTCTGGATTCTGTTCTTTCATCGTCTTTTGTCTTCTCTGATGATCGAGGAATGATGGAGATCTACACATGCTGCCGTAGGACCGTGGGAGGTAGTGATGAACAAAAGGCTGTTGAAGATTTACTTTCTCCGCTTTGACATCAGTGTCTTCAGCAGAGATATTCAGAACTGGAAAGCCGTAATTGACCTTGGGTAACCTGACAGATTTGTGATTTTGTGTCTTTATGTGTTTGCCTTTATGCCATCACCCATAGGCCTATGGGAAGCCAGAGGCATAATGCATTCGTGTTGTCTTTACATCCCAATATCTCGTCACAATTCTAAGAAGAGCCATCCAGGGGATATTTTTCTTTTTTGTACCAGTACCTGGCCCAGGTATTGCTATATACCTGATGTGAACATGCACTGATAATAATTTGGGCAAACTCTCTATAGAGGTCAAAGGTCAAAAGTGTCTGAACCGCGGCTCAAAATAGCACTTTCCAGCTGTAACCTTGGTGAGCAAGGTACAGTGGTAACATATTTTGGTGAGAAAGTTGGAAATACATTGACACATAGATAAAGTGAAAGTAGTGAAAGATCACAGGTTAAGGTCAAAGGTCATTGATTCATTTATTAATTTCATTAATTTGTACAAAGGTCACTGCTTTTGCCAGCCAAGCATTATTTTCAGTCATATTTTCTTTTTTCAGCTAGGAATGTCCAGTGGTTATGTGATTGGTGGAAAGGGTAGGAATAAATATATACGAAATTATTTGCATAAAAGGTGATAGGTCAAAGACAGAGGTCACAGTGCTTTGGTTGAAATGCTATTTTCCAGCCAGAACTACAGCCAGCTGTAGGATTGTCCAGTGTTGGTATATGATAAGCAGATAGAAATGAATATATACAATTATTTTCCTGAAATGATAGGAGGGAAAGGTCAAAGGTGAGGCTCAACGGTCACCAAAATCTAACTAAACATTCCTCTTCCACCAGAACAAAAAAAAAAAAAAAAAAAAATCCAGTAACGATGACTGGTGTAATGGATAGAAATACACTCGGAATTATTACCCTAGTGCAGAAAGGGCTAAAGGTCAATCCATGAGTGAAGTAGTCGAGATCAATGGGATTTGAATGAAGGGCCAGGCACCTGTAGTATCATACAATTACACTGTATTGCATGAGAATGCTGAGGCATTTCAGTTGACTGGGGAGAGGTATTGCCAAAATAGCTCTAGCATTGTTTTTGTAGTTGCTGTATATGGATTGGTCCCATCTGCTTTTCTTCTCTGTAGGCCTTTTGGATATGTTTGGAGTGCTTGTAGCCATTGTATATTGTTTTCTGTCTACATCAAATAAAACATAATCTACTTGATCATTATGGTGTTCGTCATTTACATGTGTTAAGTGCATACCTAGCAATCAGATCATGTTGCAAGACCCAGCGTGTTTGAAACTTGAGGGATTCCAGAAATGGATTTTTTTTTTTCAGCCTATTTCCATTTTGTGGTTTTAAGCTGACTTAGTGATTTTTTTCGTTCATCGAAATACGACATCCTTATGCTGGTTTAGTGTCGAGGTCAGTATGCTGGAGTATAATTCCACCGGTTTGAACGCAACTTTCTGTAGCACTCATTTTGTAGTGAGATCTCTCTCTCAAAAAAAAACTCAAAACAAAACAAAAACAAAAATGCTCCCAGCTAGAAAAGTCAATCGAGGACTTTGCATGACAATTAGCAAAGATACGAAAAGAAGCGAACAGCACACAAGGCTATGAGTTCTATTCCCTTAGTCTTTCATATGTTTACCAGTAATTCTACAAGGAGTGAAGTACTTGTGCACACCAGAGATATGCCATCCTTAGCTAATTACGTAAAAAGCAAATATGTCACACTTTCTTATACAGATGCTCTTACACAGTAGTACATTCATCGGCAATGGTTTAGTGTTAGTACTTGTAAGTGGGCATCGATATACCACTGTACCATTGTATTTTGATTGCTGGGAATAAATGTTATTTTATATAGGTTAAGTCCTGTTGTGTATGTTCTTTTGAATATTGCGTTGTACGTTTCCATCGATGAAATTTCAATACTCTGTGGATATTTGCTCTGCCAGTCTTTTTGTACCACTTCATATTTGCTATTGGTTTATATTTTGTGCATGTGACTTCAAGTAAAGAATTGATTCATAATGTGTCGCAATTTTAAATTTTAGCATTTATGTATATATTTATATTTGACATACTGGTGTTCTTCTGTTGGTGTTTTTTTTTTCCCCTTGGTATAGCTTTGTGCAGTAATGCTGATGCCGACGCGTGTAAACGTCGGCCACAGAATACCAACAGTTTAATGTGTTGTAGGCTAAGAACAAGATTCCACTTGCCAGTTCCTGGCCACAAGGGTAAACATTTTGAGCAGGACGTGATCGGAGTCTAAGCTTTCAAACGCATCTGCAGCCATGATTCAGACTGTAAACGGGTTGCAAACAGATGTGTTTGTCTTTGGATCCAACATCCCTTCAGTTTTGTTATTCACATAGTAGTGATGATATGTCTCGACCATTTTATACTTCTGCTTCACTTATCGTTGGCATTGCTTGGTTATAAATGTTTATGCCACAGTTCGCTGTCCATAAATCATGGGCCAATGGAAGTTGTGTTACTTTTGCCTACTTTTGTTGGAAAGCCAGCTGTGTAGTTACATTTGCTGTTCTGAATTCATGAGTATACACTCTACATTGTACAAATATCTGGATAGCAGGAGGGGGTTCCTGGTTTTGTTTAAAAATTTTTCCCCTTATCTACAAGACACATGTAATTTATTGTGGTATTACATGTACTTTAATATCTTTGCATACTCTCCGTAGATAACTGGTAAAACAGTGTTTCTTTCAAGTGGATCACACTAAGTGCAAGAAAGTTGTGTTGACAAAAATTGCAATACCTCACTATCTACTGCTATGTAACCTACATGCATCAAGAATTATGTCAAGTTTATTTTTGGAATTGATTTACAAGTGTAAGGCTAGGGCCCGTTTGTCAAAGCTTGGTGAAATGTCCGACTGCCAACTCGGAATGTGGACCTCATCGACAAACGCCATTGTATTCAAAGAATGGTTCTCTCAGTTGTCATTTGTAGAACATTTTGTTCGAGTATTCCTCCTTTCAATATCAGACAAATCAATGTGCAATGGATTTATTCAGCCACTATCTAAATATGTCCCAGTTGACAATCATGCCAAGTTATCAGACGACGGTCTGTGTCCGTCCAATCAGAGAACTGCAGAATCATGAAAGATTGCAAGTAAGCAGCATCATGTTAGAGCAGTCAGCTTCCACTCAAAATGTATGTAACTAGTAGAAACATTTTCATGTGTTCCACTGATTGTTCTTTTATTTTTCCCTCGATAGTTATCATTTGTAAGAGAACAAAGAAATTCAGCGAGGGAAAAACTTTTGTTAATTGATTATTGCCACAGACGGGAAGAAAAAATGGTAACAAGGCCTACAAGTCACCATGTCTGACTTTGCTTTCTGTCCTACTGTTCTGTATAGGGCAAATAGTAAGTCCTGCGAAGCCACATTGTACTTCGATGTGTATTGTTTGCACAGAAATAACAACAAATGAATCCAGCGAGGCATGATAAATGTGCCTAGGTTTGATTACGTAACTTAATGCTTTTACTTTCTTGGATTTTTTTTAATGTCTTTTCATTTTGTTTTTCTGCTGTTGTTCACATTCCATGCATGCAAATGAAATATTGCATCAATAGCACAATCCTGCCCTCTTTGACGGAACAAACATGAAATAAATTAGCACTAAATGCCCTGGCCATCTCGCCTCTGAAAAGAATGCATCATCGATTACGATTGAGGTTTGTTTTTTTTTTCTCTCTCTCGCTTTTTATTTAATATTTTCATTTCTTTGTGTTTTTGTTTCATTGTAATTTATTCAGTTTATTCACTGTGTCATAGGTAATCACTACCATGACATGTTACGACTTGCCGTTGCCAAAGATTCCAGAAAGAAACGTAGAGAGAGAGTGGAAGGATTATTACAATGTATCACAGAAGCAGTCCTTCACAGAGAGAAAAAAAAAAATGAAGAAAATCAGCAATATTAATAACATTGTAAAGAATACTATGTGTACTGTCTGAACTATTCAAAAAGAGTTTACAGTGATCATAGATTTGACACTTGAGACAACAAGTATTCAGTAGAATTTGGACATTTTTCTTCTTTTCGCTCACTAATAGTATAATAGGACGTTGAGTCAGAGACAAAAACTTTTCTTATTTTTCTTTCTTAGTGATACATGTGAGAATGTGTCTTGCAAAGTAGCAAAACCAGAACTAAGTCTACAAACGGCATTGCCACTTTTTTTATGTTGGCTGTTCAGTGCAATCAAATTGATGTATAGTGATTATATAACAAGTTAATCAGTTTACATGTACATTGTAATGAATACGAAAGTGTGTCTAGATAAATTTGCTAAATACATTATATATATATATATATATATACATATATATATATCCATAATTCAAAATGCTACACTACATGGTGATGATGCGATGTTGTTAGCTGATCATAGGAAATTAAGAATATTGATATTTAGATAAGAGTATAGAGAAATATATATGAATGTATTATAATACCAAATCCGTTTTACTGTGGCTCTTTTCACTGTGTTACTGGTTTGAAGAAAAAAACACATACAAAATAAATATATTATATAAATATTATAAATATATCTGAAAACCTGAATATGAAAATATGAACTGTAGTTTATGATGTTACTGTCAAGTTTGGACAGTTTTTTCTTGTACTCAATTTAAGAAATAAGAAAAAATGTCAATGTTTTGTGTTGCAAAAAAAAAAAAAAGATTCTTGTACAGAATGTGTTTAGAATGTACTGTAAATGTAGGCACGTACCAATTAAAACACAGTATATTCACGCATTACTCTATATACTTGTCTTGGTGTCATAATTCCTATGTACTGAACGAACGGAGCAGAGCGGTTGTTGCTGTACGTGCTGGGGTAACCTGTGCATATTGTCACTCCTGTAGAAGCAACCCATCCCACAATATAATGCAGTGTGACTGGGCAGGGGCATAGCGGCATAGTCATACACTTGTAATGTTCAGCAGGAGGTCCCCAGTTCAAATCCCACCAAGTGTCTATGTCCTTGGACAAGATAGATTTTTACCCATCATGTCATTCTTGTCCTTCTCAAACCAGAAATGGAAATGGGTACTAGAAGATAGAAATGGTACCTGGTATTAAATGCTAGGGTAAAAATGGAGCTAGTACAGCGTAGCTCCATGGGGTAATGATAATGGCCCTCTGATAGAACAGTGGCAACACTGATAAAGGCTCTGTAGCCTTGATAATAAATAAATAAATCAGTAATTATGATGATAATATAATAATAATAATAATAATAATAATAATAATAATAATAGTAATAATGATAATAATAATAATAATAAAGATTATGGTTATGATGATAAGAATTATGTTATCATCATCAACTTTAACAACATTGTAAAAATCAAATAAGTTAAAGAAGAAAAAAAAACATTTAAATTCATTCAAATTAGACACAAAAAAAGGAGTTGTCTAATTTCAAAGTTCTATGTGTTTGGGGGAAAAAGTGGCGTATCAGTCAACATCGGTACACAACTCGTATGAGGTGTTGATGCCATTACCCTTACAAGTTCGCTAATGACCTGCACACATATCTCGACTCAATTTTCTTTTTCTGATTTGTCCCTTTTTTAAGGAAATCTAGCAGATTTAATTTTAGTCCCTTCCCATCTGAATTTGATAGTTAATATTGGAAATTTGCTGATGACTTTGCAGTGATCAAGTTAAAGTAGGCGGTATTCAGGGAAAATCCCGTATTAAAGGGAAGAACCAGTTCTGATTGAGGTGAATTTTGAGGTCTCCAACATTTTTTGATGATGATTTTTTTTTTTTTTTTTTTTTTTTTTTTACATGAGAAACCTCTGAAATATGAAAGAGCATATAATTCTAAGAGGAAATCAAAGTTTATTTGATGAAAATGGGTTTTGGAATGGCTGAGATATGCAAAACAAAGCTATCCTAATAAAAGATGGAACCTACAAAAGATGGAACCTACCCTTTATTAGGATCGCTTTGTTTTACTATGTTTTTGGATATCTCAACTCTTTCAAAACCGATATTCAGCAATTCAGAATTCCTCTTCGAATTGTATGCTGTTTAACATTTCATAAATTCGTTTTAAAGGATATCACAAAAAAAAAGTAAAAGTTTTTGCCGCCGACAAAGATTCTGCTAGGATCGAAAACTCGGGCCCCTTTTGACTCTATTTTACTCCATGGGCTCGCAACTAATGGATAAGCAGTTTTCAGCAGCTTTTTTTGCTATATATTGATACAAAAAAAAAAGTTAAAAGCTGAATTTTCATCTCAGCCAATACTATACTATCCCTTTATTTATGAAGCTTGCTTTGATACGAGGTCCCGCTCTATAGTGAGGTGAGTACCCCCTTCAGATTTTTCATTGCTGTATTTAGCTGATTTCTCTTTTAGTATGTTTCAAAAATATTCTTTAGTATATTTCAAAAAGGTACTGGTTATAACGAGGTAAAATATGCAGTCCCTGCTCTCCCTTTATACTGTACAACCAGAATTGTTTGCATGCATTTAAAGGCATTATTTCCCATTTACAGATGAAACTAAATCCTAGCTTTAGTGCTTCAAAATAGTTCTAACTGATAACTTGAACATTTTTTAAATCACTGCTCCCAATGATAAACATTATGTTTAATTTTGCGAGAACCAAGATTTGCAAAAATTAAAAAGCATACGAAAGTTCTTATTTGTGAATATTTCTTGCTCTACAGTGCATGTGATGTATGGGACGTCGATTGTTGAGTTATTGACCAAGAACACAATTTTGTTTTTACTTTTTATTCAAAATATCCACTTTCTCTCAAATCTTGTTTAGATTGTAATTTCAGTCCATTACACACATTAATCCTTGAGAACTTGATTCTGCACATACACATTTGCATATTTTAATCCAGATAATCCAGACATCAGCATGATTTATAAAAATCTGTAGGACAGTGTCTTTACCAACAATAAGAGTCAAGATATTACTAGAGAGTTTGAATGCCAAAATAAATGCCATCTTCTAATCTTTTAAGGTAAGGCCATCATTTACATAGAGAAAAAAATATCTTCAATGACACTTCACTCAATTCATAGCAAGAAATATATTCTTATTTTTGAAGACATCATTAAAATTATGTTTTATTTTCTTTCTTTTTTCAGCAGATTAAATCTGAAATATCTCAAATTGATGAAAATGGATGTACCTATTTTTGCATATAAAGTCTCTATATGTACTCAAAAAAAAAAAAAAAAATTGCATTTAAATGACAAACACTACATAATGGTGCACAAACCGATGGGGCAGATGCTTAAAACACAGGGTGCATTTGATACATGATTACAGCCAAATTTGTGCCCAGAAGAACAGACGATGTCTTTCAGAGATTATCCAAATAGTACGCTTTAGTGGCAGAAAGGCAAAAGGTTGCAGTCTGAAGTGTGATACAATGTAGGTGGTATGTTACCCCGTTGAGGACTACAAAAATTATAGTCCCGAGTATACTCGGGCAGGTGTCTATGGGAAATGTGTGTTGTAGCAAAATAAGTTCGTCCTCGACGGGTTAAGGCATACTGTTGTATTTATTCATTTCAGAAGCTTGAGTTACAATCCTGGTGGCACTCTCCATTGTGTGGCACATGCATTCATAGTAGTAGTAGTGATTAAGACTCGACTTCATAGACACTGAACTACACCTCTGACTGTAATGATGACTTAAGACTTTCAGATGAAATTATCTGGGATTTCTTTTACTTTGTTAAATAATTTGGTAAAATCCCGTAGGGTGTGGATATAACGTAGGCAAATGCGGTACTAAAAAAAAACACTAGAATTATCACTGAGGGTGATTAATACCCCTGCCCCTAGTGTTGCTTTATAGTATGTGATGTCATGAGGGCAATGATGTTAATACCAAGTTTGTGCACTTGTCGAATTGGAAACGGAATAGTTTTAGTTTACTGTACAATTACAGAGTTGACACTGAGTATAAAACTTACAGCAAATGGAAACATGCTTTCCCCCAGCACCACTACACTTAAAGACCATCATACACACCAAATTTGACCTTCATAGCTTGAATGGTTTATTTTGATACAAAAATGAGTGGTTACCATGGCAACACAGTTTCCTTAAACTAACACATTGGTGTCTTGCAAAACTACACTTCTAGATCATGATACATACTAAATTTGACTTTAATTGCTTGAATGATTGAAAAGTTATTAGATCTGCAAGGTTTTGGTAAAATTGCGGTTACCATGGCAACAGTTTGTGTGACAAACACAAAAATTATGTGTTCCACATCTATACCTCACGGCCATAATGCCCACCAAATTTGGTTTCAATTGCTTGAAAACTGGGGAAGAAGTTCACTCCACAGGATTTCTTTTTTAAAAATGCGGTTACCATGGCAACGCATTGTCCGATACAAATACAAAGGACATTTTGCAAAACTACACTCAAAGAGCATCATACACACCAAATCTCACTTGAATAGATTGAATGGTTCAATTTGATCCAAAAATGAGTGGTTACCATGGCAACACATTTTTCTTATATTAACACATTCATGTCTTGCATAACTACACCTCCCGATAATCATACATACTAAATTTGACCTTAATCGCTTGAATGATGTGGAAGTTATTCAATCCACGAGGTTTTGGTAAAATTATAGTTACCATGGCAATGCTTTGTCCGACAAACACAAAAATTATGTGTTGCACATCTATGCCTCAAGGCCATAATGCCTACCAAATTTGATTTCAATTGCTTCAAAACTGTCAGTGGAAGTTGTTCACTCCACAAGATTTCGAAGAAAACATGCGGTTACCATGGCAACACTTTGTCAAGTACAAACACAAAGAGTGTCTTGCATAACTACACCTATAGATCATCATAGATACCAATTTTGAAATTAATTGCTTAAATACTATGGAAGTTATTCAATCCACAAGGTTTTGGTAAAATTATGGTTACCATGGCAACGCATTGTCCGACAAACATTGATCCACATGATACATGAATTATTTCATAATTGGTAAAGCAGTGTGTATGGAGATAAAACAATTCATGAGCAATATAGACCGATGTTGCATCAGATTTGTGTAAGCATCTGCCCGACTTTCTTGTTTTATCTTGGTCATTTAGAGGATTTTTCTTTTTCCACAAAAGTCCTGGATATATGCATTACAAGATCTTGATGATGGAGACTAAAAGTTTCACTCTACAGGAGAGATGCTTGTTGGGTGAGATGGTTGATGCGTGCAAGAAGGTCCTTGATGTGAGGTTTGCTGTGACGAACTCTAGTTGACAGTCTTGCTATTTGCTCCTGAACCTGCATGGGAGCAACAAAAACAACAAAATTTAAAATGATTGACATGAGAAAGATAACATGTGTTCAAAAACTGTTGCAGTGTATACAGTAGCCTTTTTTTTTTTTTCAATCTTTCTGTTTCCATCTGATGTCCCAAAAGTCTCGGGGAGTGAGGACAAAGAACTGTTTTTCATTTATGCTGGAAATTAAGCTTCAAGCCCATTGATTACGATGAGATTTAATCTGCATTTTGCTTCAACACACAAAATGCAACGCTTCTACTCATATGACCGAAGTGAATGTGCAATTTCCCAAGAGACTTCATACATTGTAGGCGTCAAAAGGCATCTTCCGGGTACACCACAGTTCCCAATTGATTCCTACGACACTCCCACGTACTGTAGGTCTGCAGTCAATACACAGAGATTTGTAGTAACATCCCGAGAAATGTCTTGATTCCTTGCACACATATTCTGCATCTGATGCAGAAAAAAATGCCGATATAACATACATGCAATTTGCTTCCGCAAGCTTTCCTAAATCCTGTTAGCGCTCTAGTGGATGCCAGCCTTTGAACAGTTTACAAGTCAGTAGATGCTCATAACCAGAGACCCTGATAACAGGTGCTCCTAGAACTGGTGATAACTGTGGTGTGTACGCACTATACTACCACTAACAATTCTTGCCGTTAGATAAAATAAATATTCTGGCATAAATTGATGAAGACAATATAATATCTCTCCCACCTGCTGGAGTTCATCTCCAAGGAGAATGGCAGCGCTGTCCTCCGTCGTCCTGGACAGATTCAGCTCCTTCATCCAGCCCAGCAGTTCTGCCTCCTGGCTGCGTAGCTTTCTGGGAGCGAAATCACATGGAAGCATGCAAAGATCAAAATCAGATTAATATGAGAGCATAGTTTCATGCCGCATGTATACTGAACTCACTGGCTTCAGGTGCTTGAAACACACACAGACGTGCATCTTCATCATGTATTTGTCCACCACTTGTCAGATTGATTTCACATGCCCTTCAAATACTTAGAAAAATCTAGATTTCATTTACAATCTGAACAAGTATGTCAATTTTTTTTTTTTGTGTGTGTAGGACATGATACATATCTTCCATGCCTCTTGAATTAGGTATTTTATGTAGGCCTATATTTAGCTCTTGTTAAATTTTATAGAGAAATACAGACCAGTAAGTCATGGAGAGTAGAGTGAGTACACAAATATTCACTGGCTTTGAAGACAATGAGAGACAAGGATTACTTTGAGTTGTTAAAATCATTAAGGGGGTGGTATGGTTAGGGCTAGGGTACAGGTGTGGGAGTGGGAGAAAGATTAAAGATGGGGTGGGGGAGGGAGAAGGGTTAAAACTGACTTGACAAAGATTTCAAAATCTCACTTGAGCTCTGCCTTGGCACTCTGGAAGTCCACCAGCGTCTCTCGGAGGGTCTGGATCTCGCCGTAAACCACCTCCTCCCCCGAGACGCCCTCTCTCTGCTGCCCCTCCCTGAATGGGGCTGTCCAATTGGTCCCCTCTCCGATGGAGGTCATCTCTGGGGCGATGGTGGAAGGGGGAGCTTCATCAGGTACTGTACCACCACCATGATGCACTCTCTGAGGGTTGCCTAGCAACAGAAGTGATGAGGGTTGTTTTGTTGTTTGTTTTGTTTTGTTTTGTTTTGTTGTTTTGTTTTTGTTTCTTTTTTTTATAAAGGAACGGTACAGTTTTGGTTGAGATGGGATTCAGATTTTAAGATCTTGTGAGATGATTAGAAACCACTCATGAAATATCACAGAGCATACAAATCTAATAGGAATTCAAAGTTTATTTGATGCAAATAAGTTTTGAAGTGGCTGAGATATCCAAAAACAAAGTATAACAAGGAGACTACTTTGTTCAGTATTTCATATAATTGTTTTCTGAGTTATCTTGCAAAAGCTTAAAACCTGAATTCTCATCTCAACCAAAACTATACCATTCCTTCACATCATTGTTTTCTAATTATCTTGCAAAAAGTTAAAACCTGAATCCCCATCTCAAGCAATACCATACCATCCCTTTATAAAATGTCCTCACAACTGTAATGTAGCTAACAAGTACAGGGGAACCCTGATACAACGAGCCAGCTTACAATGAGGGAACCGCTTTAAGCGAGGTGAATTTGGCGATACCAATTTTCCATTGCTGTGTTTAGCTGGTCTCTTTTTCAGTATGCTTACGAGGAGGTACGGGGTGCAAAAAGGTAAAATCTGCGGTCCCGGCAACCTCATCATAACGTGGTTTCCCAGTAGTGGTCCTTATTTGCAGAGCATCGTGAAGATAACAATGAGAAATCAACTCACTTTTGGCTGTGCAAGAACTTATATGGCATATGTCAAGATATTCACCACAAGGCAATATGCATTATGCTTTATAGAAGGAACAAATTTGGGCACTCAGCACACATACTCTTCCATAACAGCATATACAAGTTGCTTTTCATTCATTCATTCATTCATTTTCCACTTCAAACATAAAAATATAAATACAAATTTTTACAGTACAATGCCCACCAAATGAAATGTATAAGTTTGCAAAACATTTTGAGGATATGAAAGTACTGGAAATGGGGAGGAATGCTAAAAAAAAAAAAAAAAAAAAAAAAAAAAAACAGTGCTTCTAGGATGCATTCCCCAAAAAACATAATAGTAAAAATTACATGTTTACTATTGCCGTCTCTGCATCTGTACTTGCACAGACTTCTCACAGCACAGAGCATCCACACCCTTTACAACAATTATATTAACATACTGACCACACACACTGGCTGGGAAGAAAACACAGTCAAACCTGTCTACAGCAGCCACCCAAAGGGACAAAAAGTGGCCTTTATAGACAGGCGTCCACTACAGACAGATTAGACTGTTAGTATGACATACCTGAAGTGAATGCAGATGGTGGAAGTAAGAGGGGAGATTTGGGTAGTACTCCACTTTTGATATCACCTCTGTCCTTTCTTCTACTTTGAACATTCTCTCTATGTCCCTCTCTGCCAGTATTGTCACTGTTTTCCGAGTCAGTGCCCCTCATGGATGGTTTGGCACTACCTCCAATATAAAGTGGAACATTCCCCTGAGATTGCATGGGCACTGTGATTGGCTGTTTGTCTGATGGTTGGGAGACTCCTCTTGTGGCAGAGGGGAGAACACGTCCAATCACATTTGCAGTGGTTTTTTTACTATCGATGCTCATTAGTAATGCTCTTGACTTGTGAGCTGAAGACATATCACTGGTTAAGTGTCCCTCCATTCCTGGCAAGATGGTGCTACCTCTACTGTCAAATGGAATGCCCTCTTGAGCCACCTGTGGGACTAGCAACGCATGGCTGGAGGCAGCAGTGGAAGCAACTATTTCTGTCTGGGAAGGGGGGGCCTGATGAACTGACGGATGATCCTCAAACTCTTCGTCCCTTTGAATAGTTGATAAGCCTAGGTGCTCATGTGTCCCTCTGCAATCAAACCCAGCACAAACTCAACAGTAATCTAAAATTCCTTATTCCTACATGGACTTTCTGTCATTATAATAGCATTTTCAAAACAGAACGAAATCATTATGTGTCCCTTCCAAATGTGCAACAGCAACACTTAAAAGAGGGACTCAATGATGTCAAAGAATAAAAGAAAAATGTGTTTGAACAGAAGCAAAAACTCTCTATATGAACTTGGACTGCCTCTCATAGAACTACATCGTTTTTCTCTTGTAGAAAGGCTTACCTCGCTTGTTCAGTTATATCATGCCTTCTCAACATCTAACTACCACTTGAAGATTCTACAGCTGTTGTGAACTTGTGTCTGACCATGATTATCAAACAACCTTTCCTGACCTTCTAAAGACAACTGAAGTTCAAATACAACATTTACAAACTCACAAAGGTGCAGAAGCAGGCTGTGCCCACAAGCCCTCTCTTTGAAGGGAGTCTCGCAGGAAATCCGGCCGCCTCGGCTGGGCACGAACTCTGCCCGTCACTGGTCTACTGCTGGTGGAGAATGAAATATAAAACATGGCTCTTATTGACAAGAGTGTTCATTTACGACTGCCTAGCTCAAGACCCACAAAAAGAAGTCACAGATTAGGACTCTCTGTAAGGAACAAAATAGTCATTAGAGTTGACCTACTCAATTTTTTAAAGTTTGTCTCACCTGGGAGAGTAATCTCTATCTACCTACTGCCAAAATTTGGTGGCTTAAAACAAGCCAAATTATAGATATTAGCAGTTTTCTGGACCATATTTTTTCAGACAGGCACTGATATCACTGTGATTTTCATTGATACTTCTGCACAGCATGCTGGAGTTACCCTAATCTTAAAATCCTCTTTTTTCCCCTTTCCTATGAAACTGCAACTCCTAACTCTCTTCTATTTCAATCACTTTTTGAATGGGTTAGGATAATAAAATTCAAACAAGTTATATATCATTCTAAACCTTAGAGCTTACTCTTTAAAAGTCTGCGGAGAAAAGTAAAAATCATTTGGGCTAACTTTTGTGGGTTTTGAGCCGGGCGGTCATGTTTTATCACCTGTTTGAGAGTGCTACAAAGCAGTCACATCACAAATTTGGGATGACCCAGTCACTGATGTTTTTATATCTTATGACAGTCTAGTAAACATGTAAACATGCACTTTAGCTAAAACATGGATGTGGCTATAGCCAGAAACTAAAAGACGTTGAAAGATTGCAAAGTCCAAGTACAAACTACAAGCTATACCTCTCATAAATCCAGTAATTTTTTCCTTTAAAAGCATTTGCACACTTTGCATACTTTTGCACCTATCTTTTTAATATGGAGGCCTTTGAAGGGTTTGCTTTCGAGGAACAGTAGGCTCACTCACCACAAACCATCAGCTGATGTAAGGCCTGTCTCTACTCCAGGTGTTCCTCTCCGACTGCTGACCGACTTGCTCCATACTGGAGGAGGATGCGATGAGAGTTGTGTGGGAGCAAGCTTCAATGCTCGGACCACATCTTTATGCTCCTCCATCTCAGACTTGGCACCAACCGGCGCCATCTCGTCTTTGAATCTCACTCTGCGACTCGAATGTCGTGGATTCCGTGGTCGCCTGCCCCCAAGCCTGGCGGCCACGGTTTTCTCTCGCCAACGAGCGGCAAAGCGTCGCACCGCCTGATAGGATTTGTAGGAAGTCTGCGAGTGGAAAATGCACAGAGCAAAGCAACAACTTGTGAACCACACAACCTGAAATCGTGCACAACTTTCACATACATCCGTAAACATAATCATGTAATTTTTGATACATCAATAAAGACATCACTTAACCTGTTAGTTGAGGACAGGCTGATTTTGCTATAATATAAATTTCCCATACATACCAGACCGAGTACACTCGGGACTAGTCTGCAACGAGTTAAAAATGTGTTGTTCTTTAAGACATTTGATAAATCAACCGTCATTGTTATCCAGGACAACAAAATGGCTCTCCCAATATCCACCGCTTTTTCATCATCATTATCATCATCAACATCATCACCATCCTCATTATTGTCATCATAATAACGATGATAATTATTATTCACATTTATAAAGCACATAATAATCATGCATTCTCTCTGCACTTGACATATAGTAAGGTTACTTAAATGTAATTTGGCAAGATTTTTTTAGAGAGTATCAAACTTATACATTTTTGGAAAGCTTATTGTATAAGAAATTGGGAAAACAATGTTTCCATTTACCCCAATACTTATATGGCCGCCATATTGGATTTTGGGCATAAAAGGGTTATAGGAATTGTACTGCCAAATGAAAGGATGTACAAATGAGCTGGGAATAAAAGGGATTTCCATTGTCATGCCAAATGAAAGGGTGTACAATGTAGCTGAGAATAAAGGGGTTATAGAAACTGTCCTGCCAAATCAAAGGGACTACAGTGAGCTGCGAATAAAAGGGTTATAAAAACTGCCCTGCCAAATGAAAGGGGCCACAGTGAGCTGGGAATGACAGGGTTATAGAAACTGTTCTGCCACATGAAAGGGTATACACTGAGCTAGGAATAAAATGGTTATAGAAACAGTCCTGTCAAATGAAAGGGACTACAGTGAGCTAGGAATAAAATGGTTATAGAAACAGTCCTGTCAAATGAAAGGGACTACAGTGAGCTGGGAATAAAAGGGTTATAGAAACTGTCCTGCCACATGAAAGGGTCAGAACTGAGCTGGGAATAAAAGGGTTATAGAAACTGTCCTGCCAAATGAAAGGGACTACAGTGAGCTGGGAATAAAAGGGTTATAGAAACTGTCCTTTCTAATGAAAGGTTTTACACTGAGCTGGGAATAAAAGGTTTATAGAAACTGTCATAGCAAATGAAAGTGTTTACACAGAGCTGGGAATAAAAGCGTTATAAAAACTGTCCTGCCAAATGAAAGGGTCTACACCAAGCTGGGAATAAAAGGGTTATAGAAACTGTCTTGCCAAATGAAAGGGTCTATACTGAGCTGGACAATAAAAGGGCTATAGAAACTGTCCTGGCGAATAAAATGGACTACACTGAGCTGGGAATAAAAGGGTTATAGAAACTGTCCTGCCAAATGAAAGGGACTACAGTGAGCTGGGAATAAAAGGGTTTTAGAAACTGTCCTGCCAAATGAAAGGGTTTACACTGAGCTGAGAATAAAAGGGTTTTAGAAACTGTCCTGCCAAATGAAAGGGTCTACACTGAGCTGGGAATAAAAGGGTTATAGAAACTGTCCTGCCACATGAAAGGGACTACAGTGAGCTGGGAATAAAAGGGTTATAGAAACTGTCCTGCTAAATGAAAGGGTCTACACTGGTTTAGGAATAAAAGTGGTGTAGAAATTGTCCTGCAAAAGTAAAGGGTTGACACTGAGCTGGGAATAAAAGGCTTATAGAAACTGCTCTGTTAAATGAAAGGGTCTACACTGAGCTGGTAATAAAAGGGTTATAGAAATTGTCCTTTCTAATGAAAGGTTTTACACTGAGCTGGGAATAAGAGGGTTATAGAAACTGTCCTTTCTAATGAAAGGTTTTACACTGAGCTGGGAATAAAAGGGTTATAGAAACTGTCCTTTCTAATGAAAGGTTTTACACTGAGCTGGGAATAAAAGGTTTATAGAAACTGTCATAGCAAATGAAAGTGTTTACACAGAGCTGGGAATAAAAGCGTTATAAAAACTGTCCTGCCAAATGAAAGGGTCTACACCAAGCTGGGAATAAAAGGGTTATAGAAACTGTCCTGCCAAATAAAATGGACTACACTGAGCTGGGAATAAAAGGGTTATAGAAATTGTCCTTTCTAATGAAAGGTTTTACACTGAGCTGGGAATAAAAGGGTTATATAAACTGTCCTGCCAAATGAAAGGGTTTACACTGAGCTGGGAATAAAAGGGTTATATAAACTGTCCTGCCAAATGAAAGGGTCTACACTGAGCTGGGAATAAAAGGGTTATAGAAACTGTCCTGCCAAATGAAAGGGACTACAGTGAGCTGGGAATAAAAGGGTTATAGAAACTGTCCTGCCAAATGAAAGGGTCTACACTGAGCTGGTAATAAAAGGGTTATAGAAATTGTCCTTTCTAATGAAAGGTTTTACACTGAGCTGGGAATAAGAGGGTTATAGAAACTGTCCTTTCTAATGAAAGGTTTTACACTGAGCTGGGAATAAAAGGGTTATAGAAACTGTCCTTTCTAATGAAAGGTTTTACACTGAGCTGGGAATAAAAGGTTTATAGAAACTGTCATAGCAAATGAAAGTGTTTACACAGAGCTGGGAATAAAAGCGTTATAAAAACTGTCCTGCCAAATGAAAGGGTCTACACCAAGCTGGGAATAAAAGGGTTATAGAAACTGTCCTGCCAAATAAAATGGACTACACTGAGCTGGGAATAAAAGGGTTATAGAAATTGTCCTTTCTAATGAAAGGTTTTACACTGAGCTGGGAATAAAAGGGTTATATAAACTGTCCTGCCAAATGAAAGGGTTTACACTGAGCTGGGAATAAAAGGGTTATATAAACTGTCCTGCCAAATGAAAGGGTCTACACTGAGCTGGGAATAAAAGGGTTATAGAAACTGTCCTGCCAAATGAAAGGGACTACAGTGAGCTGGGAATAAAAGGGTTATAGAAACTGTCCTGCCAAATGAAAGGGTCTACACTGGTTTAGGCATAAAAGTGGTGTAGAAATTGTCCTGCAAAATTAAAGGGTTGACACTGAGCTGGGAATAAAAGGCTTATAGAAACTGCTCTGCTAAATGAAAGGGTCTACACTGAGCTGGTAATAAAAGGGTTATAGAAATTGTCCTTTCTAATGAAAGGTTTTACACTGAGCTGGGAATAAGAGGGTTATAGAAACTGTCCTGCCAAATGAAAGGATCTATACTGAGCTGAGAATAAAAGCAGTATAGAAACTGTCCTGCCAAATGAGGGGATCTACACTGAGCTACAACTAGATCATCCTCCTGCGCATGCATTCCCTACTGGTCAGTGCACGCTTAGGCAATCAGCGGTTTCAGGTTCAGCGCACAGCCACAGGGTTCGGTTTTCGGTCTGCAGGGTGGTGAGTGGGCGACAGACGAACCCTGTAATGTGCTTCAACTGTTTCATGCAGCACGAAAACCCATATATAGGACTGCATACTGCTTAGGCTATGGATTTTATATGGGTCACAAGTGACAGTGATCTCAATTTTTTCCCGACATAACTGTGCACCAAATGATACAGAAATGATATTTGGAACACAGTATGGATATACTACCATAAGTCATTATTATACAAAAGTTTCATTTTGGGGCAATGAAGGAAAATGTGAGAAAATATTAACACTGGTTTAGAGATCAAATTTTCTGTTTTGGAAGCTAAGTTTCGACATTATTTTCACAGGTTTATCCTCAATAAAACCAAAAATAACTAACATTGCGAGTTAGAGAATAGTTTCTCCTTCAATTTGCTGTATAGATTTGGCTTCTGAGACGAGATATTGCAATTGTCTTGCAACACTTCCCCAGCGGTTTTGCACACACAAGCTGTTTACTTTATGTAAATGAGGCTTCGAGGTTATCTATGCTCATGGCAAGTTAAGCACACTGTATCGCCGCGCCTGATTAGTAAGTACGCGCAAGAACTGCTATACGAAATGTCTCAACACACTTGTAACTAGGATCATTCCATTCTTTAGCCTAAAAAATGGTAGTTTAGCTGTCAAAATAAAAGCTCTATGTTACTTAGAAGTTGAGATATATTAACAAAACATTATTTATGGCGGCCATTTTGAAAAATCCAAGACGGCGGCCATAAATGTCTCGGGGCAAATGGAAACATTGTTTGTCTGATTACTTATACTGTAACCTTTCCAAAAATTTATAGTTTTCATACTCTCCACAAAAATCCAACGAAAGGTAAAATTAAAACATAAGGACCCGGACTACTAGTATAACATATACAATCAATCATGACATAATACATAAAATTGTCAATACTCCTCATCATCATCACCATCATTACCATCAATCACTACCAATCACCACCATCACCCCAACCACCATAATCAACACTGCCATCATCATTATCATCATCATCATCATCATCATCACTATCATCATCACCATCATTATCATCATCATCACTATTATCATCATCTTCATTATCACCATCATCGCAATCATCATCATCATGATAATCACCATCAACACCATTATCACCATCATCATCTCCATCATCATCATGATAATCATCATCAACATCACTATCAGCATCATCGTCGTCATCATCATCATCCCCACCACTACATCCCACCTGTGCATGATGCTGTGCCGCTATGGAGGCTCTCCTCTCCGCGAGGCTTGCTGCCACGCCCAGCCACTGCCTCACGCCTTCCCGGAGCAGCTCCTGCCTCCGCTGTGCCAGGGCTCCCGCGATCCGCTCCTTCTTTCGCCGCCGCTCCCCAGCATAGCAGACCCACGCGTGAATGACCCGCTGCTGAAGCCTCATGCTCCACAGCCAGAGCGCCACCACAGTCTTACGCTTTTCCTCTTGCGCCTGTGCAAACTGTGCAGATCACATTGAATCGACGAAGAACGCGAAGGGAAAATGCATGACTCAAAATCAGCATAAAGTAGTGAAATGCATTAGTCAATGTCAAGAAATTTGGCTGCTTTATTATCAGTCAACATATGACTGGCCAAAATGGTAGACTGTAGCATAATCTTTAATATGCATAATTTTTGCAGAATGCAGAATGCAGAATTTGACAATGACTCAAACGAGATCTTGACACACATCTACGCAGTGAATTGGCTTGTCAAACTACAAATCTTCTCACCTCTACGAAATAGCATATCGTCTGTTGAGAATGAGAAGGGCGTTAAGTTATGTTGAACACTATGGGTTTTGTGACAACTTAACACCCTTATCATTCTCAACCGACGATATATACACACTTCTCAACAACTTGTGTTGATATTGAGATTTTGATGGTGACTTTGACTGTTGATGCTTGATCTTTTATCAGGAGCGATCAAAGTCTTTATATTAATTGCCATTTCATACTTCAAAGAAGCATTTTCTGTTGTAAGAGGGCTAGGTGCATGGTATGATGAAATACTACAAAGAAGTTTGAAAGTTACTACATAAGAAGGACACTTTTGAACACTGGTCTGACGTAAGATTACAGCAAACGACACGGATAAGCACACAACTTGAACAGGCAGAACACTTGGACCTACAGGGGACTCCCATTAAAACAAACTCCTCTGGACCGGCAGTTTTCTTTCACTATATTGAAATTTTGTCACATCTGATCACATGACGTGTTTGAAGATATCTAGATAATTTTGGGCCCTGAATCTTACTTTGAAATTGTTGTATCCAGAATTTCGTTTTAACTGTGTACGTTATAACGGGAGTGCACTGTACAGACTTGGACACTTGAACACGCAGACAGACATACAGACAGACAGACACTCTGACCATTGTAGCGATCTCTCTGTGAAGGAGTGAAAGAATTACCTGATGCTTCCACCTGCTAAAGACCACAGCCTGCACCCTGACCCTGTTCAGCCAAGCTGCCTGTCTGGCTATCAGCTGCGGAATATATCAAATGTGGCAAATTGGCATGACAAGATGACATACGATTTCAAGAATGTGGCAGCAAGCACTGCTTTCATTTATGCAGAAAAGCACAAAGATCTGCGAGTGAAAAAGTTGGGGACGATGGTAGTTCCTGTTTGCTTCTTTTTGTTAGTTCTAGGGATCTTCGCAAGGGAGTCCTAAAAGAGAAACTTCCTAGATACCCACTGAAACCAGGAGGTGACAGTAGAGGCAGTTTTAAGCCAGTCTGTCCCAATAACACTTGGAGCATTCTGTCTTACAGTGAATGACCTGAAGAAAGTAACCAAAGTTCATGATGGGAATAGAGCACTCCATCTCAATGTGCCACTGATGAGTATCTGTCATTGACATTCCAGAGAATCACACTTTAAACAAACCTAAAAATATTCTTGCCTGCTGATTGGATGACAGCTTATCATATGACATTCACACACAAAAAAGTACCATTACACGCTTCACCTTTAAAGTTTGCAAATGGAGTTGAGCAGTTTTTGAAACGGCAAAATGTCACAGACCATGTAAAGACCGTATACATTAACCACTACTCCCATAGGCGCTTCATCAACTTCATAGTTTTCCATTGCCTTGCCATGAGAAATGGCCATTGCTATATTCAGGCCTTGACTTGGACCAGCAGAACTGCACACATCTGAGTTGTTGCATACAACAAATAATGAATAGCCTGTATTCACTTATTGCAACAAGATCTTGTGAGCTTTTGGTGAAAGACGGTAAAACTCTTGTCTCATTTTTCATCCCGCACAAAATCTTTCACCACTACACATACGAGCATTCACTACTTGTATTTTCAGATCTGGCTCTCTTCTATATCTCAATCAATGATATGCTCACAGCGATCTGTTGGCATTCAGAGGGGAAAAAAAAACAAACAAACAAACAACGACGAGCGGAGCTGGAGGCAAGAAAAAAAGTCCTCTATCTTACTGCTTTCTTCAGACAAAGAAGCCTGTAGTGCTGCCATCGCCGTAGACATTTCTTCCTCAGTTTGCAGGCATGGTGAGCCTCGGCGATTTCAACCTTCCTTCTCTCACGCGCTGCAGCATCCGATGCCTTACGCCAGGAGAAAAACATCCTCTGCAGCTTACCTACAGTGTAGTTTCATCAGGGAAGACAAAAAGAGAGAGGAGAGATAGATAGAGGGAGAGATAGAAAGATAAATGAGAGATAGATATATAGATAGATAGATAGATAGATAGATAGATAGATAGATAGATAGATAGATAGATAGATAGATAGAGATAGATAGATTGATAGATAGATAGATAGATTGATAGATATTGAGAGGGAGGGGGAGAGAGGGAGAGATAGAAAAATTGAGGAAATATAGATAGATAGATATTGAGAGGAAGAGAGATAGAGGGAGACAAAGATTGATAGACAGATAGATAGATGGATTGATAGATAGATAGATAGATAGATAGATAGATAGATAGATAGATAGATAGATAGATAGATAAATAGATAGACAGAGATATTGAGAGGGAGATAGAGAGAGCGAGAAATGGAAAGGAAGAGGAGAGAAACATAGAGGGAGAGATATTGAGAGAGATAGAGAGAGGGAGAGATAGAAAGATAGATAGATAGTTGGAGAGAGAGAGAGGTACAATGTAGATGGAGAGAGGAAGAGATAGAGAGATAGATAGGGAGAGGAAGAGGAGAGATAGAGCTGGTAACATACAAAAATTACCAGGACATCCACAGTTCATCAGACTTTTTTTTGGTCTCCAATCAAAGAAGGCTTTGATCTGTGTGTATATCCTTCCTACTTTGTGACAGATTGTTATATTGTTCTTGGATATGTGGTACCAGCCACTTCCATCTGACTCAAATATAACTTTGCAATAATTTAAAGAGAGTGCACATTGTTTTGACTGAATTTGTTGCCTAAACTGGTAAGCATCCCTTTGCAACTTTAAGTATTAACATGTTGAGGACAAGTCCCAAGTATACTTGGGTAGGGGTCTATGGGAAATGCGTGTTGTAGCAACGAGTCCCAAGTATACTTGGGTGGGGTCTATGGGAAATGCGTGTTGTAGCAAAATCAGTCCGTCCACAACGGGTTAAAGTTTTCAATGCATGGCAAACAAAATATTGCTTCATTTCCTCTTAAAGCAAAACAAATCAACTGCATAGTCTCAACAATAAATGGCAGAGGTATTACTTTTAATGATCATTTAAGTCTATGAAGCTATCAGAAATATGACCATATCACAATAAAATGACTAGCTCAAAAAAAAAAACTCTGCATTTCCAAACTTTGTTGAGGTTAACTTTGAAGAAATGGAGACATATCCTACCCTTGTCTAGCTGTGCCCTGATCTCCTCCAACCTCCATAGTTTGACTGCTGCATCCACTGCATGGCGCTGGGCATACTGGTGCCACACTGTCATAATCTGCAGAGACAGGAAAACAGCAATCTCAGGCCGCATTCGAGTGCTCAAAAGCGAACCAAACCAAGCCATACTGTACAATGTCAGATTGGGAATGTTCAAGCGCTCTAAAGAGATACCTCAAGAGCCATTTTTGGATTCGAGTCAGAGGGTCACATTTTTTGTAGCAACCCACACATACACCTCACACGCTCACACTACATACAGATGTCATGAACAAAGGAATCAACTCTTTGTATTACTAATAAGACTTAGTGCGTGTTACGTGCATTCTTCTCATGTCAACAGCTGGTATGGTACGCATCTCGACCACTTGCATGACAATAGCACGACAAATTAAATTACTGAAATTTCACATTTTTCAAAGAAAACAAAAGAAAAGAAAAACATATTGAATATGAAAGAAATGTACTAGCTGCCAGCTCTGAATCCACATCAAGACAAAGCGTACAAACTCTTTTTTCAATCAGTGTCTTTCACTACAGTATTCAAAACTGTGCCAAGTCTGTTTGGAATGGTTGTGTCCACACAAGCCTAGAACACATAAGATTGTACACAGCACACCAAGAAAATTTAACCTGCTTATGATGGAAAAAGTGTCATGGAAAACTGTCAGAAGCAGGTCAAGGAATACTGCAGAGGTAGAGGAATCACAGTGATGTGGTACAAGTTGTATGGTGCACTGATGGTGCAAACGTACAGGGGCAGCATGGATGCTATTTCGACATTGGGAAATGTGTGCTTAACTTGAGTACATTCAGTAATCCATGCAGCTGGCAAACAAAACACTAATACTCGGAACAAGTCCAACCCTCCAAACCCCCCCCCCCCCCCAGCTCTAGACGAGTGCTCAAGAGCTGTACATACCTTGTGTAGAAGATTTCTCTTCCGATGTCTGGTGGCTGTGTGTTCCAGGGAACGCCCCTCCCTGGCAGCTATTGCATTCTGTCTCCACACACCCAGGGCATACCTGAGAAATCCACAAGGGATAGGCACAGCTTTTCAACACTTCATCAAATGAGACCAAACTGATTCATCATATTGTAAAAGTGGATATTTTCACGCAACCAATTGTTCGCATTTGGTCAGGTAAGTAGAGTTTGGCGTGTTTTTAATTCCGCGGAATCAAGACATCAACTACTGGATTACTGGAACATATGGCGTGCGAAAATACTTGTGTGCTTTAATTTTCACACTAGTTTCAGGTTGCGCAAAATGTGCAAAAATTTTCTACTTTTACAGTACATCAATTTAGACAGTTGCATCAAAGGTACAAATAGTAGCTCAAAACATCTGCAAGTAGCAGAATAGACCTGCACATCAAAATTGCTTTAACTCTTTATGTGCCACGTTCGCACGTCCGGCTCAGTCGACGGCGTGCCAACTTCGCATATTCTGCTCAACAAACAAAGCTGCCAAAACCGATCGATAAATCGCTAATCCCGCGGTACAATTAAAGCGTTTCTCGCGCTTTTGTTCCTCTCACATACGGCTTGCATTCTATGTGGTGATTGACTATCAAGTGGTGTTCCCAACTAGATTTGTGTGTACATTCTAAGTTTCTCTCACTATTTTATGTGCGAAAGTCATTCCTTTGCAGTAATGTAGCAACTGGTCATTCAAGTTTCAAGTTTCAAGTTTATTCAAAGTTTCCACAATACAAAAATTACATAAGAACAGTAATATGTAACAAGGAATACATTGTTGAATATGTGATTAAAACAATTTGCAGAATTGAATATAAATTGACAATGCATGTAGATGCATATAGATGTAAAGTGGAGGGGTCTTAGAAAAGCAAGCTTGTATAATAAGAACCCCTGGAAAGGCAAGTTAAGACATGTAATATAACAACTCACTACTATATACAAACATTAAAGCCATAGAATAATTCTAGTGGAATTCCTCAATCCCTCACACACACACACACTACCTATTCAAAAGAAAAATTGAAAATAGAATTGTTATACATTGTATATGAAAGCAAAGTTTGGCATTCCTCTTTAACTTTGCTCACTATTATGTCCAGCTTCACAAAGATTTGTAGAAGTAATGCAAATTGGAACAAGGAAAAGTAGAAATTACGCGGTGCGTAATATATGTCCCCGCCGGAAGTAGCATTTAGTAGCAAAATGTACAATATAGGTAAAAAGATGAAGGTCAAAGGTCAAAGAAGTCAAAGGTCAAAATTCTATGTAGAAGTTTTGAAGCCCTCACCTAGTGCCATCACATAAAGCTAACGGAATCGAAATCGGGTTAGAAATGGCGAAGGAGTAGCATTTTGTAGCCAATGTACAATATAGGTAAAAAAAATCAAGGTCAAAGGTCAAAGAAGTCAAAGGTCAAAATTCTGTGTAGAACTTTTGAAGCCCTCACCTAGTGCCATCAAATAAAGCAAACGGAATCGAAATCGGGTTAGAAATGGCGAAGGAGTAGCATTTGGTAGCAAAATGTACAATACAGGTCAAAAATCAAGGTCAAAGGTCAAAGAAGTCAAAGGTCAAAATTCTGTGTAGAAGTTTTGAAGCCCTCACCTAGTGCCATCACTTAAAGCAAACGGAATTGTAATCGGGTTACAAATGGCGAAGGAGTAGCATTTTGTAGGCAATGTACAATGTAGGTCAAAAATCAAGGTCAAAGGTCAAAGAAGTCAAAGGTCAAAATTCTGTGTAGAAGTTTTGAAGCCCTCACCTAGTGCCATCATATAAAGCAAACGGAATCAAAATCGGGTTAGGAATGGCAAAGGAGTAGCATTTTGAAGCAAAATGTACAATATAGGTCAAAGGTCAAGGTCAAAGGTCACAACTGAAATTCTGTATAGAAGTTTCAAAGCTCCCATGTAGTGCTATCATATAAAGCAAACAGAATCAAAATCGGGTTAGAAATGGCGAAGGAGTAGCATTTTGAACATTTTGATCACACACGGACGCACACACGGACACACGGACGGACGGACACACGGACACACACACGTACGGAGCCCGTTTCATAGTCCCCTGCTCGAACTCGTTCGGCGGGGACAAAAACAGAATTCTTTCTCAAAGCATGACTACCTTCTTGTCTCAGAATAACGTGGCACACAGGGGGTTTCCACCATGGCACATAAAGAGTTAAAAACTATTGCTCCATTTTAATCCTGCTTAACCTGTTAAAGATTAGTACTGAGTATACTCAGGCAGATGTCCACGGGAATTGTGTGTTTTTTAAAAATCAGCTCATCCTCAGTGGGTTAAAAGACAGATACTACCAACTTTTGAGGCATTGCCTTTTCAAGTTTTTAGCACTGTATGTTCTAAACAATGGATTGCATAGATGACTTTCAGGCAATACAGACATTTATATATCACTATTACTGCACTTTGGGAAACATTTTACCCTCAAACAAAGAATTCCGGGCAGCCACAAACGTACTAACTTGTCAAAACACATGCGGGGACGCCAACCTTGAAAACAGCATAGTACTAGTAGTAATTCAAGGGCTGAAAAGGCATATTTTTGGTGGAAAAACAGCATTTTTACCATTCCTGAAAAAAAAAAATGTGTAGTAATATAATTTGGGAGAAACAGTATTTTTCATGAAATGTGAAGTATTTTCTGCAAAAAAAAAAAAGGTTCAAGACAGTCAGCATCTTCACATATGCTTTCAAAGCAGTTGTATGTTCCTAAGGGACGGTTCAATCTGTTGTCAGCCAAAGGAAGTATGTGGAAGACATATCTGATGTGCCACACCAAACACGGTAGGTCAAAGGTCGCCAACAATTTTTTTTTTTTCAATCTTACCTCAGTCTCTGCTGATTGGCCGACGCTTCTTTGGCAGCCACCAATCGCTGTACAGTTTGCACCTGTGCGTGGTACCGCTGTGTGTGTAGGAAGAGACAGGTCGGACAGAGACATCTGTGATCACGATCAGTAAATTGACAACACTTCTCGACAAGTACATGCATGTGGAACTCTTAGGTCAGTTTAATGCAGTGTACTTGCCGAGGTTCCATGACATTTGCTCCTGCAACAATTGCTCCCATCAAATATCTGCACGCTAAGCCAATCATAAATTCTACCCACAAACATAAACCTAACCCTAATCCTCTTCCTCACATCAAACTACACACCTATGACCCTATCACAACCCTAACCCTAACCCTAAGTCCTTGGAGAAAATAGACAGCAGCAAATTGTCGCAGGAGCAGATGTCATGTCACAATTTGCTGAATACAATTCCGCAAACACAGTGCCAACTTTAAAACAGAGACACCCTGCTTCTCGCTCAGTTGGCATTTTTCATTTATGTCACACTGAACTGGGAGCCATTCTTGCTAAACTTTCATTGTGTATAAATGTGATATGCCATATTGTAGGAGGGAGATGGGCAATTCTGTCACTTGGTTGTCAACAAGGAGTGTGTGAAAATAAATGAGCACATTGTGCGATCTGATTGTAGTCCCACATTTGCACTTCCTGACACTACTTGCGGATAACTGAAGCTGTGAATCATCATGAATCATAGTAGTCATGATCAGCGCACAGAAGCATCACGCCTCCCTTATAAATGGGCACAAGGAAGAAAAGGATATCACTACCTTCCATGCTTCCAGAGTTCTCCTCACTGTTCGTCGGTGGTAGTAGAAATCAGCAGTAGCCTTTTTCAAGGCTTTTCGTCTCCTGCTCGCAACGTACTGCAAACAAATGTCATTGCGATATCCTCACATAAGACTGCATCTCAATTCATTTTTTTTTTTTTTTGTTCAAGTAAAAAAGTATAGCTTCCTGTGAAAAGCTGCAACAGGGATTACTTCTTCAAGGTTCAAGAGTACTTCTTACTTCAAATTCACATCTATTGTGACAACAATACTAACTACATGGCAAATCTTCATATCCATTGAAACTTTCCTCAAATTAACAAACGGGTGTATTTCTTTAATACTGTCTCACATGAGTACTTCAGTAAAATTGTTAAATTAATAATGAGATTTGATATTGTTATTACTTTGCATCTGCGCAGTGACGGAGGTATCAAATCCATGCCATATTGGTATCATGAATATTCACAAGTTAGTGTCAATTGTCACAAAAAGTCATCTGTCAAGAAAAATCTAATACGACTTCTAATTGGAAAAAAACAAACAAACACACACACACACACACACAAATAAAAACATCTATGAAGTCAGTGAGACAATGAATTAGTGAGATTCTAGTGACACTGACATACCTGGCTCCACGTTATCCATGATTTCTTGACTGTCTGAAGGTAAGCATGCTTGGCAGCTAGTTTCTCCACCTCGCATCTAAACATGAGAAAACATAGACAAAGACATGCCGTAAATGTTACACGTCAGATATTCACTTTTCGTAGCTGTACCACAGAAATTATTACAATCTGATCGAATCATTGATACCTTGATAGAACCACTGAGTCAAATTTGTGCACAAAAAAGACAGCAAATGACTTCATGATATCAATTCTTCCCAGTAATTATATGAAAGAGGTGGTCCAGACACTTTTTTACCTCTGTTTTGATTCCCTGCTGAATTCCATCCATCGATGGAGAGCCCTTCTACAGAGTAAGGTATGATGGTGGTCAATGGCAAGACACTGCATAGAATGGATGGAAAACACAAGTCTTCACAGATATTTATCAATAGAAGAACACATAATAGGGAAATCCCTCTGATATAGCCACTGAATACAGTAACAGAAATGCATGTATGTGTTTAGGAAATGCTTCAAATTCTATGACTGTTCATCTGTTCTTTGTAGGTTGTTGGGCTTTTTTTTTTATCCATATGAGAAGTACTCAACTATACTGTAGCTAGATAATGCAATCATATTCAAGGATATCTCTGGAAATAGGCCAAGTGGTGAGCAATTCTCTTACTGTTACATATACTTCAAATAAGTGATCGATATAACATGTATGTAGCTTCAATATGAATAAAAAAGGAAGCTCGGTGCAGGATATCTTCAGTACTTGTACAATGTTGCCGCTAATACTGTGACAGAGCTGCTTTTTTAGTCATTTTTCATACACCAGTACCTCATATAAAATTTATTCAAAACTAACTCTACAGAGGTTTCTTTATATTGGCTTCTTCTTGATGTCTCTATCATAATCAAACATTCAGTGTGAAAAAACCGCAGGAGTTCATATATTTCAGCCGTGGTAAAAGTCTCAAGATATTAGACATCCTCATCAATGCTTTTCCTTGACATGGACATCCAAAGAAATGTGGTATCAAGCATTTTATCTCAAGACTGATCTTTACTTTCTACATATTGTACCTATAGATTTAAAATTTGTCGGAGCAATTCTAACTGGCAATAAAATGGAAAGTGTTAACTGAACAGGCAAGTAAAGCCAAATGAAATACAATTTGACATAATATGACTATGATACACCATAAATCATTTCACATGACTAAAAGGGTATTTTGTTGTAATGCAAAGAGAATCTCACCAGCTGGTCTGTGTCTCTTAGCCTATCCCTCAGCTTCCTCCTCCAAGCAGTGAAGAACCTCCTGGATAACACTTCCTCGTGATGCAGGATCGCCTAGCAACGAGACAAACACTTTGTTATGCATCGTAGCCCTTCCTGGAACAACATCCAGGAGATTTCATCTGCTTGTAGTCTTCCATAACTTTAATAGCAAAACTCAGATCATTCCACTTATTAGTGCAATAATGAGAGGTGAAACTACCACTGTTTGTTTTGGGGTGTTTTTTTTTTTTTTTTTTTAGTAGTATAACTATAATGTACCAAATTTTGATGTTCAAATATTCTTATTTTTTGTCAAGGGAGCAAATGAAGTTGACAAGTGACTATAGAAATTTCAGACTATGAGTCAGGTTTTCAACCGCAAACAAATTCATTCCAACCATCTAGCTTTAACTCCATGACACAAAACTACACGAGCCCATGAAAAGGACTCAACATATGCAAACATCTTCTGCCTACAGAGAACTGTAAAGCAATTACAGAATTTACTTTATCTGGGTCACAGAAGTGGACACCAGTCCTTAAACTGTCGCTGAGAGTAAATTACAAAATTGTAAAGACTTCTTTGAATATAACAATTTAATCAATGTATCACTGAACCGGCCTCTCTATTAGTTTCAAAACCTGGAGCAAAGGAAGACAAGCCAAATAATGGAAAGCGAAAAGGCGGAACATGCACATCAGCAATTATTTCAGACTCTCAAACAAACCATTGAGGGCAGGAATGCACATACATTAAATACTGATGAGAGTGAAAGTGTAGAGTTTACAGATTCATGACTCACATTTACATCTTACAATAAACTACAACTATAAACCATTTTGTAATCATCCATTGACTACTTGGTCATCCTTTGACATCCGCTTATGTCTCTACACGGATGAACACTTTCAACAACACACAAAACAATTTAGCATGTAGATAATGTCTATAATTCTGCCAGCAGGGATACTGAAAGAGTCAACGGTATACAAATAGTGAATGATCAGGAGAGCAATGGTACAAGACTTTGCAAGAGGTGAAAGATAGAGGTGCTCTATTCAATGAGGCAGAGCCAAATGTGAAGATGAATAGTGTGCCTCATCTTTCACCGAGTGTGAAATCTTGTTCTGCTGCACGAGTAAAGACCATACACTATTCGTTTTGATACACCTCGGACGTCAACAGATGCAGTCCACACAGATCCTTGAATTTAGTACAAAAATGAAAACTTCTTTTTTTTTGTGAAAGGCAAATGAGCAGCAGTCAGCCGTACATAAAACCAAGTTGTCTACAGTAAAATGAGTGACAGAATGCGTGCTCGTAATCGTGGAGTTTGCGCGGCAAGGTTTGCTTATCGTGACATCAGAGCCGTGCAATGGAACTAAAACAAGAAGTCAATCACAAGTTTAGCACGGGAGTCAATGAAAATTGGTGACGTCAGCCATGCGTAATCCATTTTTGCTCAAACAAAATTGCACTGCTGACAGCGACCGACAGCTTGCATATGGTACTTTTAACTGCATGCCATGTATAAGCAATCAACAAATCGCAGAACTACATTCTTTCCAGGTGCTGTATAAAAGAGATATGCAAGCAGGACACGCAAGTTACCATTCTTGCCATCATGCGCCCATCCTGACTGATCTGAAAGCCTTGATGCCAGTGGTAGAACGACCTCCCTAGGAGCCCCTCCCTGTGGGGAAAAGAAGAGAGACACTAATCACGTTGACGGGAGTTCATAGCAGAGTACCATCTATGGCAGCCACCACCCACGACAGGTGAAATGGCTCCTGAAAGTGTTATCACATGCCACACTGAAGCTGGCTTTTCTGAACAAAGATCGATCGGCTGCACCAATGGTAGACTTTTCATCAAAATAAAACCTATAAGAATTTTTTTCTTTAAATATGAAGAGAATTCAAAATATTTTCATTTTTCTAGCATAATGAAAGGGCAGTTGACTTACCTCTTTCAGAAAGCTGGGGAATGATATTACCCTTCACATATGTCAGTAACAAGTCAAAGGAATGTGTCCTTTTCATTGAAAAAAAAAAAAATGAAATTTTGTGGGATTCTCTTTATGTTTTCTTTATATCATTGTTTTGCAGTGACATCACAAACTGTCACAGTTTTCGCATCCAGTGATGGTGGCACCATGACTTCAAACATTCATAGCTTTTGACATATTGCACACTTTTCCTCAAATTTCACAGATGTATTCAACTAATATTGCTGCATTCACTCAAGCCACATGCACATTTAGGGAAACTCCCCCATTAAGTTATGTCAACTCAGTGTGAATGTCTCAGAAAGTAAGTATGCCCATGGAACTGAAAGGTGAAAACTCTTTTAACAGCACACTTTAACAACAGCTTTTGGCCATGACTTCAAATATGTTAATAGTATTCCAAAGGGAAATTTTGCAATCCGGAAGTGAGAAGGAAAAGGAGAATTGGCAAAGACAATGGGGACATTATGTGCTTGGAGGAAGTTGATAAGGCTGCGAGAGTAATGGAAGCAGAGAAAGAGAAACTGGAGATATGAGGATATATGAGGTATAAAAGAATTCATTTCAGACTCGTTGATACTCAACACCCTAGTCACAAGACATACCAACTTTTAGTTTTATGACAGGCACCCATTTCCTCAACATGTTACTGATATAACCTAGTCACAAGACATACCAACTTTTAGTTTTATGACAGGCACCCATTTCCTCAACATGTTATTGATATACATGTATGTTTAAAGCAATCACCATTCTCTGTGCTTTCCACAGGATCTAGGTAAATTTCCCTTTCAATGTCCTAGAAATATATATATATATATATATATATATCGTCGCTGGGGTGACAAAACCTCGTATCTCAAAATTGTCAAATGTTCAGGAGAGCGAAAAAACATGGCGGCCAAAGCACTATAGTGAATGGGAAAGCCTTCTCTTTGACATGTCATGGTGGCTTCATTTTTGGAGTAAGACAGTTAGGATTTGGCCAAGACATCACTTGACCCATTATTTGACCATTAAGCTAAAAAAAAAAATTTTGGACATTTTTGAGATACGAGGTCTTGTCACCCCAGCGACGATATATATATATATATATATATATATATATATATATATCTTTTTTTTTTTTGCATGTGTGTGAATTTTATTTATACTTTGATATCATTGAACTATTGTGGCATTCTACATATTAGTATGTAACCCCCATCTAGAGAGAGGGGGATCAAAGAAAACTTCAAGAATTCATTACTTTGGAATGAATCGTCTTTTTTTTTTCTCAAACTTTCACTCAGTGTTTCTCTAATTTGTAAGCAATCACTAAATCTACATATTATACATTCGGGGAAATTTCCTCATTTTGTTAAATCAATTTAACCATTCATGACAGAGGATTACAATGTATGAATGTAACAATGAAGAAAAAGGCAGAGAAATACTGTTTGCAGCACGAGACAACAGTACAAACCTGTAAAACTGGTGGGCCTGGTACAGCAGGTCCCTTTTCTTGCTCTCCAACGCGACGTTCCTCCGCAGCTTGAGGAGACACTTTGGCAGCAAGCACCTGGTATAATGGAAGTCTGCCCTGGCATACTGTTCCTGTAGACATCATAAGGTTAATAAGATGAAAGTCAAAAAGAGTATTAAGCTCCGGATCAAATGCAGACCTATCACGACTCACAATCAGGGGTCTTTCTCATGCTCTCATGCCTCATCTGACAAGCTTTTTCTCACACCTTACTAAAACAAAAACAAAAATTACTCAAAACATAAATTTCAAACCATCACAGAGCAACAGCTAAGGAAAATCTTTGATCTTTCATCAGAATAAGTCAAAATATTCTACTTAGCAAGCACAAGATTACACGATTTACAGCACCAAATGCTGAAGCCCTTTTTGAGGGGAGGAAGGACACCCCCTCCCTCCCCTTCAGACCTTTTCCCTCCCCCTCCCCCCTTCCACACTGGTTTTCATTACATAACAATGCTTTCATGGGGAAGTAAGTAGAATTGAGAGACACATAAAGAGAAATGGTGTTGACTTGCCTTGCGATGTCTGCGCCATGCCACATACCCACACCACTGCCTTACCACGGCTCCCAGGAGACGTCTCCTGCAAGAACAATCATCATCATATAGGACTTATTACACACAGATTATCACAGTTACAATCTTGCTATTCATTTCACCCAATCATCATAATTACAATCTTGCCATTCGTTGCGCCCCATCTTTCATACAAAGTCACTGACATGCCACGATCCCTTGCCTGTAACAATATACATTGAACATGCTGCATTTGCATATAACTGCAAGCTTACAAGAAGTCAGGAATCAAGTTGAGATCTGAATTACGGAGCCATAGTCTACAGTATCAAAAACACACACAAACAAACATACATAGAATTACAATAAGCAAAGAAATTACCAGGGCAGCAACATTTTACACCAATGCAAACATCTAGATTATTAGCCAAAGATACATGTATATTCATTGGAATGAAACACATAGAATTACACTGTAGTATACATTTTTCACAGTTTTTACAAAAATATGTGGTCTTCAACATAAACATTGTTCTTCTCATGACAGGTATGCTCCTGTTTGGGGTCAAGGGTCAATATGTGATAGAAAGGGGGGGGGGGGGGGGGGAGTTGTCACACAGTGTCTGACCTGTACATCAGCCTGGCTTTCCGTGTCACTGCAAAAAGTCTCAGCTCCTCCCTGTGTTCACACTGGGAGATCCACTGATTCCAGCACCGCTTTACCAGCTGAGGCACAACATTTGAAAAGTTGAGTGAGAGACAATCAATTTCTGGAGTCAGGAACATTTTTAGAGTACTGTACACACCACATATTCATCATAATGTGATTTGAAATGTCACCTGATTTGAACACAGTTTTCTAAAAAGGGAGAACCAATTTAATAGTGGGCAAGATCTAAAATGTTGCTCAGTTATGCTAGTTTGATATGACTGGCTTGAAAATATCTGAGGTCGCTGTACTATTAAATGGTATCAAATCAACACATTTACTTGTATTTTTAGGAATAATGATGCAAGTATAGATTGCAACATTGCATTAAACCACTGTCCAAAATGCAACTTGAGGGTAATCCATTATACGTGAAGGAAAGAGGGCAACTCATTGTCATTTTGTATATTAACAACATGCATAAAAGCTAATTCTAGGACAGGATTTCTGTACATTTCAATGTGTTCAAATTGTTAAAAACAAGGCACACTGACTCAACAAAAAAATAGATATATCCATTTATCTCTAATAATATTGGAGCAAAAAAAGCTGAAAACTGCTTATCCAATAAGGGCGAGCCAATGGAGTAAAATGGAGTCAAAAGGGGCCTGAGCTTTCGATCCTAGCAGAATCTTCGTCAGAGGCAAAATGACAAACATGCAGGGAAAGCAATCACATATAAGGACTTTACACAACAAGAACAGACAGGGACAAGCTGGGTACACAGAACAAAGAAACAAAGGAGAGGGTGGGAGGTCATGGGCAGGGAGCCCAACAGGTAAAGGGAGGGGGATTAAAGCAGGAGGGTGGACAGACAATAGGCAGAGGAGAGGGGACAGACAAAAGGCAGAGGGGGGTCAGTGATGATCATGAGGATCAAGGAGGCAACCAATGAAGGAAAAGGATGAATAGGGAGGCAACATCAAAGAAGATAGGGAACACCAGAGGGATAAAGAAAGGGAAAGAGTGAAAAAAGCAACAGCAAAAGGAAGGGAGGGGGGGGGGGGGGGCTGAGCAAACAGTGAGCCCTGAAAGGTGTACCAGGAGGAGGCAACAAGGGGAAGAAATCAAACATATCAAAGTGTATACATATACACACACAGTAATAATAATGACAATGAAATAACAGTAATGAAAAGAATATTGATAAAAGAAATAAAATAAAGCACATATGAAAAACTGGGGGAGAGAAAACTGTATACATTGTAAGTACAAAAAAAGCAGGCGAGGCAAGATAAGCACAAGTATGTGTAAACAAACAAAACCAGGTGTGTGTGTGTGTGTGTGTGTGTGTGTAGGTAGAAAAGGCTGTATAAAAGAGACTCGGACTAGAGGAAGGAATCAATTAGGGAAAAAAGGGTCTGCAAATGGAAAAAGGCACAAAGAAAAAACAAAATGAAATTGAAAAATGAAAAAGCGAAAAATAATGGTAATAATAATAATTATATAGATATATATATATATATATATATATATGTATATATTAGAGATATAAGAGGTGGTTAGTCATTTCCCTCCTGGATGTTGAGGCCATGGGGTTGGATGGTGTGAAGTCGTCTCATCCAGAGCTTCTCTCTGCTGGTTCTGACTGTGTCTGGACGAGTGCCTAAAGATTCAATGCCCTGTAGAGTCATATCAGTGATGGAATGATCGGGTAGATTGAAATGGTGGCCCACTGGAGTGTCGAGCTTGGCTGTGTTGACAGTAGATCTATGTCCGTAGAAGCGTCTTTTGAGTGTTGTCTTGGTTTCCCCAACATACTGGATTCTACAAATTCTGCAAGTGATGAGATACACGACATTAGTGGTGGTACAAGTGATGTTTCCCTTTGTGTGGTGAGAGAGGCCGGTAGAGTGGCTGGTGAAAGAGTCACTCTCATGGATGTGTATGCTACAAATGATGCACCTGCTGGCTGAACATTTGAATGTGCCATGCTGTAAAGGAGAAGAATTGTCAGTGAGGGAGGGTACTTCAGCACAAACTTGCTTGGTACACTGAAATTACAAGATAAAAAGAGTCATCATGCTGAGGCATTCCAGTGCAAGGAAAACAAACTGGAACATACACTGTATGTTCACAAATTTTAATACATTGCCACAATGAGCTAAGAAGTTTATCATATACAGCTGCATTATGAGATGCTGATTTCTTTCACACTCTTCTGTTGCCCCTGGAATCATTTTCTCTTCTGTTGCCCCTGGAATCATTTTCTCTTCTGTTGCCCCTGGAATCATTTTCTCTCACCATTTGTTGATGGAACTCTGCAGCCTGGACATTTCTCCTGTCTTTCAGCCTTCTCTGTACCACTGCCAGGCGCAGAACAAGAAGACCCAGTTTCTAGAGGGAAAAAAAATGAGCACAAGAAAGATAACCAGTTACAGCATCATCTACACTATATATGTATATGGGCAGTGATGTGGCTCAGTCAGTAGCATGTCTGCCTCGCAATCAATTGGCTCAGGTTTGATTCCAAGTGAGTCCAGCCTGGCAACGTTGTCTGTACTGGCGACTCCCGTTATAACAAAGTCTTTGGGGCCAGCAGTCTTCTTTCATAACGAATATCAGAATTTTGTTTAATATAGCCAAAGAATACAATATATAAAGATAGGCATAATTTTCGGACAGGGGTCCATTTCATGAAGGTCTTATAAGATTTTTTGCTCGTATGACACACTTATGAGAGACTTCCTGACATAGATTTGAAAGTCTCTTATAGACCAATTCGGGTTCATTGAGGGCAGCAGACAATTTGTGGCACTGGGCGCAGCCATTAGCTCATTTTGCGGTGTCCCAGCCAACCCCCCCTCCTCTCCCCCACCCCCCGGGCAACATGTTTATCGCGCACTTGTAACAAAGGTTCGCGCACTAAGCAAGCATTCGCGCACTCAGTACGAGACGCCCATTGGCTAAAATAACCATGTATCAGTTTTTCATTCCGTGCACGTGCTAATGTAGGGAGAGGGGTGGGGGAGTGGGAGGGGGGGGGGTCGGATGAGACACCGCAGTAATGGCGCTGCCCATGCCAAAAAATACACATAGCGCATCACAGAATCGGTCTATAGTTACTATATGTATGAGCGACATCAGCCATTCTGAGGTAATTATGTGAAGACTTTAATGTGACGACTTCATTAAACGGACCCCTGGATTTTTTTTCCCTTTGTCGTCACAAGCATTTCATTATAATGATCAGGGTGCTAACCCTGTATAAGGTGGTCCATTCCATTGTACCCACACTAGGAAACAGGTGAATGACGCCGACCCCTCGTGGTTCGCCCCATGTGACTAGCAATATTCAGCAAAGGGTATCAACCAAGCACATAGTGTCATACAAAGAAGAAGAACATCATCTGCACTCCAACCCTTCATGCATTCGAGAATGGCATATGAAGCCCCTTTCAGACATTTTGCTTGATATAATGACACAATGCATAGCTAAAAGTTTACTGTCTCAACTCTCTTCTACATTGTATTTTAAGTCATCCATGCTCTGATGCCCGACTTCATCTCCACTCACAGGGTGCCGGGGGACTCTTAAAGGGACTGTACAGTACTGATTGAGGTGGCGATTCATGTTTTGAACATTCCTAAGTGAGATAATGAGAAACTTCTTATGAAATATGAAAGAGAATGTAATTTTAAGAAGGATTCAATGTTTATTTGATGAAAATTGGTTTTCAATTGGCTGAGATATCCAAAAAGTGATAATAATAAAAGGCGACAGGCCACGCCTTTTATTAGCATCTCTTTGTTTCACCTTGTTTTGGGATATCTCAGCCATTTCAAAACTGATTTTCATCAAATAAACTTTTGATACCCCTTAGAATTGCATGCTCTTTGACATCTCATAGAGTGGTTTCTGAATATCTCACAAAACGTTAAAAGCTAAATCCTCACCTCGACCAGAATTGTACACACCCTTTAACCCGTTGAAAACGAACTGATTTTCCTGTATCATGCATATCCCTTTTACCCTAGCCCGAGAATACTCGGGACTGATCTTCAACGGGTTAAGGATATTATCTCTCTGGTAGCGGCTTTTTATCTCATACAAGCAGAGAGCATAATAATTGGACATAAGGGATACACATTTGTCCTTATCTAGGAATGATATAGAGAGAGGACGTTTGTTTCTCCAATCATTGCAAATCATTTGTCTATAATTTTATCATGTTTATGATACGATTCAATGAAACATACAATTTAAAAAAAAAAAGTTTAGTAAGCCACACTCACTCTGAAATGGAAAAGACCTTGGCAAGTGAGGTAAGTGGAAGGGAAAACTCACCAAGAGCTGTGTATTGTGGTGCTGTGTTGCCCTCTCCTCCTCCATCCTTTCTACATGCAAGAGATAAATGTCTACACACATGGCATTAAGGAAATAGTCAACTTCTGGTCAAGATCATGTCGGCTTTTGTCAAATTTTTATGTCACTGGAATGCACACATCAAGCTATTTCTGCTATTACTCCAAGTATGTGTCATTACGCTGTATTACATTTTTTTTCTTTTCTCTTTAAATAACCCTTTCTGCTACATTCCCCTGATAGTGTATCTCTTTTAAGTGGAATCTAAACAGAAATCACCTTAACTAACATTGCAACATTCAGTACAAGTCGTTACTACTGGCAGCAGACTTGGTTGATTGGTAAAATGCACATGAAATGTAGTTTAACTGCACCAGGCAAAACATTCAGATACCGCAGCTAAATTACGCATGTACACAGGCGTCCAAACTCAACAAAGTTGCATACCATGACATCTGCACAAACAGAGCACACTCACATAATCACAGTAAGCCCAGGTAAAAGCCATCCATACTCACGCCATCAAGCATTTTCATTGTGAAGATTTCAAGCACTGCAGACTCTCAATGATTAAACCAAGGATACAGAATCTCCAGTGTACGACGACTCGTCGCAGCCGGGCGCGATTCCCGAGTCTGTCCACCTGTTCCTGGCGCAGTGCCAAGGAGCGCCGGGTGAACCACCTCTGATTCCAGTGCTGCCACGACTGCTGGACGAGTCTGTCCTCGTAGAGCTGAAATGCTTCAGCTGCTCAGACATGAGGCGCATGAGTTAACGGATACAGATTAACTGGAAAACTCATAATCTATGATCAAAAGTTTAACCTCGTAGCATAAATGCACATCATAACTACTGTATGTGGTACTAAACATTCACATGAAGTATTACTTATCTTTCAAGTGTGACACAGAGTTTGGGGGCAAAGTTTCACACTCTTATATATTTCCTGCATGCAGACAAGTCACTCTGAAAATGTGCATAAATTCAATAAATACGTTCACACTCTTTTACAGAATATTGTCAAGACTTTTTACCTGATTGTCAGAGTACAGGTAGAAGAACTCATCAGACTTAACAAATATCTGTCCTTTTCATGCTCATGTTCATATCACAATACATCAAGGTGCAAGCTACAGCTAAGAGCCCCTCCAGACTTCACATCATCTGCTCCACCACACACTCTGATTCAAAAAGAGATCTGACCAGAGATCTTGTTTAAATAATCCTGTTTTAAAGACACACCTGAACAATCATGGTCCTCTTATTTAGCACCATCTTTTGTCTGTTGTAAATTTTCCTAATGTCTCCACCATCCCCATCCCTTCCCCCCCCCCCTTTTTATCTCCTCCCCAATTCCTCACTGTAATTAACAAAATCAACCCTCTTGCCTTCCTCGCTTTTAGATCCCTGTCACTGATATGTAACTCCTTCCGATATATCCTCAGATCCTCAGATAGATTGAGTACAAGCAACTCAAAATGTAATAGCGAACAAGAGCTACAATACAATGCCAATAATTTATTAAGGTCACTCTTTCCCCCCTCCCCCCCCCATTTTTTTTTTTTTAAGTATGCATACCAAATATAGTTTATGTGCTACTCAGATTCCACGGCCTACCTGTTCTCCGTCTTCTTTCTCTCCTGTGGAGGATGTAGGGAACCAGGCCCCGGAGGAGACAGCGGGCCAGAAGACTTCTCTCGTAGTGTTGATGGGCGTCGGCCTCCTTTCGCCGCATCTCCTGCTGCTCCTGGTATCTCTGCCTCCAAGTCTCCCATGCCTAGACAGTGGGAAGAGGGGGAGAAGGAGGGAAGGGCACACAGGAAACCTTGGAGTTTGTAGATCTGAGCACTGAAATATACTAATCATCTTTTACTAAACTGCCTTCTTAAAATATTTGATAAAGAAATGATGTAAGAATGATTACGGATTCCATGCATAATCAACAATATTGTTCTGATATTCATCGTTACTTTGTTTAAAATAAAACAAATCAAACACATCTCTGCATTCATTAGCAAGTTTTAAAAAAACCTGCTCACAGTTATACACAACCACTTTGACATAGGTGGAAGAAGAATGAATGTAATGTCATGGTAATGCTTTCTATCAAATGACGATTATAACATACAGTACACACATGTGATATACAAAATTTCATTTACAAAAGTGACTTTAATAGCAGTGAGAAACACATTCTTAAAATGTGTAATACCAATTAAATATGAGAAATTACCTTTTGAGTAAGGTTGTCAGCCCAGTACTGCATGGCAAAGGCATCTGTATCCTGCCTGGCATGGCGAATTCTCAGGGCTGCCTTCCAAATAGACCAGTGTCTCTCCAGGGCCTTCCCCTCCCAAAAGTCCTGGGCCCTCCTGAGGACCACAACCTTGGCCCGTCTTTGTCTGATGTAGGCCTTCCATGCTTCCATGGTCCTACTGGCAACAACTCGGGACGCTGGAGATGAAGTAAATTATGGGTTACGGCATTGCACTAAAATTCATGATAACCTACATCAACTTCTGTGTGCCACATGAACCTTCGCCAAACTGTTAAAGGTCTTGTTTACCTTTGGGAAGAGTGACTAAAAAAATATTAAAAAGTTTTAAAAAATCAAGATATGACACTTAATGCATGTGTGTGTCCCTTGTACCACAAAACATCCTATCATATGAAATTTTTGTGATGAAGGCTAAAATATAAGGAGATATCTGTATTTTCTTCAATATACGGTAACTGTAGACAATTTAGTCTGGAAACATTTTTATCATAACTATCGTTCACATTTTGTATATTTAACAATACTTAACATCAATTTTACCGATTCAAATTTTTATGGGGGTTGTTTCTGTCCTTAACTCACATTTTAGAACTATTTTAAAACACTAATGCTGGGTTTTCGCTTCATCTGCAAAGGGTAAACTATGCCTTGAAAACAATAAAAAAAAAAACTATCCATAATCATTGATCATGCTCAATACTGTATACGTCATACACTTCACACGCATAACACTAGTACCAGTATTTCACAAGAAGGGACTTGTAAGACAATTCTGTGAGTGTAAAACCTCGAAGATGACATACAGCATAGGAGTTTAACAGGGAGGCAGTATTTTTCAATCATTGTTAATTACTTGAATATCTGTCTACCCACAAAATTCAACATTATTGAGTCTTTTCAGATGTTTGAGAAATTGCTATTAAAAAGAAAGTGTTAAAGTGTGCAATTTTTTTTTTCTTTCTATCTCTAGCAGTCTCTGCATGAAAGCTGCATTGCTGGCTTGGATTCAGGGCCAAGTCCCTCAGTTTAAGGGCTGTAAAGTGTTTACCGTGCATCATTGCAATGTTCTTCTTACTGGCCTTCACTCTCTCCCTCACCACAAAGCTCTTCCAAGCCAGCCACACCCTCTGGTAGACCTTGTATCTAAACCATCATAATATCATGTGGAAAAATATATACAATAATAGTAGAAACACCAGAAAAAAACACTATAATAACAAGAAATGTGTGCTACAAAGTCCGATAAATGAAACATCAAAATTTGATGCAATGAAATGCAAATTGATGTGGAAATAGAAAAACATATAATAATGGTAATTTTCTAGGCCTCAAGAAGCTAAGCGGTATACTCACATCAGTCTAAAAACTACTCTCTCCATCTCCCTTTATAAAAGAATGAAACAAGACCTATATACAATGACAAAACAAAAGTTTAAAATCCTTGTGTGCATACATCATGTACAAAATGCAGGCACATGTTTACCATAAGGATGAAGTTTAGTATCAGAAGACCATTTCATGTGACAGAAAAAATGTTAATGACCCAGTAACAGGGGAATTAATGGGTGGCCTAATTCATTTGCTCCTTCACATCAAAAGATGGTATATCCCTTCAGGAATTTTGCAGAGAGCTTCTAGTCATCTGCAAGCTTAAATTATTGTGATCCAAATTTTAACAGCCAACATCAAAGACTGGGTATCCACATACAAACTGGGCAAAATTCTCCCTGAAATAAGACCTTCTAAATGTAACTACATTATACACCAACAGCTTTGATAAAAAACCATATTCACAGGTGTTCAATGGCTATTAAACTGATGAAATGTGTGAAAGTGAACTGAACAATGAACACCAGACTGTATGTATACAACAAGCTGGCCTGGGTCACAAATTTCTCGACTACTGATGACACATGCAGATTATTCAAACTCTCTCCGTTTCCTGGTACCTGTGATGATACTCCGCCCGAATGAGGAGAGTCCACTCCCGGCGTTGCGTCCACCAAAACTCTCGCCACTCGTCAAAAGTTTTGCGCAGGAGGCGGTGACGGTAGAGTGCCCTGTGAAATCACAAACAGACTTAAACTGATGAAAAAGACAAAGGATGCTCCAATGTATAGCTGATTAATTTTGCAAGTGGTTCTTTTTTTTATTTTGTTGTTATTGCTGTCTCTCGGGGGGGGGGGGGGGGGGGAGGGGGGAGTCTTATTTGATATCAAGGTAGAGTCTTATTTGATATTCAGGCTTTGTAGATCTTTAGTAGCAAGAAATTGACCTGACAACACCTACTTGGCCTACTTTTCAAATCTCATTACAAATTGCTCTATAAACTATTGTTATTTCTGTGTTTTGTTTTGTTTTGGTTTGTTTTGTTTTTGTTCCTTCCTAATGTTCAGCATTTCCTTTGTCAGAAAACTTCAACTAACATACATTTGCGACTGGACAGTGTAGGGGCCTGAGATGTTTCATATATCTGGTTTGCACTGTTTGAGGAGCAAACAGGCCACATAAATACATGAATGATAAGCATTCTTCTCACACATACTGTAAAACATGATATATTCGCGGCATTAATTTTTTGCGAATTGGAACCGACAGACTTTTTTGCGGCATGAAATTTTCGCGAACTGCCACTGGCATTTAATGCATATAGTGTAGACAAGAACTTTCGCGTGCATTCTAATTTCGCGAATCTTGGCGCTCGTGAAATTCGTGAAGTTAAAATGCATGTGAACATTCTTCGTTTTACAGTACAGCTGTATAGCATGGTAGGGTAGGATTTCTAGACTTTGAACTTGTTCAACGCACCTGACTGCTGATGGTCTGACACCAGTGAAAGTATTCTCACGCCATATGCAGAAGTATTTCCTTGCAAGGAATCTGTCAATGGAAATTGACAATGAGCCACATTACAACATGAAACTGAAGTTTTGGTAGCTTTATCTGCAATGTCTGTAATAGCCAATGAATTGTAATATTTCCCAGCATTAATGAGACAGTCTTTACAGAGATCAAGTAGTTCACAACTCTTACATTCAGCTTCTGTTGTTTCACATGTAGCAATCTACTGTACATTTCTCCAGTTTTATGATTGAAATACTTTCTGTTGCAACAGACTTTGCTGAAATGATATGACAAGCTTATTCATCATACATGCTACAAAATAATATGTGGAAATCTGTGATTTACAAAACCTTGGCCCTACTTCAATACCTTATGTGATTTCAATCATATCATAAGATATTACAGAAATAACAAAAGTAAAGCATTATACGATTTCAATCATATCATAAGAAATTACACAAAATAACACAGTTTAAAAAAAAAAAAAATGTGCAAACACAAATAAACACAGTAAACTTAACTGTAACAAGATGAGGCCTTGATATTAATGAAATTATAGATAGCAAGTTTCTCAAGATGAAAGAGATATATTAGGATGATTGGGAACATAATACCTTATTCTCAGTTCATTGAGCCTTCCCCTTGAATCCCAGGTGTACCGGAACATTTCACTGTCTGCCTGTAAGACTGCACTGCCTGCATTACGCTGGACCCGTCTGGTTCTGTGCTGATGCCTATCAAGGGTGTTGAGTGGTTCCTTTCGACTTGACGTCCCACGAGGACCAGGCACGGGTCTGCTCCGAACTGGAACAGGGATCCGCGACTGGCCCTTTCCTGGAGCCTGAGCAGCCATATCATCCTGGCGACTTTCTCCGTAGAATGTGACTCTCTTGCCTGGCTGGCTGCCGTCAGATCTACCTCCTCGAGTCGGGGTGATCCCGATGAAAGCGTCCGCACCTCTAGCTCCACCACCCTCCTCACTGGCGCCAGGAGCGTAGCCGGAGCCTGCCCTCTGGTGGAGACGCATCTTCTCTGCTCGGAGCTGCATGGAGACGTGCAGCTCCTGGAGGATGGCCTGCTTAGCCGCGGCATTGGTCTGCCGGTGGAGGTCACTCAGGGCGTAGCGGTCAGCCTTCCGGTGGGTTTCTACCAGGGACGGGCTAGGAAGAATCCCCCTGCGTGGAACTTTCTCAGCCATCTCCAGCTACACTGTGCTATATATACAACTGGCCATGCCCAAAGTCTAAAGAGAAAATTTACATACAATTATAATGATAAAAATCAATGTATGATGACACTGAGAGGTGTACACTGGAGTGTAACAGGAGAATAGCTGAGGTAGAAATAGTTGAAATGATTAGAATGCACTGAGCAATGAAATCAAGATACACATGATCAGTAGACTAATTATGAGGCCAAGAAAAAAAAAAGAATGTAGTTTCTCGTCCTCGCGTGCATCTGATTTTGGCACTGCATCAATTTTTGGGCAAATTACTATTTTTCAAAATGCCAATGAAAACAACAAAAAAGTGTGTATCATTTCACCATTCACATCAATTTTCAGTTGACTTTTTGACTTTTTTATATCTACTGTTTTTGGCGGCTGAAAAACATTAGAAATTCACCTAATATACCTGTACTGATTGTGATGTCCTGCATGCATTGCATGATACGATAGAATCTAGTGTGATAGTGCATATTTGCCATTGTTGTACTGTACCACTAGCAAACAACCATGCATAATACCTCAAGTGTCACTAAAATACTGCAAGAACTAGCACTTGATTGGTCCACTCTGCTGTCTGCAGCAGCACAGAGAAAATGGCAGGTTAACCATGAGTTTATTGATGTACAAAATACGTGATAATCTCGCTCATCTTTCGGCACAGGACTACCGGTAGGCCCTATTCTATTCCATTCATATCAAACAGGTTACCCAGTTGACAAGAGCCACCCAATCACATTCCTATCAGATGTCATTTAAATCAAGTCATAAAGTGTTCCTAAGTCATAAATTCAAACTCTTCACCAAACACTCACAGTTACGACAACTATATTCACACTGCCCTCATACAGATTTGAACACAGGATCCTCCTTCCCGCTCTGGCAAACAGCACCCCCTCTATCCCCTACTGGAAGCAGCTTCTTGCCACATTCAATTTACCCCCGCTCCTCTCTGGCACCTCAAGCTCTAGCTTCGACTACCCAAACTGGAAAAGGCTGCGTCCTCGGGCTATCCACGACCACCACAATGCTGAGATTCGTGATGGCATAGAAAATAGGCACACCCTTGCTCTATAGACTATGGAAGCAAGGTAGCAGCCTTCCAACCCCTACTAGACTGTTTCTAGCTGTCCTGCCTCCACACCTCTGTAATGCCTCAAGACTCCACTCCCAGCTTGCAACTGGCACGCTACCCAACACAGTACCGCCTGATGACCATAGGCAAGTCTTCCACCTTCATCTGTAGACTCTGCGGCATCGAGGAAGAGAACACGGCCCACTTTGTTGCCTCTTGTCCAGCCCTTCAAACCCATAGAGTAACCCCGGGGCGCTCCTTGATAACTTGAACACAGTTATTAGCTGGTCGCAGATGCCCGTAGCGTAGAGCTGCTTTCATTCAGCATATCATTGCACTACCCTCCAGACCAGGTTACCCTAGCCTGACCAGACGCCGTGCACTAGTCTACACTTGTGTACAGCGACAGGGCTGTGTATAGTTAAGGTTACCCAGGCATTCACTGCAAGTGACATTTCGTCGCTGGGGCGATAAGACCTCGTATCTACAAAATGTCATATGTTCAGGAGAGCCAAAAATCATGGCAGCCAAAGCACTGTGGCGAATGGGATAGCCTTTCCTTTGACATGCCGTGGTGGCTTCATTTTTGGAGTAAGACAGTTGGGATTTGGACAGGACATCACTTAACCCATTATTTGACCATTAATCCAAAAAAATCATTTTCACCAAAATTGCAGATACAACTTACAAGGTCTTATCACCTCAGTGACGATTCACATTTCCATGATTGCCACTACTACTAGCATTTTGTTCCCTTTGCAATCAAAATGCCTACCTCTCTTTCTACCATCACTACGACCCACTCACTGCCTCCAATACATTCTTACAATTCCTTGAATTTACCTTGAAAAGAGAAGGCCACACCTCGCTGTAAAATACGGTCAGTCATGGTAGTACATTTCTGCAGATAATGTGGTATGGTGGGGTTAAGGGGGTCCCATAGGACCCATTTAAAAACCCAGTTGCGTTAGTTGTCTTTTGAAACTTAGGAGTGTGGGGGCGTCAATGGCGATTTGCGGCCTAGCTTAAGTTGATGCGGATAACCACTGGTTATCTCCGCGAGTACCGGAGGAAGAATAACCTTAGAAGAAGAAGAAAAAGGTTAACTTGTGAAGTATGTTTTTCAGTCAGAGAGCAGTTGCCAACTCGAAGAGATTGCCTCCTATCGTCCCATCGAAACTTTCCTCATAACGTTAGATAACGTTAACGCGTTAACGTTAGAACTAACGTTCGTAAGAGGACTCAAATTCTCTAACGTTAATGTTAAATTTGATAATTTCACAAATTTATTGGATAGACATTGGAGGGGGGAGAAATTCAATCCTCAATGCACGTAAAGCAACGAGGTCAAAGTTAATTCTATTTTAATGTTGAGACCGGAATACTAACATTACAGGACCAGCCCTCTAACGTTACTTGTCTTCCTTATCATTATCAGATGTGATGTAACCATGATGTAACCATGTAACCATGACCCAAGTCCTAAGATGATCTCCACGGCCAACAAGACTCTGTATGCACTCACAGGACTGGGCACCTTCCGCATGGGACTCACACCAACTGTTATAGCATCCCTGTGGGAACGCTTCTGCCTACCACGTATGACCTACGGATCTGAGATAACATACCTCACAAAGGCAGCTATGAATCGCCTAGACAAGGCCCAGGAGACCTTATTCAAAACCTTGCTGGGACTTCCTCGTTCCACAGCCAACGAATCTGTGCACATATTGACCAGGCTTCCCAATGTTTCTGACAAGATTGCCATACTCCGGCTCAGGCTGCTCGGGAAGATGATCACACTAACACCCAACAGGGTCGAGTACCGTCTGTTCAAGCACATGCTGTGCCATCACCCAGGCTCCAAAACAACCAAAGCCTTCAAGACCCTTCTTCAACAGTACAATCTTCCACCCTTAGAAGATATCTTGAACATGCCCACCACTTTTCAGCAGTGGAAGAGGATCACCAGTGCAGCAGTCCTGAGTCAAAGAGAAGATAAATCTAAAGAGGCAACGGCCACCAAGTCCACACTTCACCTCCTCAGTTCCTTGGACCCCTCTCGGGTATCTACCCTCCTCCCCGCCAGACTCGACTCGCATTCACTTCGACAGGCAGTACCAGTTAAATGTCAGCTGCTGTGTGGAGTCTATCCCACTAACACCCGTCTAACTGTGGTTGGGAAGCTACAGAATACTAGGTGCCCCTGTCAAATGCCCAAAGAGGAGACTATCACACATCTCCTTGGGGAGTGCGAGCTGTACGCCAAGGAGAGGAAGATATAACATGTTATATCTCACACCTACCAGAAGGATTACGGAAATTGCTCTCCCGGACGCCCCATGCCCAAGATAAGCAAGCCACACTCACTGCCAGCCTAATACTCACCGGAACAAGTGACCCCAATATTTCCCAGGAAGAATCTGCAATTCTCCACATCAACTCCCTTCGTTTCCTAGCTGATATGCATGTGATCCGCTCATCTATGACATCATAACCTTTTCATACCTGTGCTTGATTTGTTGCCCTCATCTTGTCCTCCTCATCTCTCCTGCTCTTTGCTACTAATGCTAGTACAGTATTCATCGCATAATCGGGACATGTTGGGAGTAGCAAACATGGCCCCTTTAAGCGGGGTGCCCGATTTCGCGATGAGCACTCACCATACACTAACGGCATACGACATGTACATGTAGTGCACACACACACACACATGCATACTGACGTACTGTACATGTACACTTGTACATGAATACACAACCACGCTACCCCTCGGCGCGACCCTCTCTATAGCTGTCCCTGCATTCTCGCAATGATGTAGAGTAATCACAATCGGGTTCTTCTTCTGTCACCTCTCTTCGAACACAAAATATGTGGATTAAAAGCTAGCACTTTCTTAAACATTCGTAGAATTCTTGGACACGTAGGGCGTTCCGTATAAATACATATCCACAACCATGGGAAATGATTACCCAGAACTGATGTGGGAACGTCAATGAAAAGTCATTCAATCATTCAATCATCACGGCTTGACTGTTCACTTGCCGCGATCACTGCACTGCACATGTGTTGTCAATATGTAGCGATCTAGCTCGCCATATATACACACATGTACAGAAATGCGAAGGCGGGCAGCGAGCTGAAATGTACATGTACTGGATGGACGGAGGTCAAAACACACCAGTCCGAAGCTTGCTTTGTAAGTTCGATGTAAACGACAACTGACAGGGAATCTTTGAAATATTGTTGTGGTATTTTGGTAGATTTTTTTGTGCAAAATATCAACAAAATCAAAGATCGCTTGAAGAAAAATTGTCCCGTTTATCAGAGGTCCCCGCCCGATTATCCAGTGAAAATAACGTGCATTGGAAATGTTTCTGGGAAGCGTATGTCATTTAAGCAAGGTTCCCGATAACTGCGACCAGCAGCCCCAACGTACAACGTACAGTCGCAGAACGGCGGGTCTCCGGGGCTAGGTTCCCGATTATCAGATGCCCGATTATGCGATGAATAGATAATCTACTGTATTACCATTACTTATTGTGTTGATCCTTGTCTGTTGTCTCCGGCTTGACCTATGGCTATGACCACATCAAGTACATTACAACCAATGTATTACTAAATTTCTGCGAATCTAACGCAGTTCTCCAGGACTGGAGGAAATCAACAAAAGAAGAAGAAGATCATGATGTGATGTGATGACCACTGCCGCACTGCCACCACTGCTAGCTCGGCCTCCAGCGCCTGGGCCCTGGGGGTCGAATGGCTGGCTGGCAAGTCGAGCGCTATCACTATCAGCTCGCTGGCCTTGCTGGGTGGGTAAGCTTCTGTTGACTTAGATCTACTGAAACTAATTTCGGGCTTCGCCCGCCTTCGTAGTATTATGTCCCCTCATTGGAAGCAAAGTTATTCATACTAAATCTAACTGTTTCTACATTAACACTATACTTACTCACTACAGGTTCCGGCCTGTGTAAATTGGTCTGTCTGTTTGAAATACCGCGCGCTGATGAACGTCAAAAAAGAGAGCAGACAGACAAGACAACAAAATTCTATATTGCATAGTGATGCATACTAGTATAATATATCCCGTGCGTGCGTGCAATACGCATACGTGCATACTCTCCATGCGCGGATATGCATGCTGCTCCTCATATTGTGAAATGCTGCCATCTCTTGGTAGCTAAAATGTCCACTCAGTGGGCCAGCAGCTAGAGAACCTTGTGCAGAGGAACTCCACCTCCCGTCTATGATTAATGCTGTGAAAGTTTTCCGAATTTTTGAGAATTTTTCGTGGATTTAAAGCTTTGTTTTTCTTTTTTTACTGGATTTTGACGTTGTTCGTAAAATTTTAGAATTGGCTGGAAAGTGGTAATTTCACATGAATACAATTCTGTATCCTCTATTCTTTGTACAGTGTGTTAGTAAGAAAGAATTATGAGGTTTCATTAAAAAACAAAAAAAAAACAAAAACCATGATAGTTATGAACATTTTGTGAGGTCGAAGTATACTCATGTGCGTCATCCTATCCTAGAGAGGTGATGTAATTCAAATCTATATTTAACCTCTTCGGTATTCAATTCGATTCAATTCAATTCACTTATTTTCATTCCTTTTTTTTTTTCAACAAAATATAACACAGAATAAATCAGGAATTATATCATAACTTATAAGCATAATTATACTTTCGAATGTGCAAAGTAAATGATACAGATATGCATACCCGATACACCGACAAAAATGCAAATGCTTCAGTTAAGCATGCTTGTGTGTGAACCACTACATTAAAAAAAAAAAAAAAAATCTTATGAAATACGTATTTGCAAATACTTGCATGTTGTAGCACAAAAATGATTTAAGACGTCAGGACAGAATACAGTAGAAACACAACATGACACAACTTGACAGAATAAATGGAGAGAATGCCATGGAAAGAAAGAAAGAAAGAAAGAAAATGTCTACCCGCTGAACAAGAGAAACGGAAGAGGGAATTGAGGAAGTGCTTCAGATAGCTGGTGGCTGCAAGCAGCTGAGCAAGGATTATATAAATAAGATGGTGCAATTCATTATGTAATAATGAATTCCGTGATTGATAATTTGATCGGAGTGATAAACACAACTTTAATAGACTCCATTGGCCAGTATAATGTGAGAATATCTGATTCACATTTGGTCAAATGACATTTAAAATACTTGAAAGTTTTACGTTATTTATTCTATAATGTGTGTGTGAAGAGTTTGTTTGCAAAAACCGATAAGTCCATTTTTGAAGATTTTTAAGTACGGTATCTGTCATAAAGTACAAAATAATACCTTCTAAATGACATATTGGTCACTAAGGTACATTTTTGAAGTTATGGTCAAAAGAAGGAAAAAAATTCTTATTATTCTCTTTATTTTTCTTGACCTTTAATGGCAAATATCTCCATTTGACAAATATGGACTTATCGGTTTTTGCAAACAAACTCTTCATGTGTTGTGTTCCTTCGGTTAAAAAACGAAAAAGTAGAATTGTTTCAAGCCGTAATACTCCAGAGGTCGTAGTCCAAGTCAAGCGATTTGCTTATTGACAACGGTCTCCTCCACCTGATTTGTCATGAAATAATAAATTAGACAGGAAAATCCGTCTGTTCGGGGGAATTCTTTATCGGTATTTTTGTTGACATTTACGGATCTCCTCCGTAGACATAGGAGGGGATTCCGTGAAACCAGACGTATAGTCTCCGCGGAACATATCCCCGACGACCAGATACAGACCGATCTTTCGGTCAAGAAATATATGAAGAGTTTGTGTGCAAAAACCGATAAGTCCATTTTTGAAGATTTTGAAGTACAATCTCTGCCATAAAGTACAAAATAATACCTTTTAAATTATATATTGGTCACTACATAGAAAGGTACATTTTTAAAGTTATGGTCAAAAGAAGCAAACATTTTCTTATTATTCTCTTTATTTTTCTTGACCTTTAATCGCAAATATCTCCATTTGGCAAATATGGACTTTTCGGTTTTTGCAAACAAACTCTTCATATGTATTATTCACATGATTATGAGAACTCCTGTTTATATTTCCGCGACTTGTGAATATCATGTTTGATATTGTCATACTTATTTTTGTTTTATACAAGTGGAGAAACATAACTAACTGAAACTGAAATTGAACTAGATTCATTATGCGAGGTTTAAACGTGTACATTTTGTTGAGTACCGCGTATTGTAATTTGTTTAATCACATAATGCATACATTGATTTGAATAGAAATTCATAGGATGGAGCAGTTATCTAGAAACATTCATTCATTCATTCATTTTCCATCTCTAACAAAACATGTAAATGCTTCTTTTTTACAGAAGATATAAGAGCATATTATATCAACATACAAAATAGCATGGGTGAAATTGATTAATATATGTCATTGATAAGGAAAGTGAAAAGAAAAACATACACAAAAGCATTTGAAAATGCATATGCATGAAAATGCTGGAATCAACATCGTTGACTTCTGTCCGTAAGTCTCCAAAATGCAATAGATTGAGTAAATGCAACAATATTTTATAGTAAAACACATCAGTGAAAGTTTGAGGAAAATCGGACGATCCGTTCAAAAGACAGCTTCTGTGCAGCCATCGCTGGTTGAAAAGACTACTAAAGTTTGTGATGTCACGTTTGTACAACAGTGTAAGGAAAATGTAAAGATAATTCCACAAATTTACCTTTTTTAATGCTAAATATGCATTCCCTCGACATGTTACTGAAACATATTAATGAAAATACTATGTTCACCTGCTTTCTGAATGGGAGGTATAAAGTCAATCGCACTTCATTTTGCGAGAAGTAGGCCCTACACTGTGGGATGAATTCTCTTAACACTTTCTTTATCGTTACATCTACGAGACATGACAAGTTGTATGGTCTTCTCATCCAGCGGTGGCTGCACAAAAACTTCAAAAATTCATGACTTATATGAACCTTATTTCACTTTTGGATTGACAAATCCTCGGCGGAATAACGAGCACCGCCCTTTTATCTATATTAGGCCCGCTTTGGATAAAATTTTAAATCATTCTGATCATTTAGAGTTTATTCTATATATTCGGTGAAGCCAATTTGAGCATGACGTGAGACTGCCCTGAATCATTTCAGAACGATTTCGTTAGAAAAAGGCCATGTTTATAAGCGCATCTTGAGAATAATGTCATGTTTTATATAAAAAAAAAAAAAAATCAGTCATTCGATTGTTTTCCTTTCTCATTCTCGTTCTTTGAGTATATAAACTAAAACTCAGTATAAAGCTGTTGGTTCTTGCAGCATGGTAATCATTTCTCATCCAAAAGAAAAAGTCAATAATGAAGTACTTTAATTAAAGTATTTTTTTAATGAAGTTATTTACCAAGTCAAAGCATTTTTCTTGAAGAAGTTCTTATTGCTGTGTAAGATCTGAAAAAAAAAAAGAGCGAGTTGTTCTCTATATATAAACAGTCAAACCTATCTCGGGAACTGTGTGGCCACCCAAGGGAGATGAAAAGAGCTTCCGTTATATACAGATATAGTTGTGTGTGTATTATGTGTATAATGATTATGTATGGACGTGTTTATGCATTGAGCAATGCCGATTTGGATCTATGAGATAAGCAAGTATATAAGATGAGTTTCACGAGTGCAGAAAAGGTTTTATAACATGTGATGATTTGTGTTGATTCATGATACCCTCAACATCACTTTTGCGGTGAAACGAATATCTAGAAACAATCCATATATTTATAAATATATTTTTTCTATTTTTCTTCAGATTACTTGGATGCGCCAACAAACAAACCTTCCAAACCAAGATTCTGGTTGTGACCTCATCTGTAAATCATTGCTAGGAAAAGACACTGGAATGCGCCTTCCCTTCGACTTAGCATAACTTCCATGTTTCTGTGACATTAATGTGACTAACAAAAGACATGGAGAGGGAACATGCAAGTTATGCTGAGTCGAGGGGAAGGTGCATTCCAATGTCTTTTGCTAAACATTTCAGTACTTTAGCAATGATTGACAGATGAGGTCATCTGAGGAATATTGGTTTGGAAGGATTTTTTGTGGGCGTTCCCGAGTAATCTGAAGAAAAATAAAAGACAAATCGTTAAAAATATTTGGAATGTTTCTACAGATATTCGTTTCACCGCAAAAGTGATGTTGAGGGTATCATAAATCAACACAAATTAACAAGCATTTGGATTTCAGGGGCCCTTTAATTTTTGTGTGTATTGCCTACATGCACATTTATTATCGTGTATGTGTGTGTATGTGTGTACCAAGCATGCACGTGTCAAACAAACAAACAATAAACAAACGCGCTGAATTATGGGTCACGTGGCCGCTATAGACAGGTTAAAATTACATACCGAGGGAAGCAAAATTGGCGACCGCTTGCCGCGTTATGGCAATACTGGTGGTCGCCATTATAGGTTTTCGGTGGTGGGATTTTTCATTGGCGGCATACGGCAGGTTGCCGCTGTATACAGGTGGCCGCTAAGGCATGTTTGACTGAATACATATGTATGCGCATTGGATCCATCCTCAAAGAAACACTAGTTTGTCAAAGGACCCTATAGATTGCATTACGGCTAAAACCATGGGCGTCAACAGGGGGGGGGGGTGCGTTCGCACCCAACGCACCCCCCTTCCGACCCTAAAAAAAAAACAAAAAAACAAAAAACTTCAGTCTGCGAGCGACCTCAACGCCGGACGCTAAATAATTATTCTTTTTTCTTGCTTTTTCTTGCTTTTCTTGCTTTTGAAAGAAAACAAAAATGTTGCCCCCATAAAAATATTGGAAGGCAAGCGCACCATTTGCCCCACACCACATAATCATAATTCCCACGATGAAAAGATTTTCTTGCTTTTTTTGTCAGAAATCTGTCCAATTATTTCACCCAAAAGCAGTGGCGTAACTACGGAGGGGGGGGGGGGGGCGGCGCACGGAGGGGGGGGGGTGCACCCCTCGCCCCCATCCGCTGGTTTAAAAAAAGACTTACCAAAATAGTAATTCAAGGGTTAGTAAACTGCTTTTGAATGAAAGGGTGATCAAGAAATGAGATATTTTTCTATGATTTCTTTTAACCATAATTAAATAGGTATTAGTGTGAAACATTGTTCAAAAAGCCCGGAGCCGACAAAAGACTGTGATTCAGCGTGATTCCTGGTTGGCATTCTGCATATTATAAGCAGGATGTGCGCAGTGTACTCAGAACATCCGAACGGCAAAAAGAGTCGCTACAATTTTGAGCAATGTGAGGTAGAATGTACACCTTTGTAAAGTGCAGATTTTGGACATCCTTCCCCCGCTTGGTCACTTCGACGCCACCTCGCTGGTCATACCTCCCACAGTCATGAACATAAACCGACACCCTTGACTACCAGTGGCGGATCCAGGGGGAGGGGCGCACCGGGCGTCCCCCCCCCCCTTAATTTCCAAAGCGAAAAAGTCTAGCTGCAAACGGCAGTTTTTGGACTGTAAAATGTCAAAATTTTCAAGCTCGCTAGCTCCGCTCGCTGGCATTTAGTCGTAATGCCATTCTCCTGAAGTTGTTGCCAGTAATTGCCGGCAGTTCTGCCCGGTGCGCCCCCCTCCCCATAATGCAAAAAATATATAGTTGCAAACGGCAGTTTTGGGACTGTAATATGTCACAATTTTCAAGCTAGCTCGCATTTAAATTCTCCTGATATTGATGCCAGTAATTGCCAGCAGTTGCGCCCAGTGCGCCCCATCGATTTCGAAAGCAAAAGAGATATAGCTTCAAATGGCAGTTTTGGGAATGCAAATGTCAAAATTTTCAGGCTCGCTCGTATTTAATCTTTGATTGCAATCCCCCTGATCTTACTGCCAGTAATTGTCATCAGTTGCGCCCGGTGCGCCCCACCCCCTTAATTTCCAAAGCAAAAAAAAAAAAAAAAGGCTAAAAACGGCAGTTTTTGGACTGTAAAAATTTCAAAATTTTCAAGCTCGCTCTCTTCGCTCGCTCGCATTTAATCGTTATGCAATTCATCTGATGTTGCTGCCAGTATTTGATGCTAGCAGTTCCGCCCGGTGCGCCCCCTTAATTTCCTAAGCGAAAAAATATGGCTAAGAACGGCAGTTTTTGTAAATGTAAATGTAAAATGTAATGTAAATGTAAAATTTTCAAGCTCGCTCGCTCCGCTCACTCGCATGTAATCGTTATGCTCTCCTGATATTGCTGCCAGTAATTGCCAGCAGTTGCGCCTGATGCGCCACCCTTAAATTCAAAAGCGAAAAAATATAGCTATACAATCGGCATTTTTTTTACTGTAAAATGTCAAATTTTCAAGCTCACTCGCTCGCATTTAATTGTTATACCTTTCTCCTGATGTTGCTTCCAGTAATTGCCGGCAGTTGCGCCCGGTGCGACCCCCCCCCCCCCTTTATTTCCTAAGCGAAAAAATATGGCTAAGAACGGCAGTTTTTGTAAATGTAAATGTAAAATGTAATGTAAATGTAAAATTTTCAAGCTCGCTCGCTCCGCTCACTCGCATGTAATCGTTATGCTCTCCTGATATTGCTACCAGTAATTGCCAGCAGTTGCGCCTGATGCGCCATCCTTAAAGTCAAAAGCGAAAAAATATAGCTACAATCGGCATAGTTTTTTTACTGTAAAATGTCAAAATTTTCAAGCTCACTCGCTCGCATTTAATTGTTATGCCTTTCTCCTGATGTTGCTTCCAGTAATTGCCGGCAGTTGCGCCCGGTGCGACCCCCCCCCCCCCCCTTTATTTCCAAAGCGAAAAAATATGGCTAAGAACGGCAGTTTTTGGACTGTAGAATGTAAAATTTTCAGAATCGCTCGCTCCGCTTGCTCGCATGTAAACCGTTATGCTCTCCTGATATTGCTGCCAGTAATTGCCAGCAGTTGCGCCCAATGCGCCCCCATTAAATTCAAAAGCGAAAAAAAATATAGCTATACAAACGGCAATTTTTTTTAACGTGAAATGTCAAAATTTTCAAGCTCACTCGCTCCGCTCGCTCGCATTTAATCGTTATGCCATTCACCTGATGTTGCTTCCAGTAATTGCCAGCAGTTGCGCCCGGTGCGCCCCCATCCCCTTTATTTCCAAAGCAAAAAAGAAAAAAAAAATATATATATATATGGCTACAAACGGCAGTTTTTGGACTGTAAAAATGTCAAAATTATAAGCTCGCTCGCTCCGCTCGCTCGCATGTATTCGTTATGCCATTCTCCCGATATTGCTGCCAGTAATTAATTTTGTCGTTTCACACCGTCATTCCATAAACCATGTACGTATAGGAGGACAACCCCCTCCCACAACCCCCCTTAATCGTTCCGCTTGCTCGGGCTCGGTCGCGTTCATGACATCAGTGTAAGAATTATTTCTTGAAGTTTATTTAAATTATACCATTTATAGACAAATTGTTCAATAACAATTTACCACAAAATGTATATGATACCTTAAACAAGTGAGAATGTTTCAAGTCCATAAAACACGCAAAAACCTGCATCAAATTGCACCATTTACAACATCAAAATGCAAAAAGTGCTCACCGTGAAGGGGGGGGGGGGGACACTCCCTCCCACGTCCTCCCCCTCGCTCACTCCTCTCGCTCTTGCTTGGCCGCGTTCATGATATTCAGTGTAAATATTAAAACAGAAAGTTTATTTGGATGATACTATTTTATAGGCAAATAAACCTGTTATTGTTCAATAATAATCTACATCAAAATATACTGCTACCTTGAAACAAGTGGGACTGTTTCAAGTCGATAAAACAAGCAAAACATGCATCAAATTGCACCATTTACAACATCAAAATGCAATTTCAGTTCTAACCGTGGGAGGGGGTTGACCCCCTCCCACACCCTCCCCCCTCGCTCGCTCCACTTGCTCGGGCTCGGTCGCGTTCATGACATCAGTGTAAGAATCAATACAAGAAGTTTATCGAAATGATATAGTTTATAGGCACATTGTTCAACAACAATTTCCATCAAAATGTAGTGCTACCTTAAACAAGTGGGACTGTTTCAAGTCAATACAAAAACACGCAAAAAGCCTGCATCAAATTGCACCATTTACAACATCAAAATGCAAAAAGTTCTCTCCGTGGGAGGAGGGGGGGGGGTGGGCAACTGGCACTTCCACACCCTCCGGTGCCCTTTCCCCGCTTGGTTTCCCTCAAAAAACAGTAAATATATAGAGATTGAGAGCTTCCTATATCCCAAATGTCTGTCCAAAAAATCTCGTTACATTAGGGTCAAAACACACCCCCCTTGAAAAAAAGCTGGTGACGCCCCTGCTAAAACGGATATTGGATTTATCAATGCAGTAGTTATATTAATAATAAAAGACGACGCAATTTTGGTGGAACAGAGCATCTCAATGCATACAATCAATGCCTGTTAACCCAAAATAAAAATAAAATGTCATAAGCATAAGCAGGGCGGAGAACAATAAGAGAAATATCAAGCTCTTTTGCACGTCAATTTTGAAAACATTGTATGATATAAACCAAGGGCGGATCCAGGCATCCCGTAAAGAGGGGGCGCCTTTACAAATTAAAGGGGGCGCACGCGCCCCTCCGTCTTTCTTTTTATTTCTTTTGTTTAACAAAAAAATAAAGGGGCCCGCCCGTTGCGCCTCCTCCCCCTCAATCCACCACTGTATAACCAATATAGTGTATAGATGATAATAATGAGACTATTATAATCATATACATAGATTCGTATTATGATCATTACGTTATGCAAACAGTGCATGCATGCGGGTCCGAAAGCCTCCGATCCCACCTCTCAGCTCCCCATTAAATCTGGGCAGACGACTGTATGTTGACACATAGGTTCCATGATGTTTGTTTTTTTTTTTTTTACATTTGTTTTTTAGATTTCAAATGTTCACATTAATTTTGTCACAACGTTGTCATTTTCAATCGCTTCTGCATAGTATCCCAAATGGCGAAATATTTTTTATTTCATACTGACATAGTATATGTTCCTTCAACGTTGTTTTTTTTTTCTCATTTTCCTTCTCAAACCAAAACAACAATAAGTATATGTAAACTAAAGAAACGTTCATCACCAATGTATCTCGAATATCTCGAAATATCCTCCTCCTCCTAACTTACAGCAAATTATATAGTTTTTGTTTGATTCTTTTTTTTTTCAAGATTGTCAAATTACGTCCTTCTGCAACTTGTGAAGATTTGATACCGAATTCCTCATGTGAAATAGCGCATGACTTTACGCTCCAGGAAATGTTTGTTTCAAATTTTCACTTGTTTTAAGATTCCTCTTTGTGGACCGCATGCGAATTGTGCTGCCAGTTTTCTTTAGGCGTCATTATGAAATCAGGGAAATCCCCGCATTTTGTACACGTCAATGAGTTAACGAATATATACATGCGCGCGTGCGCATACACACACACACGAATCGGAATTGGTCCGGATCAGTTAAAACAGCGCACGCTTCTCAACCGCGATGTCTTAAAAAAAAAAAAAAAAAAAAAAAAAAAAAAAAAAAAGTGTACTCTGTAGCAAAAAGATTATTCTGAATGGAATGCCTAATTTTACCAGCAATGCCGTGAAAACTTTAATCGAACTCGAATTGATAAGTAAGGACGGAAGTTATAAAATGAGAGATTCACAGTTTTATATGCAAAACGGTTCTCAAACGGCATAACTGTTAACTTATAGTTTTATGCAGGAGAGTCAGCTGATAATAATTCTTATCGTGATCAGTTCATAATTTCCCATTTGTCGTGTATAAAATGTATAATGACGAAAATGTATGTATTATTATCTATGTCATAATGACATTGTGTGTACAACACAATCTTATTCATGGCTGATTGGCTCCAAAATAATGATAAGTCAGATACACACATTATATAGGAATACAAATCTTTGGCATACTTGCTTTTGGGGTAAAATCGAAATGAAGAATATGCGCAAGCTATCATGAGCACTTTTTGAAGCAATAACATGTCATCATCTATATTTCTCACTATATTATGCATAATTATGATTATTCAATAACTGCATATTAATAATTATAACAGGGGCGGACCCGGGAATTTTGTAAAGGATGGGGGGGGGGGGACAACTAATATTTTCTGTTGCCACTTCCGGGATTCTTTTTATTTTTGTTTTCTTGGGTATTGGGGGGGGGGGGCGTGCGCCGGTTGCGCTCCCCACTGGATCCGCCTCTGAATAATGTCTTCTTTACCCAGGATAAAGCCTCTTCAGCGTTGCCACTGCTGCTCTACCAGAGGGCCCTGCCATGATTATTCCCCTAGTTTAAGTTCAAATTCAAGTTCAAATCTATTTCGTTTTCTCACTGTAATGGCATACAAACGTACATCTCACTTTTTTCAGTGACAAAAAATATAAATATATTATGTAAATCTATACACGGAAAACAACAATAATTGGAACCTTTATACATTATACATAAAACCAATGTGTGCCGACGTAATGAAAGTGAAATAATTGTCAATATGCACTGTTTTTTTAAGATAAGCGAAACTTCACAATTTTGCAACTCCCCTAATATTTATTTGATTTCCTATTAAATTTTCACTGTCGTGCTTGTAAATGTTACTTTTTATTTTCACACTAACTTTGAACTGGTTCCGGAATTCCCCTTTATAATAACACAGAACCCGAAAGAACGGGCCTACATTCTTGTCCTCGAGACATGAGTACATAGGGTTGTATTTCGTTTTGTATGTGTGTAAGGGTCGGTGTGCTGCGCACGCACGCGCGAGTGTGTGTGTGTGTGTGTGTGTGTGTGTGTGTGTGTGTGTGTGTGTGTGTGTGTGTGTGTGTGTGTGTGTGTGTGTGTGTGTGTGTGTGTGTGTGTGAGAAGAGAGAGGGGTGAGAGAGAGAGAAGGGGGTGGGGTGGGATTGACCGACCCCGAGCATCAGCTTCCGGTTGTGAAACCATGCACGCTGCAATGACGCATCGATTCTGAGTTGTTATACCCTTGCAGTATAATGTGAGACTATTGTGTGTATTAATTGCCAGTATTGTGGCAAGTTTATCCTGTTGGATGATAAATTTGTGTGTCGCTTTTGAGTACTGTATATGGACTATATATTGTGAGCATAATAACCAATATTGTGTTGAGTTTAATGAACCAATCTTATGATGAATTTTGTGTCGCTCTTATAAAAAAAGAAAACAGAAGGAAGAAATAATGATAATAAACTGATAAAATTTAAGTTATGTGAAAAGATCCCGACTCTTTCAATTTGAAATGAGTGAGTAACCTGACTCCAAAAAGGACATTAGCAACAGTTTGCTGCCATTTGAGAGTATGGCTTATAATTATTTTTTATATTTTCCATTCTATATTGCTCAAGATTTTGGTCATCAAGGATTTGTCGTGTTGTTGTTTTTCTTCTGCTTATTTGGTCCTTGTATTTAATAAAGAATCCTTCCTGTTTCGATTATCCCTCTGTGGAGGAACATAGAAAGAAAGGGATACACTCATGACTAACGAATATGTTTGATTGGATTGATTGAAACCAATTTAGGCCATTTATTCGGCAAAATAAAACACAAAAACATATAATTGTGGCGTTTACAATAAGCCAGTTCGGGGTTCCAGTTTGAGCATAAGCAGAAAAAGGTCATTTGTACCGAGAGACAGGTTGATTTTTAATTTCACTGAAATAAGCATCTGTAATGCTATGATTATTCAGGAATCCTTATAAATGGTGCCTGCCAGTACATCCACCTGACAGCAAGCCTGGTATTTGGCAATGTTAACAGAAAAAAGTTTGTTAATGTATTCAAAACAGCACAATGAAATAGATGTACTTCCCAAAGTGTTGATTGACGAAACATTCCGGTCACTTCATACACAGGTTCATTCTTTGCTAGAATACGAGTTCCATAAATTGCTATGTTGGGCAAGCTGCTGTATCATGTCGCTTTGAAATGAGTGAAGTGCCTAACCAACTGAGAAAACTGAAAGGTCATTATTGTTGTACCCAGTGCACAATATCTCCGAACTGGCTTAATAGAGACAGGCAGCCTTGAAAGCATTTTGTGCTTGTATTAGGATACCACATATGAAAATACTATATACTTTACAATTGGAACAGGTATGATTCTGTGTGAAGTCAAGTAGATATAAGAAGACACCATGACATTAATACACACAACAATATACACTCACGCGCACAACACACGCACACATTCAATATTTGACTATACTATAGGATAGAAGACAGGATACATAAAAAGAACATTGTCTGCTCAGTCATAAAAACTGTTCAAAAAGAACGCTTCAGTAAGCACTTAAATCTAGAAAGAGTTGTGCTGCATTTCAAAGCATGAGTATACTTATTCAAGGAGGTTTAAGAGATTGAGTTCCAACTGGCTGTAATATTATTATTCAAACAGTTGTCACTTTTCTATTGATGTACAAAAGAATTCCACAGGTGCATCTGTGCCTTTGGTGACGGGGTTTGATGCCGCCGTCTTGCTGAGCAATCTGAAGATTATAATAATAATAATAATAATAATAATAATAATAATAATAAGGTCTTATTTACCCAGGGTAGCCTCTTCAGTGTTGCCACTGCTCTACCAGAGGGCCCTGCTATCATTATTACCCCAGCGTTGCCAGGTACCCATTTATACACCTGGGTCGAGAGGGACATAGTGGGTAAAAACATCTTGTCCAAGGACGTAAGCACCTATGGGCGGGATTCGAACTCGGGTCCTCCGAACGGGAGTCGGGAGTCTTATCCATTATGCCACAGCGCCCCCTATTCATTTTGAACGTTAACTTAATGTTGGCTATATTTTGCTTGTTTATCTATTAAATGAAACGAAATCTCACTTAATGATAAAGCTCATTAAACAAAGGCCAATCCCTTCAAGAAATATGTGCAAAAGTGTAAATCAGAGCTGTATCATGTGAAAGTGTTTAAAACTGTACCCTCCCGGAAAGCCGGTTTTATCACTTTTCCACTTAATTCCTCCAAATAAAACTGATATGGAATAATCTTCGAGTATAATTCTATATTAATAGGTATATCAGATTAGTGGCCGGGCACGGCCAGTCGAATAATTTTCATTTTCATTTCATCATTTTTTTTTTTTTTGCGCAATTTCTATTCGCGCATCCCCGTGTCTTTACCATTATGTACCACCTAGGATATCTTTTATAAGTAGGGATGGCGAAAAGTAATTACCATCACAAAGACATATTTTCGTTAGAAAGTGGCTGATGATTATGCAATGAGACATGAGTCTATTGTCTTCCTATCTGCGCGGCAGATCCAGTTTGCCACATGCTTTAAATACTTTCGAGTGGCGGCATCAAACGTGACTTCAAAGGAAATACGACAGTTGTGACTCCACTCTCTTGAACCTCCTTGACTTATTAACCGTGAATTCCATTCGTGGTCCTGTGAACCTGACAGAGTGGGATCGTACAGTCAAACTCGTGAAAGGATATCGTAAATTGCTTCGAGAACGAGTGGATATACATGTGAAAAGGAGAGTTTGTTAAGAACTTATTGTCAAATACAGAAGGGAGCATACCGCTATGATATTTAAACATAAAAATAAGGATATCCAATCTGACAAGTTCATGCAATGGCAAAATCTTCAATTTGATGTTAATAGAATACGGTGCGTTTGTATTTTGTATGAGTTCCGTGACTGACTTTGTTATCTTCGAAACCTTCCTTTTGTATAGACCAACCAAAGCCATCCTGAAAAAACAGGAAGTTTCTCTAAAGTTCTTTAAGGATTTTTTTTTTTTGTTCGAGGGAAACACTAGGGAAAATACGAGGAATTTAAATGCTATTCGTGATTAACGCAGCAAGCTAAGTTGATTACAATTTTAGTTCGTGGGATTTTTTTTAATCACTTTTTCTGCTAAAAATCAACATGCCGGATTCAGATCTATATAGAACCGTATAGGTTCAACATACACAGTATAGGTATGTATACATGTACTTCCTTGGCGTAGACTCGTAAAAATATAGTATACTCATATTTCGACGGGTATACCTAGCAATAACATATACAATTTCACATCCCCGATCCTGCATTTCAAATATTACAGGATGGATTGTTTACAGGTGTTGCACACAGGCCCTACCCTGTTGACAGAAAACTAGAAAGGAATTAAATGCATATTACGTAAATGAACTGCCATGTGTGATGATCATTAATTCTTGTCCACTTTACCAGAGATGAAGTTAGTTGAGATGAAAGTCAAAATTGGATCAAGCGTTACATGGCATCAAAACTTTAGAATGATTTTGAAATGTTATATGACAGATAAATTCATGGAGCGAAATTAATACGTAAAGAGAAGAATGTAGGCCTATATTATAATGTATATAGGCCTATATTTGACAATCCCTACACAAACACATACACACACACACACACACACACACACACACATATATATATATACACATCTACATAATTACACTTATAACAAAATAATCGTTTCATACAAACACGTCATAATATAATGAGAAAGTTATTGCATTGAAAGTATAATGTTTCCATTAAGATAAGAATTAAAAAAGGACGGCGGCCTCATTCCCAGATATCAGCCAAGAAAACTTATTACTATATAGATAAATGTTCGTTGATTTGAAAATAAAATAAGGTCCATTATTCCGGATCAACAGAGGTTCATTAATCCGAAAATGACATGAGGTCCGTTATTCCGAAGATACCGAACCATGCTGGCCAGAAAATACGTAAAAGACGGGTGCTGCTGTTCAGAATCTCCAAAATTGCGGCAATATGCAGGGTAATTCTTTATTCTTTCTCCCTTATTGATTTGATTTTGTTTTCTTTCAATGAAAACAAGATACTTGTATAAATTTGTTTCGTATGTAATAGACGTAAAAATTCACAACTGAATGACATGCGTCAGGATTTAGGGGGCCTAATTAAAAATTAAAATAACAACAAAAAGAAGTTCCAGTGGCGGATCGGGGGGGGGGGGGGGGGCGCAATCGGCGCAATCGACGCAATCGGGGGGGGGGGGGGATACAAGGTCACATGAATCAACCACTTCCGCGTGAATCCCCGGTGCCAATACGTCATAGCAGTAACCCACACTCTGGATTCTATTTTCAGCTGAGCTGCATAGTCTGGTATCCAGACCATTTGCCAACATTATACTCCCTTCAACAAAATGCGCCCTCCGCGGCGACGATGTCGCCGCCCGCGACACGATAGTCACGGTCGGCATTTTTGCCGAAGGCAAAGGCGTCTGCAGGATCGACCCTGCAAGGCAGGACACAGGATCATCCAGTTGAACATGCTACTTCTTTTTTAAAGGCGTTGTTTACCAATTGCAGATGAAACAAAAACCCATCATTAGTGCTTTAAAGGCGACCTCCGGATGATTTTCAGATTTGTACATTTTTTTTATACAGACAGAGGACAGAGTTTCAGAATTTATGATAATTTGGATGAGGAATATGAATATAGCTTTTAAATTTACAACAAATTGCAACGAACAAGGCCAAGGATGATGACATGGCAGGGTCACAATAACTGAGTTGGGGCTCAAGGAAGCAGAACAAAAGCAGAAGAATTGGCGAAGGCATGCAGAGAGTAAACACAGGTGAACTCACAAGCAAGCGGTATTGTAATGAAATTTAACACTGCTACATTTCTTAAATATATGAGCCTCCTATGCCATCATCCTTGTTCAGTGTAATTTGTTTCAGGTTTTTCAAAGTATTGTTTCTCAGCTCAAGAACCACAGTAAATTCCACAAATCTATACATGGAGCTGTTCATTGATTTATGTATACATGATGTGAAATTATGAAAATCATCTGGAAATGCCCCTTTAATAACAGTTCTAAAAAGTGAGTTAGGGATAGAAACAACCACTGTAAAAAATTGAATCGGCAAAATCAATGTTAAGTATTACACACAATGTGAACAATAGTTGTAATAAAAATGCTTCCAGTTGTTCAATGTTGAGCGGTGCATTGCCATGGTAGTTTTTTTTTTTTTTTCCCCAATAGAAAACATGCAGATAATCATTGCTGGTTGAGCTGGCTCCCTGGGTGTTGGGTTGGGTTGGGTACGTCGAGTTAAATATTCAGCTTTTTATGATGTTTTTTTTTTCTCTCTATCTTCTTCTCTTTCTTTCTCTCTCTCTCTCTCTCTCTTGCAGTTCTGTTTTGTTAATTGTCCAAATATAATGAAGTCAAAATGAAATGTTGTAATATGGTTTACATGGAAACTTCAAATTTATGCATTGTGCGTTAACTGTATGAATTTTAAGTGAGTCAGGTTTTGATGTCTGTAGCCATTTAAGAGTTGACAAACATATAAATATGCAATGTATTAATAATATTTTTTCTTAGTTTTGTTATGTAGAAAATGACCTCTGATATTTGAATGGAATAAGAAAGATGGGTAGTTACACATATCTTAAATTGACACTTACAAAGAAACAGTTGTTTTGTTTTTGTTGTTGTTTAAAATGTATGCCTGTTAATGAAATCTGTATTTTTTATATTGTTAACTGATTGTTTTTGGTGCACCAGGTGGGTTGGGAAGGATGGCCTGAGAGTCATTCAGTTGGCTCTTTCCAGACCCGGGCTGCCCAACCTGCATGGTGCAGCCTTACCACTCCAGTGTATGTTCTGATTTCACATGTAGGCCTACTTGTATGTACTGTGGTATTTGTGAATGAAAGCCGAGTAATTATAATAATAATAATAATGGTCTGGAATTCAGACTAGAATGCATGCGAGCTAAGCTAGCTCGCAGATGCTATCCGGTGGTACTATGGATGAGCGAGCACGCACAACAGCTTGCGCTTTTTTACTATTAGGAGACTGGTACGTATCCACAGTGCAGAACGTATCACGAGAAATTAAGTGTACGTGCCGTACTCGTACGTACGTGGGATCAGAGTACAGTAATTTACCGTTTTTGTGCTTCGTAACCCTTTGCTTGGAATCTGTTGATCATGCTACGGAAACTAAGTTATTCGTGATGGGGAACAGTAAAATGTGATTATTTGTGGAATAGCAACGTCGCTGGCGCTGGCCCCCCTTGGCTCATCCGGAGAAGTTTTGTAAGTAAAACCAAAGATCGTGATTAATGGAGTGTAGGGCCTACAGTATGTTGGGGCACCACCTATCGGCAGGGCACCTTCCCATCGCATCGGCATCCAGCTCTTCTTCTTGCCTGAAGATTCTTGCAGACTGGTGCTATTTACATTATAATACAATTTATTTACAGATATTTACAAGCACATAGAAAATTTGACGAAAACAACTAGCCACTGTGATCAACCGTTAGACGGTTTCGAAATGATCCCACAGATGGCGCAGAAACAATGTCTGACGACAGGGAATTCTACAGTTCCTTACAGTTCTTGGGAAGAACGAATGGCGATGCGATTCAGTTCTCGAATATGGTAGTGGTACATGATAGGAGTGTGGTTGCGAGGCTCTCGTTAACTGAGTAGCCTGTTTGATAATATAGTCCTGTGCTGAAAGAGGAGTAAGATTATTGTGTATTTTGTACATCATAATTAGCCTGTCATTTTCTCTGCGCTGTTCCAGAGTGGTCCAATCAAGCTCTTGTAGCATTTTGGTGACACTTGAGGTGTTATGGTAGGGATTTAAATTGAATCGCGCAGCTCTTCTCTGGACCATTTCCACTTGGTGGATTTAGGTTCTTGGTGAATGGGTCCCAAACTGTACTAGAAGCATACTCAACAATTGGTCGAACCAACGTTTTGTAAGCTGTGGCTTTAACATCAGAAGATTTTATGCGAAGATTGCGTTTTAGAAAAGCAAGCACGTTATTGGCTTTATTGACAGTATTATTGATGTGTTGGGTCCACTTTAGCCCCGGAGACCGCGCCGCTATGCGGCGGGGTCCTGGCGGCTACCTCGCAGTTTCGCTAAAGTGAGAACCACGAACAACTCCCTATTGCCACATACGGCGACTTCACGAGTAAATCATGGGTAAATTTCTTTCATAAACACCGTGACAATAAAAAATGAAATACACATTACACCATTGCCTTGGTTCTTTTCACGAATTTATCTGGAAACTGCAAAATTTTCCACATTTTTTAGGAGTAAGCGGCCTGCCCTAGTGGGAGAGCCGTGCTACCATTTTGAACGTGTATATCCATTAGAAAGCATCTGCGCATGTAGCGAGTAATACGTAGCCTTTTGTCAAGGCCCTCTCGCTGCGTGGTGTAGAGAGCCCAGCCGAGTAAGGTAGCGCGACTCGCTTCGCTCGTCCGTTCGCTCGTCCGTTACAGCGAGAGGGCCTTGCCAAAGGCTAGTAGCATGCAACGTTAGTGAGCATCGGCGAGCTGAAGACAATTCGCCTTATAAGACAACATTTTCTGCATCATAAGCAACGAAATGCATCAAAAAGTCGCCGATTTGAATCATTTAGGTTTAATCGACCCATGTAAGTATTCCTAGTAGTTTTTGTTGAAAAATTAAGGAAATATAGCGCCGCAACGGCACCCGTTTTGTACAACATTAAGATCTGAATGCGAAAACGGCGCAGCCCCAACGCTGCACGTTGGGGCTGCTGGTCGCAGTTAGGTCCACTTCAAATCAGAAGTAATGGTTACACCTAAGTACTTCACGGATTCAACAGATTCAAGAGGGGCATTATTTAGATGATACACGTGTTGCACCTTACTTCTTTTCCTGGATATTGCCAAAACCTTGCACTTATCTGTGTTCAAATCCATCATCCATTTTTTCGCCCAGTCACCAATTTTGTTTAGGTCCTCTTGAAGATTTTGCGTATGATGTTGATTGTCGATGGTCATGTAAGAAATTGCATCATCGGCAAAAAGGCGAACCTTTGACGCGAGACCATCAGGTAAGTCATTGATGTAAAGCAGAAAGAGGCAAGGCCCAAGAACCGATCCCTGCGTATCATGGCTGTTTGCATATAGAACGAAAAAGTACGTTCTATACGTACTAATATTAAAAAGATTAAGTGTCATTAGCTATAAAAACAATAGAAACGAAGACACGAAAATCAAACTCAAACAAACCAAGCTAAAAATTACACATCCGATCAGTAACGACGCATGGCTGTGAAATTCACGTGTATTACCTATGGCCTGTGAAATTCACGTGTATTATGCTGTGAAATTCACGTGTATACCTATGGAGGAGAGGGGGTGCCGATCGCAAGGTTCCCTTTTTAGCTGCGCGAAGAAAACGGAACGCACGCACTAAAATTGCGCTATTTTAAAACAGAGATTCATAATCAACGAGACGGTCACGACATTCAAAACTGCAGTATTTATGGCATATTTGAGGTAAGAATTAGGCGGATTTGTATTATATTTTTAGAATAAACAAGCTACAGATCCTTAGGGTGTCGATACGTGGTACCCCCAACCTTACACGTTACCAAACGTTACTCACCTTAAGTGCATGCTTGTATTACAGAAGGTTCGTAAGTCCATTGAGAGCCCTCGTGATAAGTCCGTGGAACCAAAAAATGATACTTTCTGGCGGATTCCCTAACACCGTCGGGGTTCATCGTTGCAGAATTCAAAATGGCGCCTTGACCTCCGCGGAAATCTTTTGCGTGCGTGCGATGCGCTGCTTGAGTGCTGGTGTAGCACTAGCAGCACGGTCGACAGCGTGACCTTTTGAAAGGGCATTCAGATCATGTGACCTCCCGGATATTGGAAATGGCCTGGCGTGAAAGACGATGTACCGTTCGTGAACCGTTCACACATGCTGCATATAAACCATCATTAATAGGTAAGTTATTAAATCTAAATTTCAATATTCATAGCATAGATATGAAGTCTCATTATCATTTTGTTCGTCAGATGAGTTTGAAGTGACAAAAAAATGATCTAAAGTATCAAAATTCAATCCGATCGCATGCGATCGTTGGACCCTCTTCGTGTTTGGAGCTTCGCTGGTACAGCCCTGTCGCGCTACGTATGTACAGCGGCGACTGGGCTGTGTATAGTTACCTTTTTAGCTGCGCGAAGAAAACAGAACGCACGCACTAGAATTGCGCTATTTTAAAACGGAGATTCATAATCAACGAGACGGTCACGACATTCAAAACTGCAGTATTTATGTCATATTTCAGGTAAGAATTAGGCGGACTTGTATTATATTTTTAGAATAAACAAGCTACAGATCCTTAGGGTGACGATACGTGGTACCCCCAACCCTAGCTACACGCAGCCGCTGTAGAGACAGCGGCTGCACCTCTATTCCTTCGCAGACGTTGTCATTTTTCAGTGTGGTTGTGCGACTCCTTCATGAATATCTTTATTAATCGTGGAAAACTAAAATACAAGGAATTATCGTAATCTATGATAATCATTCAATAATCGGTATGCGATTTTTTGTTTAATTACGTCAAAAACTCACCGAAATCTGTGGCTGAAATCAGGTCTGTAAACGTCCTTATTGCTTCACTCCTCATCTGCGTGTTATTATGAATGGCATTCACTCTCGTATACTACAATGTACAACGTAGGTACTCGGAAAGGCGCCCTCTAGCTCTCCGACTACCTACGTTGTACGTTGTAGTATACTAGTACGAGAGTGAATGCCATTCAAATAACACGCAGATGAGGAGTGAAGCAATAAGGACGTTTACAGACCTGATTTCAGCCACAGATTTCGGTGAGTTTTTGACGTAATCAAACAAAAAATCGCATACCGATTATTGAATGATTATCATAGATTACGATAATTCCTTGTATTTTAGTTTTCCATGATTAATAAAGATATTCATGAAGGAGTCGCACAACCACACCGAAAAATGACAACGTCTGCGAAGGAATACAGGTGCAGCCGCGTCGCTTCGCGACAGCGGCTGCGTGTAGTTACCCCAACCCTAGACAGAAAGATCCGTCTGTCCGGAGGACTCTTTTATATTTTGCCATTAACGCTGTCCTTGTATACGGAGGGGATCCGTGAAGCCAGACGCAGTCTCCGCGGAACATTCCCCGACGGACAAATACAGACCGATCTTTCGGTCAACCCCAACCCTACTATCTTTATGGTAAAACGGTCGATCCGTACTGTGTGTTGACATGACCGAAATACATGTATGGTTGGACCTACTACTAATCGACCGCCTAATGTTTATTTGCTTGATAAGAATATTCAACACTGCAATTCACGTAAAAACTTGACCTACGTGATTGAGAAAATCCAGCTCTATCAAATGCCGTTGTTCCCTTTTCGATTCGAAGTTTCAGTGCAAAAATATCGCCGACGAATTTGCGTGGCCTCGTTTCAGCTCCCCGCGGTAAATCGCGTTATTAGGATCGACCGCTGTTTTTGCATTGACAATGCACGCAAACCGAGTTGTATTGAACACCGTGTTGTACGAAGCTTTTTAGAAGCCTTTTAGAAACTTCCATAGACATTACATTGTGCTGTCATTACGATTCGGTGAAAATATTCATTCGAAATTTTGTCCTTGATTAAAACCATTAATGAACAGTGAATTATCGCGTTTTCCCACACCATCCTCATCTACATTCAAAGCCAATCCATTTTTATGTGCTTTGCGCGCAGAGAAGTGCGTACTACAGTACTTACTATGATGAGTAACCAGCATAATATGACGTGCATGTACAATGTACAGTTTAGCTTCGACGAGCTGCTACAGGGATTATCATTTCAAGATTCAAGATACATGTACCATGGAATGTACAAAATTCACAGGGGCGGACCCAGGAACTCCATTTGTTTTAACAAAAATTAAAGGGGGAGGGGCTGTGCCCCCGGTGCGCCCCTGCCTGGATCCGCCACGGATTCATAATGAGGATGAACAGTACTGTATGACATGTGGGACTCCCCAAGTGAATAGATGCAGTCAGACAGTGTGCAATACAACAATGAGCAAGTACCGGTGTAGACTTGAATGCCTGCCTTGGCAGTCATACACTGTAAATTGCACTGTTCATTTTACAGTACACCAGTATGTGCTTTTCACATGATGGTTCACTTCCATTTCAAGTGTGCTGTTAATATGAAGTCAGTCATGCATGTATCATCGGCACATACAATAGTTTTGAACCATCATGCAGTGTTTGGCTTCAAATGGCTTCGTAGGACACATGTAAGAAGTTGCCTTGCAGTGGCATTTGGCAAGCCTCAGTAACATGCTGTGTGCATACTGTAACATGTATGAATACTGTAAAGCGAGGAATGTTCGCATGCATTCTAATTTCGCGAGAGCCAAGATTCGGGAATTAAAATGCACGTGAAAACTCTTGTCTACACTATACACATTGAATGTTAGAGGCAACTCGCGAAAATATTGTGTTTTACAGTAACTTGTTAAATACAAAGTTAAAGGCTGTACATGCTTACTTGTAAGTACACGGTAGATCTGGGAAGAGTTAATAGCATTGGCAAGGGGAAAAAAAACAAACTTGTAGAACCAATGAGATTTAGCATATTTGTGGCCTCTGTAACTCTAGTACACCTCCCTGGAAATGGAGTCTCGCTGTGTCACAGGTACAATGTACAGCTGTAACAGTACACATGCACTACATTGTAGGGAATTGATAGACATTGTACATTGTATGTTTGAAAAAAAAAATATTGAGGGGAAAAAATTACATTGTAAATGCTCTACCACCCACACTTGATATTCATTGATTACATATTCCAGAATTTGTGACCAAGCTTTCTGAAATAGATGCTGACAAAAGTAAGGGAAGATCAACATTTCTGCTACTTCACAAGGCAGAAACATTATACAAGACATACATTGTAAAATGTACATGTGCATAGATAAGATTTTGTACAAACTCTGCTTTCATGAGCCTAGCTCATACTTGCCAACTCTACCGCATTTGGCGGTAGACTACCGCTTTAAAAAGATTTTATTAGCATTCAAGCTAGCGCTGCTCGCACAGGCATCCTGGATTCTACCGCTTTCTCAAATGAAAATGTTGGCAAGTATGCTAGCTTGATTTCACCATTGTACGGATGTGAGACTACATTGTACATAATGATGTGAGTAATGTCAGCTCATGTTTCAGTTTCTTATCTAGACATTGTAGACATTGTATTCCTAATTTTCTGTCACTTAGTCCCCCCACTCGTCCCCATTATGAACTAGGAAATGTGTGCAACGCTTGTACAGTAGTTCATTGACGTCAGTAGATTTAAGAGGATCTGCATAGCATGTATGACTCAAAGAGGAAGTCCGGTTGACAGGTTAGTCGAAGTCCTGTACGTACAGAATTATGAAGATTTCCCACTTTATCTGATCAATCCTTATACATGAAGTCCTTTCAAATTGGCAATTGTGATTGGGTTTTGCCTGGTAGTCCTTATGAATGTTGCAGCAATAGGGCACTGCATTTGTGAATACGTACGGTCTGTACATGATGTACAGTATGAACATGAGCTGCTTATGAGCATTAGAAGGACAGTCTGATTCTGTCTCTATCCCATACCGCCCTCCAGATAATTGCTACGTAAGTTTGCATTCTATGTACATTGTTTTCATCGATTATTACTGTGGAGAATAGATTTGTTGGATTATGTTCAAAGTACACATAAATGTACAGTACAACAAGCCCAAATTGTGCAAGCAGTGTATCAGGATACTCATGTAGTGCAATTGCTGACTTTCTGTTGTGCATATATATGTATTTTTGAGAAATTTTTGCAGGAAAAATTGTAGGTCATTTTTCTCTCTATAAAATGTAAGCATACACTGTACAAGAACATACAATGTACATGAACTTGCAATGTACTATTTTGGAATTGTGTGTGAATGTGTCCATGTAATAGTGTAAACTGGCTAACCCCCTCCCCTTAAAAAAAAAGAAGAAAAAAAAAAAGAAAAAAAAACAAAAAAACAACTAAATATTACTCACAACATCCATTCCAAGGAAAACTTTAAGACAGACCATATCAACATACACTGCATGCTGTACAGTGTAGTTTGAAAGCCTACAAGCATTGAATTTGTACAGGCGTAGGCCCCTACCGTGTATGTCACCCTGCATCACAAAACCACCACAAAGACCCCTTTTACAGTGAGTGAAAAGGCCGGGCTCGGCTGCAGCCGAGCCCAGCCTTCATTTCACTGTAAACGCACAATAGACCAGTTATGCGGTCACTATAGGATTATGGTTTTCTAATATGTAATTTCTTTTGCTTCTTGTACACAAGTAGATGCTGTAATCATTGGCTGACGATAAACCAAGTGTCAGCTAAAAAGTCACAGAACTTATTGAGTCATCAAAATCGGCCGCGCATTTGGCCAAGCTCTGGAGGTACAATGTAGCTCTGGAGCCCGGCCTTTTCTCACTGTAAACGCAAACTGGGCCAAATGCGGTACCAAATTCAGTGTGGCTTCCATACCCTCTGCCCGTTCTATTTCGCTATTCAGGATATTAACGCCCTCAACGTCGAAAACTAGTATAGATTAAGGTGGTTTTGTCCTGCAGAGGTCTTTGCCTTCGGCAAAGGCAGCGACTTCATCGTGAGGCGGCGACAAGTCCAGTTGGCAAAGGGTCTGGGAAACCAGACTATACCACATTGCGACCGGCGCCCTCCCAATAGCAGTGTTCATATGTTTACAAGCAGAGCGCCACTACGACAAAATATTGAAAGGCTTGAATTAAAAGCCCGGGCCGAGCCCGGCACTGTAAACAGACAAAATTGCGGGACCAAATACTGTACCGCAATTGAGGCCGGGCTCGGCCGCGGCTCAGCCGCGGCTCAGCCCGGCCCTGCACTGTAAACGGGGTCAAAGTCTCCAGACATGGATTTTGGGTTAAGGGCATCTTCTGAAAGAGCAGACTCCAAGCTTTAAAATGATGCACAATGTACTACAATAGGTGTACAAAAAACATTTTTATCTGTTGATCTGTAATACTTCGAAAACTACATCAGATGTGATGTCATTGTCATTGATATGAGTTATAGCCTAATAGTATCAGTGGTGTACACTTTAGTTTTGATTATGAAAGTATGAGTCAGTTCCATTAAATCCATGATTAATTTCCAGATTTTGGTCAAATTTGTACCCATCACTGTACAAACTTGAACTTTACACAGGAGCCAATGATGTGTGACATGTCAATAGCCGGGTTCACACGTACAAAATAGCGGGATGACGATCGCGATCCATATCTCGAGTTTTTTTGCGAGCGTCCACACGTACCAAATTATCGGGATAGCGATCGCGATCGGTATCCCGCTAATTTGGCGAGCGTCCACACGTACCGAATTATCCCGCTAATTGCCGATAGAGATAACAGCAAAGCCTGCAAACTGGGTCACACCGCGCCCTTCTCTATCACTGCCTGCGCGCACTTCCCTTTGTCCTTCGCAGAGGCCTCGCTGTTGTGATGTGCGCATTGCATGATGGGATATAAAAACTCTAGATTCTAATCCCGACCGTTCACACGTACCAGCGCGGGGCCAATTATCCCGCTAATTGATGAACTAGCGCAAGAGTTCTTGGGATTAGCATCGCGATGCTTATCCCGCTAATTTTTGGGTTTTTTCTGTCCACACGTGCAAAAAACTTGGGATGACGATCGCGATGCAAATCTCGAGATTTGTATCCCGCTAATTGATGTACGTGTGAACCCGGCTAATGTGTGCTTTATACAGTACAATGACCCTGAACAATAGACATGAATACTGTACGAGCTGAAATTTTCGCGTACAGATATTGCTACTTGGAGGACATTTGCGCGTGTTGTTAATTTCGCGGTTGCGACAGTCTAACTGAACGCAAGTATTTGCGCGTTGTTATTTTCGCGGTTCAAAGGCGATTCGCGAAATTCGCGAAAATAAAACCACCGCAAAAATTTCAGCTCGTACAGTACCATGAATCCTTTTCAGAGCTCTGCTGACTACAATTGTAGGCTTCTGGTCTCTTGCTCCAAGACACGCGAATTCATGCTTTTAATAATTCATGATGGATTGCCCTGGGCACTGCTAGTTTGAATTCATGGTAAAGGGTAAAATGCGTGCATAAGAAACCAAGCAAGCACATTTTTTTATGTGCTTGCATACACTACATTTCAGGATGAATAAAGACTAGCAGTGAGAGTGGAATTTCTCATTCTTTTATATGTTATAGAGCATTCAAACCCTGGTCATTGTTCAGGACCATTGTCAAAGCAGTAGCATTTTAAATACAAGTACATGTATCTTCTCAAGAGCTTTTTATGCCTCCGCCACGAAGTGGTGCCAGAGGCACAAATGTTTACGGGTTGTCCGTCCGTCCGTACGTCCGTCCGCATTTGTTTACGCGATAACTTGAGTAATATTGACTGGAATTTTACCAAACTTGGTCCAAGTATAAAGTATGATAGGGCAATTACTTGATTAGATTTTGGGTGAAATCAGCTAAAGGCCAAAGGTCAAAGGTCAAGGTCAAATCGTGCGAAATTGTATCCGTTTACGCGATAACTCAAGACTGGATCAAGTAAATTTCACCAAACTATGTCAGAGGATGATGTATGATGGGGCAATTACTTCATTAGTGTTTGAGTGAAATTGGACAGAGGTCAAAGGTTAAAGATCAAGGTCAAATCGTAAAATTAAATCAGTTTATGTGATAACTCAAAACTGGATGAAGCAACTTTCACCAAACTTTGTCCAAGGATGACGCATGATGGGGCGATTAGTTAAGTAGTTTTTTAGTGAAATTGGCTAGAGGTCAAAGGTCAAAAGGTCAAGGTCAAATGCTAAAAATGTTGCTATTTCCCCCATACAGTGTGTGTATCTATGCAATGCCAGAAGATTTTCTTGAAACTTAGTGTAGACATGTACTACTGCGTAAATATTCTCCAGAGAGAGGTTCATGTCATCAGGTCAAAGGTCAAAGGTCAAAGGTCAGGTGAAAATGTTATAATTTCACTTTTCTCGCAAATGGTTCAATGTATCTTCATGGAACTTGGTACTTACGCGTTCTGACTGGTAGGGATTACATTTATCTAGGGAATTTGGGGGGTCATGGATCAATAGTCAGGGGGTCAAATGTCAAGGTCAACTCCTCAAGATTTTACTATCTCCCTCATATTATTTGCAATGCTTGCAGGATTATTTTTAAAACTTAATAATGACAGACATGTATTACCTCATGGAGATTCTCCATTAAATGGAAATTTCCTGCCAGAAGGTCAAAGGTTAAGGGTCAAATGCCAGGCTAAAATGCCCCCCCCCCCCAAAAAAAAAAAAAAAAAAAAAATTATACTGTAATTACACTTTTTCTTCATACCTTGAAAATTACTAAATGCATACACTTATAAAAGGGTCAGTCAGAAGTCAAGTAAAAATCCTCAATTCCCCAAATACATGTACCTGCACTCTGTAATAGACAATTATAGCAAACCTAGTTTGTACAAGGAAAGTGAACATTCAAGACATTTCTGACAAACCTGTCATTTCAATATTTTGCCAGTTTTGTGAAACTGTCATCACACATTGTGAAGACATTGTACTATACACCTATTGGGAGAATCATGCATTATGGCGGAGGCATACCAGTCGCCATAGCGACATTTCTGTATAGAGTTGAAAGTATTGATAAAGAGCATGTGAAGGGTTTCTGAGAAATGAAGCAGAGCCTTTGGGACACAGCTACATTAATCACGCTTCTAAAAGAAAATTAAAAAAAATGGGTGTTCTAAAAAAACTGAAAAAAAAACCCCACACAACTTCCCGTTCGCTTTTCCAATGATCCCAAATATAAATATGAAATTATGTAGAAGGATTGTCCTTTCAGAAAAACCACACAGTCACATACAAATTGTACACAATTATGCACAGTATGTACTTGATTTTTGTTCTTCACTAGAGATTTAAATGTAATACAAACTGTATCCAAATACAGTGTATTACTGAAAAACCTACCGGTATTTACACTGTAACCCGTTCCTTCTGCAATTTTCTGAGTGCATTCAATGCCCCAAATGAGATTCTTTGGACAGAGAATGGACAGGTTGGTAATCCACCTGTGCGAAAGCAGTCAAGCAGTGCATGTTCATTGTTCTGTATCCCCTCTCCAAGGTCAACTACAGTACAAGTGCCATCGAACAATGAAAATATTGATCGGATGCGAGGTATGAATAGAGCGTGCGCTGATGGGCTCACATACTCTTTTGTTCTACACAAAAGCAGGCACCTGAATGGGATGACTGGGGTTAGCGAACACGGAAATCTACCAAGCTCAGCTTTGATCGTTATGTACATGTTCATACGAGTTTTATAGTGCTCAGAGGAAGTGCAAACTACATGTATATCCGAAAACAAGTAGATAATACTGTGGTACATGCATTTTCAAATAGAAAGAGAACAAATGCTGATAGATTAAACCCTTATCTTTTTATCAAACCCATTTTCTGGACATTATAACACAAAGAAACATGAATTTATGGCATGAAAGCAGCCACTCTTGTCTTCGTTTTGGGAACCTGTAACCAGGTTCCCATATAAAGGAATGGGTTTACAATTTTGTGACAGCAAAACAATGGTAAAGTAGGTTATAAATACACGTTTGAAAAGCATTGTACATGCCTTTCACATGTATTGGCAATATCCTAGGGGTGTCAACTTCAGATGAAGTAAGGCACAACTGAGCGCGGGGAAAATAACACCCCACGCCTTCGAAACAAAACAGTACTCGTTTGTACAGTGTAAATTGTCATTCTTCAAGGTAGCGCATCATAGAGCATGCCCTATTTGTATGTACAGTTGTAATGTTGTACAGCATGTACAAGTTTTCAGGTTCTTTCTATTGACTTGTGATTACAATAAGCCAGTTCGTAATTAGCTCATGTACACATTGGTACAAATGACCTTTCTTTTTTCTCAGTTAGGCACTTCACTCGTTTTCAAAGCGGCATAATGCCTAAGCTTGCCTGACGTAACAATATGGAATTCATGTTCAAACAAAGAATTATCTCGCGTTTAGAGCAGGAGATCAGAATACTCCATCAGTTGACAATTTAGCGGGCATCCATTTCATTGTTTTGTATTGAATGCAATAACAGCCTATTTCCTTTTATATTGCGAAATACCATTCTTGCTGTCAAGTGGATGTGCTGGCAAGCACCATTTAGATAAGGATCACATGAATAATTATCGCATCACAGATGCTTACAATTGTATCTCAGTGAATTTACAAACTGAAATGCCTGTTGGTACAAATGACCTTTTTCTGCTCATGTGCAAAGTGGAATTACGAACTGGTCTATATGCATACATGCATGCATTGCATTCATTAGGAGCGGCAGCTGTTTATCGCATTATCAGTACTGGTACATAGCCTTTGTCAGAGACCCTTTTGTTGTATGAGTATAGTAAAGTGAAGTGTCAGATGGTTATCATACAAGTCGAGGTTTGATCAAGAAGCCACCAACAAGAGAAGCCTTGTGCTGATGTGCTGGCATCATGCAGCTCACTTGGCTCGTAAATTGTTGCTGCTACAGGTGTACATTGTAACGACAACGAGATGAGGGCTTCTGATATAGGCTACATCATCGTACTATGGGGCTGCCACCTGGGGCCTAGTGAACTCATACTGCAGTAATATTCTCCAATTTGCATAGCATGTCTGTACTACTGTACTGCACCTTTCGAGTATGCATGTACAATGTATACACTGTAAACTAAAGTGCGCTTGCTGCACAGCAGAAGCAGCTACATGTAGCTGTACTTATCACTCAGGGTGGATTTTAACTGTATGCTGAGCACGTAATATAAGTAATGTGTTGCGGTGACAGCAATGTGGAAAAACCCCATTACGTATACGGGCCTTCAGCGCATGCTACAAAATGTGTAAGCAGGGAGGTGGGTTCCCACCTCCCTGGTGTAAGGTACCCTATTCAGACCAAGGAGATGCGTCATACAAATTGCATTAATATGTGAGTATATTGCGCTGTGTGGGATGAGTACATGGATATTATGTATTTCATGGGACTGCTACATGTATTGAAGTGTATTCTCACATACTAGTATCATTTTTTTTTTTAATTCTACAAAGTCTGATGAACAGAATGGCAGAAGTATTATTAATATCAGACTAGAAATGTAATAAGCCTGAATATAAATCATATTTTTCTCTTTTATCATGTTTTCACATAGCAGGGATACTTTTTACACAGATTAAAAGAGGCAGTAATAACTGATATTTTTGTCATACATTTTCTGTAGATCAAAAGAGAAAAAAAAATATAAAAGCATGCATATAACATGCTTGAAAATGAACAGATTATTCACTTCCAAGTCACTCGCTTATTACGAGACTACAATGATTTGATGGGAGATGTGTAGACTTGCATGCTTTTCTTGTTGGTTTCATGTTAGTATTATTAAAAGGAACGCTAGAATAATGGAGTGCATGATAATTGCCTAAAATATATTAGTTATAATTGATATTGAGATTGTTTGATTCCTTGTTCATTCAAAGATTTTTCCTAGAATATGTATCTGTAATGAAGGTTTGATTTCATGTCATTTGATTAAATACATTGTAGGCTGCTAGAATGATTGCCAGAGCACACTGTACAATTTGTACATTGTATGTAAGATATAGAAGTCTCTTTTTCCAAAATTGATTTTCTTGCTGGTTTCATGTCATTATTAAAGGGGAAATCCAGTCCAAATATAAGTTAGTCTGATAAGAAAGAGTAAAATATTACAAGTTCAACGTTTGGAATTAGTTTTGACATTTTGAAGTTTTTTTGGGGGAAACAGTTCTTGAACAGTCAATATGAATAATGGTAAAGTGAGTATGTCATCCACCCTCACAACTTGCCATTATATAGTTTGTACATTTGTGCATAAAATTTTGAAATTTCCAATTTTTATTCAAATGCAATTACATTGTACATTGTATGCCCGAGGCTCAGATCCTGGTATTATATCTAACTGACCACTATTCTGAAGTTATTCAACCAGGAAAACATCATGTTTCACACTTCAATGACTGATACATTGCATTTTCATCATTTTTTTCTTCTTTTTTTTTTGTACATTGTATACCAATCAATTGAAAATTGTGAGGGTATGACATGGTTAGCTCACTCATTTGCATATTCATATCCACTGTACAAGAACTGTTTTGCAGAAATTAGCAAAACTTCAAAATGTCATATTTTTCATCCGATTTCAGTCAAGTTTTTCCCATTGAACTTGTAATATTTTACTCTTTTTTTGTCAGACTAACTTACAATGTAAATGCATATTTGGACTGGATTTCCCCTTTTTGTAATAAGGAAACTGTAGAATAGTGGAGTGTGTGTCTACTCCTGTGCAATAAGTTATAATTGATTGACCTGTGATGCCCTAATGTACTGTTGTATGTGAACAATGTAGGCTATGCTAGAATGATGGAGAACACTGTCTTTGTTTCCCAAAATGGCCGATGAAGAATTCACAAAAGGGGAATCCCCCCTCGATGGCATTTGTACTGTACATGTGTACGTGTGTAATGTTTACGGTGTGTACACCGTGTATAACGTGGCAGTTTGCCACTTGAGGCAGATTGTTAGGCTGTGGGGTCAAACTGTAAACAAAGCATGTCTCGTGATGATCAGTACAATTAGTAAAATTTATAAAAAAGTCTTACTGTAGCTAGAATCTTCTGAGAGACTGGATACACTGTGATAGTTATTGCAAAGATCTTCTGGAAGGCTAGGCAGTAAAGTACCTGTTCATGAATACATGTATGTACAGCGTCAAGTACATGATGTACAAACCATGTACAGTCCGTTGGCCAAGTCCCCAAGCAAAAGGAGTTCTTCAAGATCTTGTTCATTTAGATGTTTACCACTAACTGGTACAGTACATTGTTCACATGTACAGTATATATTATGTACATGGTGTAGACCCTGTACATTGTATTATTGTGTGTTGTTAGCAATTGCATGAGTGAATAGATCTCAAGAATTACGTTCCTTGTGTAAGATTTAGTGTCCCGAAAATTGCTCACACGAGGAGCCTTAACATTTGAGAGTGGAATCTACAAGCACCAATGTTGAATTGTTTGTTGTTACCAGGTACTTTGATGGCACTCACATACAGTACATACATATAAAAGATTTCAGTTAGAGAAAATTGGGTGAAAAAACAAACATTGAATAGAGCGCCTCTATCTACTGTGGTTAACCCTGTGTGAAATATCATACCATCGCACTTGTGACCATTCACTATTTGTAAAAGAAACAGTTGCGTTCATCTAACCTCTGATTGTGACCATTGCCAGCAACACTGCACAAGATATCGATGGTATTTTTATTGCATGGTCCTCGGATGTTGAAGAGGCAAACATGCCTTTAGAAGCGCACTGTACTGTACACCCCGCTGATAGGGATCATTATTGGTACTGTAAGAGCACTGAACTCTGTCAGAAGCCAGGCAAAGGAAGGGGGAGGGTCCAATTAGTGGGCTATTGCTTCTTGTAATTTTTAATGAGAGGAATTGCTGTGTTGCTTACAAGTGTCATACAAGTACACTGTCTAACATTTGACCATACCCTTTCAAATTTCACCCTCCAGGATATTGACGAACTACAGCTGCACAACTGCTCAGAGTTAATGCACGCTACGTGTGGACGCAGGCCCCAGCGTGGAGAAATATTGTGAGGTTTGGTTCCTGCACAGCCCTTGGTCAAGGAAAATTCCAGAGCAGACATGTTAGCAGCAGCTGCACTACCTCCATTGGAAAACTTCCATATCACGTTCAATGGAAAGAGAGTGCGGTATAAAGCACTGTCGGATGACATAACTCCAGATAGGTACTCGTACGAAGAAGCCTTGGAAATGATTAATAGTTTGCAAACAGATGGATTTGATGAGGACGAAACGGATAACGCAGCCAGTGTCCGTGGAATGTCGGCCACTGATGGCAGGCCGAACCACGGATGGTATGGCAACAAATGGGACACGAGTAAAATGGCGCACGAGAGCCACAGACTGTGCACTTTCCAAAACTGGCCCCAGGATAATCCCTTGCAGCCTACGCTTCTGGCCAGAGCAGGCTTCTTCTATCTTGGTGTTGGTGATAAGGTAAAGTGCTTCGCGTGTGGCGGTCAGTTAGAACAGTTCGATTACGGAGACACAGCCATGGGTGAGCATTCAAGACATTTTCCTGACTGTCCATTTGTGAAGAAGACGGACACCAAAAATGTTCCAATCGGCGCCAAGGACACGACGCAGTTTGAGCGGAGACTTAGTGAGCGGTTGGAACAGTCGCAGCGCGATATAGAAAGGAGAGCAAAGGAGAAGGAAGCGTTGCTGGAGAGAGAACGTGTAGAAGTCAATCATGATGAGGCTCTGAGGAAAGAAAGTCGGGGGCGCCGGCATTCACCAGAGCCGGAAAATTTAACAGAATTCGATATGGGTGGTTTCCAAATGTCTAGGAATTTTGACGAGTATGAACGATTGAAGTCATTTGAGAAATGGCCGAGAACGAATCCAATAGAGCCCCGCGACCTTGCAAGGGCGGGCTTCTTTTACACAGGTGAGAATGATACTGTTCAGTGTTTTGCGTGCTATGGACAGATCAGTCGATGGAAACCGCTGGACGTGCCCGCCATTGAGCACAGGACAAACTTTCCAAACTGCCCACTGGTGCTGGGCCTGGACGTTGGGAATAAACCGATCGCTGCTGCTGCTCCCGTGCTGGAGCCGCCCGCTTTAGCACCTCCTTCGCCTGCCTCGCCTACTCCTGAGCAGATCCAGGCGGGGCTGGTTCTACAGAGGCAAAGTTCCGGGCAGCTGAGGGCGCACCTTGGCCCTCTCAATAGTTGCCGCCACCCTCATCTTGTTGACGAGGGGGAAAGACTGAGAACATTTGACACTTGGCCCAGGTATCTCAGGATACAGGCCACACCGCGACTTTTGGCCAGGGCAGGCTTCTTTTACACTGGTATGTATATGAAAATCTTGTCACTGATTGCCAGTGCACGGGATAACAGTTTTTTTTTTCCATCAATAGAAAAATCCATGTTATGTTCACTTTTGACTAAAAGAAGTAAAGTAGAAGCGGTACACAAACACAGAGAACAGAACTCTACTAGTTTCATGGACAATCATGGTTTGTTGATGAGGAGAGATACAGTACTTCTGAGCCCCAGTTCAGAAGGTGCCAAATGTCACAAAGTGAGCATGAGGATACTTTTCAAATTCAGTGCAGTCAAGATCAGGGACCAAGTTCATAAAAAGCTGATTATGTTAACAACTCTTGCTGGAATGTCAGTTGTCATGGTAACAACAAGAATCCTGCTTCCTGATTGGCTGTTGCTATTGAAAGTTGCCATTCCAGCAAGAGTTGCTGTCTTATTACCAAGATCTTTTTTTGAAATGGGGCCCAGGTGGCTATATTTTGGCTTCTTGTTCAATTTGTTGCTCAACATTGATTTGTGAGAATAACAGCTATTACAGTATTTGTGTCGGGGGGAAATGTCCACTCTTCCTCAGCTTTATGTCATATCTTCTATCTTTGTTACCAGGCAGCACAGACGAGGTCAAGTGTTTCTACTGCGATGGCGGCCTCAAGAACTGGGAGCCTACCGACGACCCGTGGTCGGAGCACGCCAAGTGGTTTCCTCGTTGTGAGTGGCTGATCCAGCAGCGAGGGCAGGCATACATCGCCGAGGTGCAGCGGGTCAACCCACCACCCCCCGGGACAATGCTTCCAGCGAGCAAGGTTCGATATTCTGTAGATTGACTGTTGCCTGTAAAATCTGTGAACATACAGTATGTGCCGCCCCCCCCCCCCCCAAAAAAAAAAAAAAAGTCAATCTGATTTTCCCATTGATAACTTCTAATATAATCAAACTGTCTGAATAATATTCCAGGGCCTTAAAGTATAACATCTTTGCTATATTTTGCAACACATGTCATTGGTCTGGCTATTCCAAGTTTTAATAGCACTTGGATGCTTTTGGAGATGCATATTAATGTGTGAACACAATGGACAGAACTTGGAGGGAAGGGATTTCTGACATGCTCCACAAAAATCCTCATCTCTCTTTGACCACTGAAGCAAATTTGATGGGGTTCTCTGTAAGATGTGGGTAATAAGTTATAGTTTCATACCCTGAAATTGTATTTGGATTGATTGTTTTTAAAGTTATCGTTGTGGAGGGTCCTGTTGTAATTTTTGTGGGGACATACATGTACGGTACAGCACACACATCTGATTCCACTGGTGAATAAAGCCCTCCCAGTGGATATGTGACTTGATAAATGATGTAAATCACTAAAAAAAAGCATGTGGAGAGCTCAGAGACCTCTGCCAAGCCAGCAACTCAATCGCCAAAATGGAAGCCTTTTGTTTACGTCATTGCATGGCGCCTTACCTGAGCAGGTTACGCATGTAGATATGTAAACCTCTAGTATGTGCTGCTTGAACCCCAAGTTCGTTTACCTTATATGCCAAAAGATGAAAAATCCTTCAAAAATCCATAAAAATTCTCAGATCACTACCAAAATTGAATGAGGTGTTCCTTGTGTCAATATCGACTTTTTATGCTAGTTTCATTTTAATCCATACACAACTTTTTGAGTTATTTTGCAAACAGACAAACCAACGCCGATGATCATTTAACCTCCTCCTTCCTTGGCAGAGGTAATGATATAATTGATAAGAAGAGAAGGATATAAGGGGAAAGATGAAAAGAAAACAAGGAAGATTCAGAGGAGGAACAATAAGAAGACAAATAATGATAACAAATGTACTGAGAGCTCTGCTTGTGACTGTTGATTGACCTTGGATATCATTGTCATACGTGACGCAAGCATTTTGGCAAATGTTTTTCTTTTCTGATGTCATAGCCTTGCTGCTGTTCACGACCAAGTCGTTGTTACAGTACAAAGGGCAGTCAGGAATAATGGCAGGTTTGGTGCCTAGAAATCTGTTCATCTGCGAAACTGCCTTAATGGCAGTCCATAGGATGTACAACTGCCAATAAAATCATTTACATTGTGGTGTCAATGTTGACTTGCCCTTCGCCCTAAAGAAATATCATGCTTCTGCATTGCGTTTCATCTTTAATACTTTTTGCTGCTCGTAGGTACAAAAATGTAGCTTTCTTAGTTTAAGATAACCTTGCGACACTCAATCAACTTAACAATCAGATCAGAACTCTACTGAGTTCCAAGGGAGAATTGCTGTTAAATCTAATGAAATTTTCAAGCATGGACATGTCTAATGAATACTATCATTGTTTGATTGATTGGATAATGTTTACAACAGACACCCATAATTTGACTCTGACCCCCCTACAACTGTAACTTGATATGTTTAAATGTTTAAAGAAGAAAGATATGAACTAAATTTCGGTGCGTGTTTGAAGGTGCACCTGTTTGCGTAAGGTATAGCAAAAGGAGTGGGCTTATGTAATTGCACAAGTGTACATAGGAGCTATAATATACTGTGCAGAGCTGATATCATCTCATCCAAGAAAGCTTATGCAATACAATATAGTGAATCTGTGACAAAAATTTTATTGTATTGGGGGAGGGGTTAACATTTTGAGGGAATGAGGGGTATGTAAGATATTGGGGCTATCTTTCTTTTTGTTAACAACTTCACTGCTTGTAATTTGACAGATGTGTATCTGTACATGTAGATACATTGTACACATGAAGTATAGTATGTGGATGAATTGTTCATTGATTTGTCCAAAGTGTATACGGGGAAAAAAAAATAGATAAAAATAAATGTTATTTCTGCTGTATACATACATGCTTCATAAAGTCCTGTTTACTGCAGCTGCAAGTCACTCTTTCTTTCTTTCTTTCTTTCTTTCTTTTTTTTTTTGGGGGGGGGGGCGGGAGGGGCAGAAGGATGTGTCTGCAGATAGGCCATGACAATTCTTTTGCAAATTATACATCTGCAGTTTCAATCGATTTGAAAGATATCTTTTTAAGTATACATACATGTAATTGTATGACTAGAGCAGAATTCAGAATGGTACTATGATACTACACAAAAGGACCTTTTTTTTTTGACAGCAAAACCAGGGCAGGTTATGAAAATATTCTGAAACCCTCAGGTACATTGCTGATATCGCTATGGAGACAAATAGATGTGTGCAATTGTAATGATGGGGCAATTTTATACATTTATGGGATACACTGATTATTAGATGTGGAATACCTTTAGGCATGTGTCGTGAAGGTGGTCTCATTGGAGGGACCCTTTGTGATTCCACTTTGAAAAAGAGATCAACAGTCGTAGTTATTTTGAAATCTTGCTTCTGTATGTTCCCTGATCTCTCAAGTGAACCTTATGTTTATCATCAAATGGATGGAAACTAGAAAAGCACTCTGAGAGTGCAGACCTCCGCCAAGCATGCAGCTCATTTCCACCACTGATCTTGTTCTTCCATAGAGATAGTGATTTGCACCCATACGCACTTATAGCAGTGTGTGCTGAAAGTCGCCCGATTCCCCAATATAGGAACCTTTTGTTACATCATAAACCCTCAGCTGCACGGCGCGTCTTGCCTTGGCAGAAACTAGAGCACGCACTTTTTAGTGCGCGCATGCAAACCTCAAATATGTGCATCCTGAACTCCCAAGTTCATTGACCCTACCTGCCAAAATATCAAAAATCCTTCATAAATTCCCCCCAAATTCTCCGATCATTACCAAAATTTAATCATCTGTTACTTGTATCATTCTAAACCTTTCCTGCAAGTTTAATCCAAATCCGTGTACTACTTTTTGAGTTATACTCCTGGTTATTTTGCATACGGACAAACTAACTAACTAACTAACAAACAAACAAACAAACAAACCAACGGTAACGAAAACATAACCTCCTCCCTTGGCGGAGGTAATAAGAAGGTGACCCAAGCTGAAGTATGATGGATGGCAGATTCTATTTTTTTTAATGTTCAGGCTGTCACTGTTTTCCGTTTTTCTTTTTGCCATGTGCAGCCCATGACGATAGCCTCTCCACCCACTGGAATTGATGAGTACAACTACCAGCCTCCCCATGTCCTGCAGGCGTCGTACCAGCACAGACCGCACCAACCGCGGGAGCAGGGCGGTGCTTCAGGCCGCGCAGCGTCACCAAAGGGTGAAGACATGACCATCGAAGAGGAGAAGGCCGCGGCACACCGCGCACACCGCGCACACCTGAAAGGCATGGAGCCAGAGGCAGGCATCGAAGTCGAGGCGAAAAAGAAGCGCGAAGCGTGGCGATCGCCATCCAAGCCGAAGTATCTTGACACTTCTGCAAGTGCGACTCGTAAGTCATTTAGATTGCTAGCTCGCTTATCTCGACTCATGTATCGTACATTTGCCAGGCTCTAAATTTGGTTAGCGAAAGAACCAATTCAATATTATTCAAATTCATGTAATTCTTCCGTCGAGATGTTTTCATTGCAACTGATTGACAAATTGCCCTACATCGAAGTAGATAAGCACTGAATTGATCAGTGTTTTAGTACTAGCCGTGATAAAAAATCATTGGCGTACATACTTGAGCAGGATTCGAACCTACAACCTCCTCATCACCGGACAGGCGTCAACTCCACTAGACCACCGAGCTTTCGCCCGACAGCAAGTGTTGGTTCTAATCCTTGTAGCATGCAGCGGGTACTGCGTAATTATTCAAATTCATGAAATTCTTCCGTCGAGATGTTTTCATTGCAACTGATTGACAAATTGCCCTACATCGATGTAAATGATTCAGAATTGATGTATTAACATGTGTACCAACATTGTTGCTGAAATCTGTGGTAAACATGGAGTGCTTCTGTAGACACTCACATTAAATAAAACTTTCTTCCTTCTTTTCTGTCTTTATCCTTTATTTTCTGCTTTCTCCTGTGCAAAATCTCTCTTCCACCAATACTGTGTGTCTAATTCAACAATTTTTAGAACAAGGCTCATTTGGAAGAGCTGCGCATGATTTTTTGATCAAGCATTCACAAAATTTGTCTTTTTAGAATGCCAAATCTGAGCAGGAGATTGCCTGTGACAATGCTCTCTGATGCAGCTTTGATACTCCCCTGTACATCACATTAACATCATGGTAATGAATGTGAAAATAAAACCCTCAAATCGTTTTTCCTCTGGAGCTCTGATCCATTAAATTGATAAGATTTGAATCTTTGAATGAATTGCATTTTCTAGCTTCCATCGACGAAATCATGTTGAGTCCGACGGTGCTGATGGTGATCGAGATGGGATTCGACGAGGCCCTCGTGCGGTATGTGAATGCCAAGCACCTGAGGGAGACCAATCGCGAGTTCGCCAGCCCTGAGGAGCTCTTCGACGCTGTGACGGCGGCCGAGGAAGAAGGTGTCGACCCTTCTTCCTACGCCAGCCCCGAGAGCTGCAAGGTGGGGTTTGAGATGGGCCCAGACAGCAGCGAGGAGAAACTCTATGCGACCGCCCCCAGAAAGAACTCGGACGTGTCAAGCATTGTCAGTGCTCAGGTATGGGTCTCATGAACAAGCATGGTCCCAGGCATGGGACCATAGCAAATTGAATCCACTTTCCCCCAACACACGGGCACGTGTGCACATAAACACATAGATGCACACACATATAATACACACACAATGATACAAACAGACAAGATTTCGACTGCCGACGTGGTCAGCTTCACTCATAAACACCAGCAGAACTTTGTGGTGTACATAGATTTTGCCATAAACTTTTCAGATTTTTGTTTGACTTGATACTGTGAAGGCAAAAAGCAGTGTTCCCCACATTTTTGTTATTTCCCCCAAACAAGTCCACATACTTCTTCTGTTGCATAAGTGCAATATGGAGACATAGCTGCATGCAAACTGGTGATAGTGATGATTGATAATGAATGATGATTGATAAGATTCATGATAAGGGGTACATATTTTGTGTCATTTATGTCTGACTTGCATGGCTGGCACTGACTGGTATTATGCTCTGCCCTGAAGGGTGCCAGGGGCATTTATTTTAGTTATCATCATCATCATCAATATTATTATCAATTTTGTTATATTTTTAATCATCATCATCATCATCATCATCATCATTATCGTTGTTGTTGTCATCATCACTTTATGCAGACCTCCCAATTATTCTGAATTTAGAGGAAACAAATCTGGATGTTGACCATTCCCAGCTCTTGTTTCAGTGGGAGTTTCCAATTTTTTCTTGATGATTTTGACGACACACTCCTATGGGAACTGCCATTCTGCCAACTGCCATGAGCCAAATCATCCCTCGTTTTGAGTCACAGAATGGTTGGGAGGTCTGCAGGTGTTTGACGGGAGTAATATTTGCTTGTCTTCTTAATTTCTCATTTTTTTCTGTTTCCACTGACCTTCCTCTGATCAGGCTAACAAGCTGAAGGAACTCAGCATCCATGATGATCCCGAGGAGGATGAGACCGTTGGGGCACTGAGACCAGCTCCTTCCCCGTCACCGCTCCTACTGGGCAGCACACCTCAATCATGTAAGTGGCCAGCCTCTCTCAAAAAAATCCTCCCTGAAGCAACAGCAAGTGTAGTGAGTGTGGGGTCTGACTCGGGGAATCACGGTCAGGCTACCAGTGAGACTCGAGACCCAGCAGGAGGGCCTGTAAAGACCTGCCTGAATTTCTTCAGTCTTTACGTGCCAGGTTCGCATGCCCGACTCAGTTGACGGCGTGCCAAGTTTGGGTATTCTGCTCAAGCGCACACACCTGCCCAAACCGATCGAAAAATCGCCAAATGCCACACTGCAATGAAAGCGTTTCTCGCCATTCTATTTTATTTTTGCCATTCCCCTCGACTCAGCATAACTTGCATGTTCCCTCGCTGCCTCGCCATGTCTTTTGTTAGTCACATTAATATCACAGAAACATGCAAGTTATGCTGAGTCGAGGGGAAGATGCATTCCAATGTCTTTTGTTAAACATATCAGTACTTTAGCAATGATTGACAGATGAGGTCATCTGAGGAATATTGGTTTGGAAGGATTTTTTGTGGGCGTTCCCAAGTAATCTGAAGAAAAATAGAAGAAAAAATTGTTAAAAATATATGGAATGTTTCTAGATATTTGTTTCACTGCAAAAGTGATTTAGAGGATATCATAAATCAACACAAAACAACATGCATTTGGATTTCAGGGGCCCTTTAAAAGTGGGTGTAGAAGATTACATTTCCTGGTAAGACGAACTGTAAAAATTTTGGTTAGTCAACTCAAATGACATATTTTGGTCCATTACAGAGAATATAAGTCTGTATTTTTTTGTGGATTTTGAACTGGGCGGTCACATGTCACATACAGATTCTAATCTAGTACTTCCGTGGTCGCATTTCTATTACATTGTACTTGAAAGATTGTTGTATGCATTTGACTCTCTTATTTCCTCCCCTTCCCCCTCCCCCTCCCAATGTCCACTATTGCAGTGACCAGCGGGACCATGGACAAGACAGTGGAGAGTCTGCTGGACAAGCAGCTGTGCAAGATCTGTCTGGACAATGAACTGGACACAGTCTTTTTTCCCTGCAAACATCTGGCCACCTGCCACAGCTGCGCCTCCCGGGTCAAGGAGTGCCCCATGTGCCGTCAACCCATCCTACAGTCGTTCCAGGTCTACATGCCGTGAGGATATGGGGGGGGGGGGGGGAGGAAGTAGGGAGCTTTAGATTTGCGGCGCGGACGTTTGAGACGACGCTTGAGCAGGACGTTCTCCTCTTCCCTGCGTTGTGTTGAAAAGTAGCTTTAGATCACATTGAGACGCAACCTATAAAAAATAAAATGATGCTCCCATATGATCGGTGCATGAAGTAGCTCTCTACGTCGTGAATTGAGCGGACGTAAAAATAGCACAGAACGCGTAGTGAAAACTCAGATGATGCAAGCTATAGATCGGCTTTGATACGTGATTCTGCGCACGCTCAGAATAGGTTTTTTTCCTCTGAACGTCCGCGTCGCGCAAATCTGTATATAGTACAGATCTTGTCAGTATCCAACAAAAAAGTTATCCAGAATTCTTCTTTGTGAACCTGTTCAAATGATGTCATCAAAATGGTGGCATAAAAGCTGATCTGACCTTTAAACTCTTCTTACGTTTACAATTCTAGATATGGAAACTACATATTTGTGGCTAAACTTTTATTATGAGGTCATTACAATATACACATTAAAAAAATCAGAACTTTTGTGATATGGAACACTCACACAAATACATTTTGTATATGTACATATTTAGAAATTAATGCCTATGAATATGTTATGTATACGCGCATGTGAATGCATAGAAGTACACACATAGCTGTACATATATAAAGTGTATATGAGATATAATCACATTAATATGCATTTCCTAATTCAACACAAGAATCAGCACTGTGTCAAAATACTCGTCTACTTTTGAACTACTCTCCACATCATATATTGATGATTATTATCATAGATAGTGGTGTTGCTGTGGAAATGCTTGAATATAAGGCAAGATTGGCACTTTACAACATAGTCCTTTTAGTCTACACATTTGACATTGTGGAATTCACATACCTAGGCGTCTAAGTTTTTGCTCAATATCTTACAAAGAAATGTAACTTTCTGCTGGAATGAAAAACAAAACAAAACAAAACAAAACAAAGCAACAAAGCATTTCCATGGCAATGTCCCATTTTCCAAATCTTATATTGCATAGTGAGGAATTCAAGTAGATCATGGTGTGAGGGCAACCGATTTGAATGAAGTCAGTTACGTAACAAAGCTGGCGACTTTCTGTGTCTCTGGCAGTGGTTATTCGGGGTGGTCATATCGATGACATCATTTTAGGTTACATTCTTGCAAAGGAATTCTGGGTAAGTTTTACTTGTGAGGTTGTGAGAATACGTACATGTGCTTTCAAAAGATATTGAAATTTATCTGATATACGATTGTTGTCATGTGGCAGATACCAATTTTCTTCTTCGTGTTTGAATTTGTATTTAGATGTTATATCTTTTTTTGTGAGTTATTTCAAAGATCAGACTTCAAGGGATAAGCACCGTAATTATGTAAACAATGCTGTGTTTTAGTGTGCGATGATATGAACTGAAAATGGTTCTTTGTTCTTGCAAAGGGGAAAAAAGGCATAAAGCAATATCCTCCTTTGACAAACTTATGTATTCATGTCCAGCAAAGTGTAAGCTGTTATGTTTATTTCAATGTTCAACAGCGGCGACAAGAAAGCTTTGAAGAAAGATTTTGTTGGGCCTACCATGTAAAAGCCTGATATCAAATGTATTGTATCATGGCAGACAATATTTCATAATGTCTCCAAGCAAATTTATTTCGAACAGAAAACAGATAGCAACATTGTGGATAAACACAGAATGCAATGCATGGGTGTACAATGCTGTACACCATCATGGCAGGCATTGCACAAAAGTTACATGATGCGAAAAAAAGGTCTTCTGCCCCCATTCGCGAATGTTTCATGCTGCAAAGATTTCTGGTTTTACAGTATTAATTTTAGCAAAAATATGCGCATACACACACACACACACACACATACACCCACACACACACAAATATTTATGTACATTTTGTATGTGCATTGTATGTGTGTATATATAAAACATAACCCAACAGAGATCTTATAAGATTTCATCTTGATCTTATTGCAACTTCAAATATTGGTTTGAAAAATAATTCCCCCTCCCCCTTCTGTAAAAAGATCAAGACATACAGCATATTTACTTTTTTGCGTTTGCCTTCAAAGGCAAAGGAAATATTCACAGCACTCCTATAGGTGTGCACAGTGTTGGATCCTGCTTGTACTTTACAAATATATTATTCAATTCAATTCATTTTCAATTTATTTACGTGTACTTGCGAGACTGACATCAGCCAGAGGCTCCAGTCTGTGGCAAAAAACTCAACATAGATACAAGATGCAAAATAATACAAAAACCAACAAAAACCTGCTAATAATCAAAAAGTTCACAAATATTCCTAGAAATACTTTATAATCAAGAAGTATCAATAGATTATAAACAAAAGTAATTATCATAAATACTATAGTGTAATATTGCTAGGAATTAAAATGAGTTCACAGATATTCCTTAAACAAAGAAGAAAATAAAAAGGCATGTTGTGTGTAATACAGAACTGGACACTGACTTGATTGATTGATTGATTGATTGATTGATTGATTAAAAGGTCTTTATTCAAAAAAATCTGAGTTGGCGACTAAAAGTTGAATTACACAGATATACAAAAATTACATATACATTTAAATAAACAATAATATCATGATCATAATAGATAAAAAGAAAAACATAACATTCAAACATACTGTATACACAATCCCCCCCCCAGTAATCAGATACACACATTCACTACACACATGCATAAAGCACATCTCACAGGCATACTCTCTTTCTCTCACACACATACACACACACACACACACAACGTAGATCGTACAACACCCACGAACGCGCGTGAACATAAACACATATACATTGTTCATGTACACTCTGCACACACATTCACATGCACGTACACATACCCACACAAACGCACGCGAGCGTACATGCACTACTCAGCCACATACAGTGTGCATGTATACACTCAACACACATTCACGCGCACACATTTTCATACATACACGCTGTACACTCACACACAGGGAAACAGTCTTGACAGTGCATATTGTGGCTGGCGTTCCGTAATACCACATGGGGAACGTTCCCTCGAACTACGAGGCGAAGATGAGAACTGTTTGTTTAAAATCTGGGTACAAGCACAATGATAATGGTCCTCAAAAGAAGTCCTGTGTAATCCTTGATAGTAAAGCAATGTTCTGTCGAATGGTACTAGTTGAAACAAATCCAAGTAAGTCATAAAAATGGCAGAATTTCAGAGCACTCAGTGGGGCAACCTCTGCAAGGTGCGTGGTGGCCCTTATGGACCACTAGTCTACAATCTTCGATGAAATTTTGTTGGCCCGAAAAAGATATGTAGTGGCCTGAATAAAAGTAATGTAACAATCCATTTTGAATCTTACATGCCTGATTGGGCCACCAAAGCATAAATGTGGTGGCCTGACACTAATTTTAAGTGGCCCTGGGCCTCTGGGCCACTGGGCCTCTGCCAGTGTTGATTTCTGCATAATAATAGATTAGTTAGGTAGAGAATTTTACAAAAACATATCCCAGCGGTTACAATTAGGCATTATTATATTTTCAGTCAGTTATATTGCACAAAAATTTTCCTCCTCTCATCATACCCTTTAATAGCAATTGTTATACTGTTATGCCCACCTTGTTGCTGTAATCCCGTCAATCTAGTTGCCAAGTCACCATCATCAGTTATATTCACGTCTTCACTTACACAGTAATTCACTGTTAACTTTTGGCATCAACATAGAATACATGTATTACCAAGTGTTTGCGTGAAATTACACTTGTACCCCTTAAAAACATGGTATTTCCTTACAGTCCATGGAATCAGTAATATTGATAAAGTACTTTATACTTTATACACTCCAGTTACTTCATGGCCCACGTACAAAAACCTGTTATGGTGACGGAGCCTTCTCTTCCATTGCCCCCACTCTTGGAATAAACTCCCTCTTTATATTCAGAATGCCTCATCTGTTGAATCATTTAAAGTTCTTCTCAAAACTCAATTGTTTAATCAGTTGTATTTTTTTTTCCCCCTGGAGGCATACATAGTCAGTTATTAATTGCTGTATTTTTTTTTTTTATTTGTATTTTTATGTATTTTTTTTTCTTCTTTTCTTTCTTCTTTTGTTACTGTTAATATGCTGGTTTTGTTAATGCTATTGTGTTTTCTAGTCTTTTTGTATGAATAGCACCAGTGCGCTTAGAAACACCAGTATGAAGCGCCATATAAATTATTATTATTATTATTATTATTATTATATTATTATTATTATTATTATTATTAGATATGAATATGATGTTCTTATTTGTCTATTCCTAATGTATTGTTCACATCCAAGACTGATCTTAGCTTAATTTTCCAGTGTTTGAACTTCATGTATCAGAAGTAAACTCTATCTAAAAACAATAATAAATAAATAAAAATTCCCCTAAAATTCATGTTTTGTATTTTTGTGTGGCTGTCTACTTTGTCATATATCTCACATAAGATAATAACATTGATATAACTTCATTTCCTTTTCCATATCATTAATGATAATAATAATAAGCAACAGTGCTTATATCGCACATAACACATAATGCGTATGTCCCTATGCTCTCAAAAAATGGAAAGATTATATTTTCTTTTTACATTTTTGTCGTTGGCCCACTGTTAGTATGTAAGAAGTCCAGAAATATTTATGGGTCATGCTGACTAGAAAGAGGGGCAATGTCGTTCTGGATAATGATTTTTATACCCGCACAATTTTCCTGTTCTTAGCCATTTCTAGTTGGGGGGGGGGGGGGGTGGAGCTAAATAGGCCCCACCCCCTTGATATTTTTCACAATGATTTCAAATAATGACTTCTTTCACATCTTTGCTCATTTTGAGACCCAATTCTTGAAAATGAGGGCTACATTTGCGGAGTTACATTTTTGTGATCAGTGTCACCGAAAACGGCAATTACCAATGACTTTTATGTGTACGATGTATGGGTTTCACAAGAAGTGTTTTCAGATTAATGTGTTTGGGTTTTTTTCCCTGGTTTTTCTTGTAAGATACATGATGAGACACTAATATAGTAAATTTGGTCACAATCAGTAAAATAACAGCCGAGAATAAGACAATACAAATAAAAAGGTCAAACAATGAAATACATAAGAAATAAAAAACAATTAAGTAAATAAGAAATTCATTGTCATGTTGCAAATTTTTTTTTTTCACATAAATTCATTTATAATGCTACAAAGAATATTTAGACAAAAAAAAGAATGAAGCTTTATTTCGGGATTAAGAGCATAAAATCTGATGCACAAAAGCATACATATATTAGCATGATTTAAAGAAAACTATCACGTTTTGGGAAAAATTGATGATTCATTTTTGGAGATATGTAATGGGCAATGTGTGTGCTGATTTTCATGCGATCAAGATCTTGGTGGGGGGGGGGGGGGGGGGCAAATTAGCCGTTCCTATAAAATTTCAAAATAGCATGGGCTTTACATATTTATGATGTATATAACAGTGGCGAATCCAGGGTGCGCGCCCCCTCTTTATTTGTTGGTAAAATAAAAGAAAAAAGAAAAAAAAATTGAGATGAAACCCATAAGTAGCACCAGAACCATTGTTTGCACCCCCCTCTTTGCGAAATTCCTAGGTCCGCCCTTGAGTATAGTATATACATAGTCATGATAATAATTATATAATATGGATTTTGTATATGTAATGCCCTTTATGCTACAGACAAGAACACGGATTATTAATACATGTGTGTTTGCAGCTGTTTGTCCACAGGTACAAGTAGCCATTCATCTTCTTTTCCTTAATCAACTTTTTTTGGGGGTGTATTTGTTTGCTTTTTTTAATTTTTTTTTTTATTGCAGGTCATGGTCTTCAGCCAAAATTTTCTTGTTTAATGGAAATTAAAGTATGGATTCTAGTGCATTAGTCCCTGAAAAGGTGATGGTCCATGTTCTCTTTCTGAAGTGTTTTGTGTGAATGTTCCTGCGTGATTTTACTGTTTCTGCAAATAAATCAGTTATTATGTTTAAGCTTGAACGACTTGCATAAGATTATCTGCCCATGTGTTTGAATACGTTTTCTTTTTTTTCTTTTTTTCCCTGAGATTAACCTGTGTCTGTGTACAGGGGTAGATGTAGGAATTCCATAAAGTGGGAGGCTCCTTTACAAATTAAAGGAGGTGCACGTGCCACCCTCCATTTTTCTTTTTATTTCTTTTGTTTTAACAAAAATAAAGGGGGTGCCCGGTGCGCCCCTTCGGGATCCACCACTGTATGGGTGTGTGTGTGTGAGTGTGTGTTATCTCATAAACAGCTTCAGTTGGGGATATTGGCAAGTTCCATGCCTGGCAAGTTCCATGCCTGGCAACTGGAGATATTTTTCTCACTGGGCATATGTCTGTTTGTTCAGAAAAATAGCTTAAAGGCAACCTCTCAAAGGCCCTAAGGGTGGGTGTACAATGCACCTGCACCTGCCCATTCTGTATGAAGACAAAATAGTACTTCACACTATTCACATGGAAGCTCAAAATATTTTGACACATATCCTTGATTGTTTTGTATGCACCTGTACTGTTACTGTACATGAAACCTATTTTTATGCCTCCGCCACAAAGTGTCGACAGAGGCATTATGTTTTCGGGTTGTCCGTCCTTTCGTCCGTCCGTCCGTAATCAATTTTGTGGACAGCCTAACTAAAACACTGTTTGAGGTATCCTAATGAAACTTGGCAGGAATTGTATGAGGGGGTGAAGTTGTGCCTATCAGCTTATGGGCACACACGCTCAAGGTCAAAGGTCAAAAGGTCAAGGTCAAAAGCACAAAATTTCTCTATTTCCCCCATATCTATGCAATTCCTGAAGGTATTTTCTTTAAACTTAGTGCATACATGTAATAACCAATAAAGATTCTGTAGTGAGAGTTTTGGGTCATGAGGTCAAAGCTCAAAGGTCAAGTAAAAATGTTCATAAAATGAAAATGTTTCATTAAAAAAAATCATTTTTTTCTCCATATCTTGGAAAACGTTCCAGGTATCTTCATGGAACATAGTACATATGCATATACTGACCGACAGTGATTATCAGGGGAATTTTGTGGTCATGAGGTCAAGATCAGTGGTCAAAAGTCAAGGTCAACTCATTAAATTTTACTTTTTCCATCATATGTATGCAAGATTTTTCTTGAAACTTGGTGTATACATGTATTACCCAATAGAGATTCTCTGGGAAGTTTTTGGCCAAGAAGGTCAAAGGCCAAAAGGTCAAATGTCAAGTGAATGTTCTTGATTTTACTTCTTCCTCCATATCTCGGAAGTAGCTGAAGGTATCATCATGAAACTAATATTTATGCATATTCTGCCTGACAGTGATTCTCTTGGGAATTTTAAGATCAAGGGTCAAAGGCCAGGTCAAAATTCTAACAATTTACTATTTGATACAGAAATTATATTTTTTTCTCTATACCTTGAAATTGCACAGTGCATGCTCTAATACATGCTCTCTTACTGTGTAGCCATTCATCCAATTAAATCTAGTTCAAGGAAAGTGAACACTCAACACATTATAACATGTCATTTTAATATTTTACCAATAAGATGAAACTGTCATCACACATTGTCAAGACGTACTATAGACCTATTAGGAGAATTATACATTATGGCGGAGGCATACCAGTCGCCATAGTGACATTTCTAGATTTTTTTTCGATAACTGAATAAAGATGTTGAATTTGATGGTTTTCCATTTTCACTTAGTCAATTCATCATAGTATGTGTGTATTTTTTTCTCTTAAGAAACAAAGAATGTAATATGCCCAGTTGCTGTTAGCAAACTATCATATCTGTGAGGAAGAAAGGTTTGCGGTGACACCGCAAACCTCTCTTCCTCATTTACTTCACCATGCAAACCTTCAAACAACACATCATATCTGTGGTTGAAGCCTCTTACGAGATGTACCTCTGTGCGTGTGTGTGTGTGTCCCATGTCACAGTGGTATCGACAGTTGCACATGACTTCATGATACCAATGGACAATACATCATGCATAATGCTACTGAAATATTGACTTTGTATTTACTTCTTATATCTCCAACGCAATGGCCTTTTGTACATCACAGACATTTCAACACTTGGCAATGCACACCTCAAGACGATAGAAACCACTGTGGACTGTTAGCACTGCTTTATACAGGGCTTGACAATTAGCAGTGGCCTAGTGGCCCGGGACCACTAAAAATTGATGGTGGACGTCCAAATTTCCAGAATTTTTTTTTTTTCTCAATCGGGCAACTAAACTTCAAAATTGATTATGTTTCCATGTATTTCCTGGCCACCAAAATTGACATTCAGTGATTTTAGTGGCTCCAATGGGCACTGCTTTGTGGAATGTTGTGTGTGTCTGTGTGTGTGTGTGTGTTTGTGTGAGTGAAAAAAAAAATAGCAATTTGTCACTTCACTAGTTCAAAAAAATTATGTTCGTTTTGACTTCTTTTCAGTCCGTGCATCATAGTTTATTTTATTTAAAAAAAAATAGCGATAATAATGTTATGTCACAACCAGTTCATTCATGCCGCATTTTAAGTTGGCTATTATAAATAGATCAAACTCAAACACACACAATGGTAATGGTTAAATCAAAGTTCAGACTCATTCTTTAATACTGACAACTTGCCCTTCATCAACGTAAATAAACACTAATTATTTAGTGTTTGAAAAATAGCTTGATAAAAATGCTGGGCATACATACTCCGTGTGGGATTCAAACCCACGACCTCCTGATTGCTAGACAGGCATCATGTCCACTAGATTACCACGTTTCTGCCCAATAGCCATCGATGGCTCTGATTCTTTATAGCAGTGGGTACTGCATTTTTTTTTTTAAATTAAAGATTCTTGTGTCAAGTTGTTGAGATATTTTTTTTTTTTTTCCAACTTTATTTTCCCAATTCACATGCTGCTTCATATAACAAATACATGCATAATAATGAATAGTACATTATGGAAAAAAACAAATAACATAGAAAACTATGGTATAAGAGCTTGCCATTTACTCACATGAAAATCTAGACGATTCTTTTTCATAGCTATGATACGTTCTGTATTTTCCAAATGCTTCATAGAAAACAGAAACGGACTTAGAGTTGGAATGATATTTTTGATTTTACAAGAAAATATAAAATATTTTGCATAATAGATAATTGTATTCACGAAATGTCCCCTTTCAACATGCAAAGTTCCAAAACAGATTTCTTCATTTGTGAACATAACATTGCGGACGTTTTTAGCTTTGAGCCAAAAAAATACTTCATACCAGAAAGATGACACATGGGTACATTTCAGAAATAAATGTATTAAAGGGTGTGTACAGTTCTGGTCGAGGCGTAGATTTAGCTTTTAACATTTTGCGAGATATTCAGAAACCACTCTATGAGATGTAAGGGGGAATGCAGTTCTAAGGGGTATCAAAAGTTTATTCGATGAAAATCGGTTTTGAAATGGCTGAGATATCCAAAAACAAGGTGAAACAAAGAGATCCTAATAAAGTTGTGGCATGTCGCCTTTTATTATTAGCACTTTTTTGGATGTCTCAGCCATTTGAAAACCAATTTTCATCAAATAAACGTTGAATCCTTCTTAAAATTACATGCTCTTTCATATTTCATAAGAGGCTTTTCATTATCTCACTTAGGAATGTTCAAAACATGAATCCCTACCTCAACCAGTACTGTACAGTCCCTTTAATGTTTGTGGATGACAGTCACAAAAATTACAAATTGCAGAATCACTGATACCTATTTTACATAGATAATATTGAGTAGCGATTTTTCTATGTACGAACTTAAATTGAAAATTACGAATTCTATTCTCTATCGATGATCTATAGATCAAAGAAAAACGAGACTTCCATAACAAAGAATCTTGTAAGTTCAACAACAGATCAGTTTCCCATTTTACTTGATGGTCTGTCTCTGAAAGTGTGGTTTTATGATTCTTCACAAAGTATGGGTAACAAAAATTTGAAACTCTCTTGGATTTAAGAAAATTGTTCAGTAGAAGATCACAAGGATTCGAAAGTAGTACAACACTTTGACAATCTATATTTTGTTTTATGGTGAATTTCCATTCTTGAGGAATTGCATATACTATAGAAAAATAAAGCAAGAATGACCCTGGATTAAACTTCTGTAATATTTGGTCATAATTCATGAAGGAACCATCAGGGTTGATAATATCTCCTATGTAAGTCATGTTTGATTGAAACAAATTTCTAGAATAAATAGGCTGACCATCAACTAAAATATGGGAATTAAACCATAATGGCTGTGAAACAATTTCCTTGAATTTAACTGGATTGTAGTACTTGTAATGACACCATGCAAAAAGAACATCGTACCAAAAAATATCAATATTATCATTTAGAATAAGGTGCCGGGGTGAAAGATTCCATTTAAAGAACATATCACCGCCCATAGTTTTTACATACATTCTAAGAAAAATTTTATGTTTACTCTCATTTTCTTCATCAAGGTACCTCTTTACCCAAGTTATTTTCAAACCAGAGGTAAAAGATTGCAGATGCGGCATTTTCAGACCACCCTCATCATAATCATTATACAACAAAGAACGTTTTATCTTATCGTTCTTATAACTCCATAAAAACCCAAAGAATAATTTTTGAACCTCATCAAAGAAAGATGAAGGAGGATTTGGCAATATACTTAAAGGATAAATCAATTTTGGAATTATTAAAGATTTTATGATAACAATTTTTCCATACAGTGTCAAAGATCTACAATTCCACAAATTCAAAAGTGCTCTTATTTCTGCAATTTGAGGTCTGAAATTCAAATCATAATCGTTGATACAATCAGAGAGGGGAATCTTTATTCCTAGATACATAAACAAATCTGTTGGCCAAATAAATGGAATGTCTCGACACAATGTTTCTGAAAAACCTCCAAGTCTGACTACATTGCATTTCTCAAGGTTTATTTTTAGGCCTGACATTTCTCTGAAACTATCCAACACTCCAAGACATTTTCTTAGATTCAATTCATTCGGCTTCAAAAACATAATTGTGTCGTCTGCATATTGACATATTTTCACATCCATATCGTATATTCTTAATCCCTTGATTTCCTCATTTTGTCGCATTACAAGCCAAGTAACTCAACTGCAATTATAAAAAGATATGGAGATAAAGGACAACCTTGTCTCACTCCACGTTGTATATCAAAAGATTTCGAAGAAAACCCATTATTTATTACACAACCCTCAATTTTGCAATACAGCAATTTGACCCACTGAATAAAAGACTGGTCAAAACCAAAGGTATAGAGAGCATTATATAAGAAATCCCAATCTAACATATCAAAGGCTTTTTCAAAATCAATGCTTAAAGCAATACCTTCCATGTTATGCATTTCACAATAATGTTTTATATCAATGAACAACCGTATAATTTCTCCTATGTATCTACCTTTCAGGAAACCATATTGATCCCTACTTATTATATAAGGTAAAACCTTTTTAAGTCTTTGGGAGAGAATTTTTGCCAAAATCTTATAATCACTATTAAGAAGTGATATTGGACGCCAGTTCTTTAAAAGTAACAGGTCTTTACCTTTTTTTGGAATCAAAGTTATAATGCTTCTTCGCATTGAATGTGGAAGAGATTTTTCCTCAAAACATTTATTATACATAGAACATAACAAATCTCTAATCTGAGACCAAAATATTTTGTAAAACTCAATGGGTAAACCATCAGATCCCGGTGTTTTATCGTTTGCAAACGACATTATAGATTCATAACATTCTTTCTCTGAAATCTTTCCCCCAATGAATCGTTCTTCATTCTGATGCAGTGTGGGTAACACCAAATTTTTAAAGGGATCAACATCTAACTTTTTCATATTGTCTTTGGTATATAATCGGAGATAAAATAACCTTTCTTCTTCAAGAATATCAGTTGCATCGGTTAAGATGCCATTGTTAGTACATAATCGAGAAATACACTTCTGTTGATAATTTCTCTTTTCCAAATTAAAAAAATACTTAGTATTACGTTCACCTTCAGCAATCCATTTGGCTTTGGTGCGGACAATTATACCACGCACGACTTCTTCCTGTAATTCTTCATATTCCCTTTCTTTCCTTTTAAGATCATTCAATAACACGTTGTGATCTTTCAAATTATCTATATTACGCAATTTATTAATTTCTGATTCTAATTTACTCAATCTTTTCTGACGAACACTTTTATTTTCTTTTGAAATTTGAATACACTTTTGTCTTACTTTATATTTCAAATATTCCCAAGTCTTTATTGGGTTCAAATCTTTGTTTTCGATCAAAACTAAATCTACTACACTTTGTATCTTTTCAACGTTTTTTGCCGAAGCTAGAATAGATGTGTTGAGTTTCCAAAATCCCGGCCCCCGCTTTACAACGGACTTCATTAACATCAAAGAAATCAAAGAATGGTCTGTTTTATATCCAAAGCGGATATCACATTTTTCAACTGAAGTGGTTAAGCTTTGGGATATCAAAAAATAATCAATACGACTTCCTATCTTACTGTCATGAGACATCCAAGTGTATTTCAATTTTGATAAATTAAAGGATCTCCATATATCAATCAAATCAAAATCTAATATTATATCGGTTATGGCCTTGAAGCATCGTGGATGATTTTGAATCAAATTGGGAAATTTATCTAACTTAGCATCTAAAATTGTGTTAAAATCACCACCGATTACATATGGTTCTTCCCCGTGCATTGCAAGTAGCTTATGCAGATCAGTAAAAAAACTATCTTTGTCATTATTGGGGCCGTAAATATTACCGAGTGTTAACAAATTTGCATTTACTTTCAGGATGACCAACAATATTCTCCCATTGTCATCTCTGACAGTATTCACTATTTCAAAAGTTGCAGAAGGTTTCAGAAGCATACATACTCCTGCACTGTCAGATCGACCATGGTTGAATATGATTTTATATCCCCATTCTTGACACCATCTTTTTTCTGAATCTGGTGAAGAATGTGTTTCTTGCAAAAAAATCACATGATAATCTGAATTTCTTATCCAATTAAAAACACATCGTCTTTTAAAGGGGTTTCCGAGTCCCCTCACATTCAAAGAACAGAGCTTGATATCAATTGGCTCACTCATGATGTATGTAAAACATTCTCACAGTATTATACGGATTGTACAGATACAATATGAGAAGGAAATTGGCATGTATTTTCATTCCGAGACTCAAAAGGCACAGTATGAACAAGTGATGTGAATTGAGTTTTTGGCCTAGATTTGTAGGCAGATTTGAAGTGAAACAAAACAAAAACCACCACCACCCAAAAGAAACAGTAAAAAACGAAAATTGCTGATTTGCGATTTTCGTTTTTCCGCCAGCATACATTTCCATGGCGTGCAAAAAGGAGCTCGTCATTTGAGTATTTTGGCCTTCTAAAGCAGCATGAAATAAAATAACTCACATTATTTGACTTTGTTACCTCGAGCAAAAAACCTATATAGTATGTCGTTTATAATAGTTACATCTCTTGATAGCAATTTTGTCTTTATTTTAAACACACATTTTATAATAGACGTGATGGACAGAATAGCTACCTCCATAGAACATCATTCTATGCACTTACGACTATAAGACCTACATTTTATGCAAATCTGACAACCTCAGTGTTTTCAGAGAGCCGGGGGAATCTTTAGGGCCGTCTTTGTACTTGATAAGTCTTGGTACCATCGAGCATCGACACCTTTTCTAGAATGTTACGAAGTAGAGACTCGGTATTTTCCGTACGTACCTCAGCAATGGAAGGTGATATGGGAGTGGCACTTTCACTTACTGTTTTCTCTTGGTCCGCTTCTCCTGATTTATCCTCAGAACTCGACACACGGAGACGTTTGAAACTAAGCATGGCTCTTTACTTTCAGGAAAGAAAAAACTGTTAAAACTTGGTCCAAATGAAATTAGGCCGTCAAAAGTAAAGGTTTAAGCGCAGCTCCAAATTTTGCGTCCTCTCTAGCTCGACATCAAGGGCGCCCTCCAAGTTGTTGAGATATTTATCATGGCTATACCTATTAAACGCTGAATAATTTGTGTTTATTTATGTCTAAGGGCAATTTGTCAATCAGTTACAATAAAGACAACTCAATGCAATGAATAAATAAAATAAAATATATAAATACATATGTACACTGGTTCATTGTGTACATATATATGTATATATATATATATATATATATATATATATATATATATATATACAACCTCCTTTACAAGCCAAACAATGTCATGTGAAATTTGTTGTGAAGGAAGGTGAACAAACCACAACAAAATCTCTAAGGGCCATTTTATTCTGCTTAAATGTGGCAAACGATTGGAAAATCTTGGCGGATCTCGACAGCAAACTTGTCTTCCCTCAAGTTGTTTTCGTCACCAGCCTACGCCCAGACATCGTGATACGGTCGGAGGAAAAACGGCAGGTGTTATTGAACTCACTGTTGCAGGTTAGTTGAAAAATCCGTTCGGCCAGGAGCAAACGTATTTTGTACGTTTGCTTCAGAAACGGATTTAATTTGACATCTTTTCTTCGCACCCTGGCCGCTGACGAAGAGTGCGACAACCTGCTTGTACAGTTGTGACTTGTGAGCTCCTCCGGCAGGAAGGAGTTGCCTTAATTTGCCGTTCTAGTTTATCATACATATATATATACACACACACACACACATATATATATATATATATATATATATATATACATATATATACACATATATATCGTCGCTGGGGTGACAAGACCTTGTATCTGACATTTTGGTGAAAATGACTTTTTTTGGATTAATGGTCAAATAATTCTTTAAGTGATATCCTGTCCAAACCCTAACTGTCTTACCCCAAAAAATGAAGCCACCACAGCATGTCAAAGGAATTAAAGGCTATCCCATTTGCTATAGTGCTTTGGCCGCCATGTTTTTTTGCTCTCCTGACCATTTGACATTTTGTAGATACGAGGTCTTGTCGCCCCAGCGACAATATATGGGACATTCTCCCAAAAAGTGTTCAAAACTGCAATTTTCGTGTCGCCAGCATGTTCACACAGTTTAAACCGATATTTTGTCCCTCAGAAATCGACATTTTTAGTTCAATTCATCTGAGAGGTTAGACCTGTAAGATAGATATCAATAAAGCTATTGGGACCCCCGGGATATTAGAAATACGATCCAAAGTTTGATGTAACCCTAAAAACCCCATGTTGCCAGAAGAGGATGTGCTCATATAACAAGTTCTTACTCATTAACGTATCATTTAAATCAAATCTTTTGTGCTTCATTCCATAGCCCCTCAAGTGTCTGAATGAAAAATAATATTGCATAACAATATGTTTTGATATTTCTCTAGGAGATCATTAATATCATATCGCTGTCAGATACATTACCCTTTTTGAGACCCTTAAAAGAAGATCAAAGTAATGCCGCATAGCACTGTAATTTAATGTGTTAAACAAAGTCAACTTCACGCATACATGGAACCATGATTTATTCATGGAATCTCATTACAAAAAATTTTACTGATCCGAAGCCGTGAAAACCTAATATTACGATGAGCTGATATCAGATACGTTATCTAAAATTTGCTACATTTAGAAAAAAGTATGCTGTTATATGAAAGCAAAGCTCCGGTACTTTTGAATACTTAAGGTAATGATTGATCACACAACAGAAATTGCTCAAGAAAATTAATATTTTTGTAGATAATAGTGTGAGAATGGTAATGGCACATCAGATACGTTACCATCAAACGCGTCAGATACGTTACCAATAAAATGTATCGTGCAGCAAAGTTAACCGCGACGCGCTTTTGTGCGCGGATTTAACCGGTTGACATCGTGCTCTATACAACTTGATAAGAAAATATGCAGGTTCAAAAAGGAATTAAAAGTTTATTTACTGAAAAATCGGTTTTGAAGTGGCCGAGATATCCAAAATAAAGTAAAAGAAAGTGGTCCTAACAAAATGTGATGGCCGATCTACTTTTATTTGAACGTCTTCCTTTTACTTTATTATGGACATCTTAGCCGTTTCTAAACCGATTTTCATCAAATAAACTTTTCGTAAGTATAAGTGGATTTCAATTATACTGCAAAAGGTTAAAAACTGAATCCTCATCTAAACCAGAACTATATTATCCCTTAGAATTATGGCATTTACAAAAAGTGCCATCAGATATACATCAGAAATCCATTTTATTTCTGTTTTGTTGAGGTTTTGTGTGTGTATGTGTGAGAATTTTGTACCACAATAAATTTTTGTCTGTAAAAATCAACTTGGGACTTTTAAGGGCTGAAGTCTGGTACCCACCTTATGTTGTCAACTTCACAGCAAACGAGGCTACATGAACGCTCTTTACCTTTGTTCACGATAATTTTGCATCTTATCTACATAAATTGCGCTCAGTATGGTTAAAGTCAAGAGCACTTCCTTGGTTGCACAATGCTCTGAAAATGACTGTAGGATTTGATGTCCGTTTTGCATCAGGTTTTTTTTTTAATCACATGATTGAGTTATCTGGGTCTGATGTACACTGTAAATCGGTAGTTAAATGTGTCAATAAACATAAATGCTTTGTGAGATACGTTACCATCGTTTCTCAATTCGTGAGACCTAATTTATTACAGACAGGAACAAAGGAAAATTGAATTCGTGCATATCATGTGCAGAGAAATCTTTTCCAACTTCATTTTTACTGTCTTCCATGTAATTACAAAATTTCGGAACTATATCAGAAAAAAAAAAGTATTGTGGTTTAGTGTTTGTTTGGTTCTCGTATTTCACATATTTCTCAAAGATTTGTCGAAGGGTTATCTAATTTTCTACCTATGACGAAATCATTCTTTACGTTTAGAAGTGCAGTGTTTTTATGAAAATAGTCACATTGTGATGTTCTTACAAGTTAAAATGAATTTATTGGCATGATTGGTGTTGGGTCAGAAACGTATGCTAAGGGAACTTTTGATGTGTCAGATACGCTACCACACACCATTCTTCTTCCGATCCAGAATGTATTTAATCTGGCAGAGATGTTACCTGGCCCACCATTTGCTATTTATGAGAGCTGCAATACTTATTCATGATGTTTCATATATAATCAATGAGATTGTTGATATACATGTAATTCAAATGCAGACCTGTACAAAGTTAAATTAGGGTAACATATTTTAAGTCGAAATATATGTATTTTCTTGTTTTTTATTTAGCCTTCTCTTTATAAATCAGGATCATATTTATTGTACATTAGATCACATCTGACTCCAAAATGTTTCCATGATGTCTGTTGAAATGCTTAAGCTTGTAGTTCTACAAAAGCATTGCCATTTTGAAGCAAGAAATAAGCAGACAATTGACGATTTTCTAAGAAAAAAAAATGTAAAAAAGGATTCTGCGTTTGGAAGTGTTTCTAGAAAAAATATGAGCTTTCAAAAATCACCCATTGATTGATTTGTATTTCTAAGGGATCAAACTTTCTGAATTGATAAAACATGAATGAAATCTTTGATGTTGAATTTTTGTCATTTGTACAACTGTAATTGCACACTTTTTCAGAGAATGGCCCATATACATATATATATATATATATGAAGAGTTTGTTTGCAAAAACCGATAAGTCCATATTTGTTAAATGGAGATATTTGCGATTAAAGGTCAAGAAAAATAAAGAGAATAATAAGAAAATTTTTGCTTCTTTTGATCATAACTTCAAAAATGTACCTTTATATGTAGTGACCAATATATCATTTAAAAGGTATTATTTTGTACTTTATGACAGACACCGTACTGCAGAATCTTCAAAAATGGACTTATCAGTTTTTGCAAACAAACTCTTCATATATATATATATATATATCTATATCTATCTATATATATATATATATATATATATATATATATATATATATATACATATATATATATATTTTTTTTTTTCCATCCTGGCTATTATAGAGCCAGAATTTAAATGTAAATACAGTATGTATATCTATATATTTTCATATATATTTTAATATAATATGTAAATATATTATATTCAGTATCGATAGATACATACATACGTACATACATATATACAAACACATAAATATACTCCAATTCAGACTGCACAATGAAGTCATGAGCAGACCAGTCCAAGAAATATACCGACAGTGAAAACTAGACAATGTCATAGTCACCATGAAATTTAGTTTTTAATATCTTTGGGTTTACAAGGAAAAACAATTCATCTTCTCATATGACAATATCAAGACTGAAAAATATAATCAGATAAATACAATATCAAGCTCAACAAGAAACAAGCAAAAAATGTCACCTCTTTACACTTCCACATCAAATTGACAAATCTTTTGATCAAATCGAGGATCCACTAACAGTTTTCAAAAGATAAATCCAAACACTTCAAAATTAGACACTTCTAGCTTGAACTGGGCCCACTACAGGTTGAACCAAGCCATGTGTAGTCATAATGTAACACGAATCGAGCAAAGTGTTTCAGACGAATGACTATTCCCATTTCAGGATGGAATCGTCGAATGCGAATGATATGTGGTATAGTAACATATGCTGCATCTCCATTCAACAAATCAAACAAAGATTTAATATTAGACAATTATTTCTCACAAATTATCACCCCTCATCACGAAATGCACAAGCTAATCGCCTAAGGGGTATAGCAGCACAAAAATGTCCCTTTGTTTTTTGACACGGGAAAATAATCATTTGGTGTGAAGGCTTACAAGGCCTGCGGTCCACTTGGGATGTAATGATATCTGGGCCGAGGACGGATATACAAGCTGGGGAACGAGGGAATGCATGAAAAATCATTCTAGAAACTCTTTCTCGCATACTACTGCATTTCATGGTCCACTGCACTTGGGGACCTTGCCCCCTTGCTAAGCAATGCTGTGTGCAATGAATGCACCAGCACCAAACGAATACATTTTGTTGTTCTCGTTTTGCAATACTGGACAATGACTGATGAAGACGACTTCTATTTATACAAATTTCATCCTACCCGATCTACCTTTTCCTGTACCCAGTTTAGTACGTACCAATAATAACCTCCAGCAGGGTAAGTGTGATTTGAAAGTGAACACCTTATGACACATCTCACTAAGCAGTATCTTTCTTTCACATCTTTAAATCATTTTCCCTTCTACAATCCATATATTGTGAGATGGAATTACAAATATTAGCAGTCCTCAAATTGACAAACCAATGGATGACATTTGGGACTTACGTGGCTATTGGATTTCTCATTCATTTCTTTCCATTCGTCCACGTTGCTTTATTTTCTTTTCAAAATACTGTTCTCGTTTCATGCCCACCTGCAGATGACTGAAGCAGACTAACATTGAAAACATCCACTACTTGTGCTAGACAGATACTGACCAAAAAGTTGTGCTCGCCGCACCTGTGTCTCAAACTTCGGTCTACATGCAGGGAGAACTAGGCCTACAGGAGAAGCGCATTTGTACCTCTGTAGAATGAGGATATCTTTTCTACACAAAAACCATGTGACGTTCATCTTGCTACTGGTATTCCTTTCAGAATCTACCACACGTTTTCATAACCAGTTGACAAAATGCGGGGATTTCATTTACACCAACACGTTTCCAGGAACAGGGGGTGACAAACCGCACAGTAACCTCCAAGACCGTATCGAGCAAATGGATACATTATATAGATGAAGTTACGACTGTACATTCGATTACAATATGCAATAACTACATGTACTTTACTTCTCATTAATAGTATGCTACAGGGCAAGTTGGGACACAGAAAGTTTAGATCTCACTTTATGTTCAATGGATCTTCAGTCGCGGGGATAACAGGTTGTATAGGAACAGCTATAACAGTACCTTTATTTCAGCTTTGTCTTATCTGTGCGCGCGAAATGATCTACACATGAAAGATTTAGCTCCGCAAAAGGAAGGGTGTGTCCCTGTTTATATTCAGGGGAGGACAATGGAAAAAAAAGAAGAAGTAGAATTCAAGCCAAGTTCACAGAATCAAATGTGGTATCGTGTTCCTCTTCAAGCATATCTTGTGCTGTTCGCAATATGTATGGAAAGTCTTGTATACAAACATGTGCACATTGAAGTATACATTCTTCCCCATACATCACTATAGTGCTCATAAGTAACATGCTTGCAGATAACAGAAAAAATCCCCTACCCAAAATCCACCCAAAAAGCCTTGTGTTTAAACAAACCTTCAAGTGGTTAGATAAAGCATTATAAGAAAGTCATAAGAAAATTGTCCTATCAAAACACTTGATATTAATATTCATACACCACTCAAAACTTCTTTGTGTGAGCACAGAAGGGCTGCACGCCAGAATTACCAGAGAGGTGTATATTTCATACACACACACACACACATGCACATACACATTCATATGTTCACACATTAATTTCATCACACATTTATTGAGAGTTTATTGAAGACATTTATGGCAGTGTTGTGTAAAGCTCAAAAGAAGTGTGCAGCACAAAAAAATTGCAACTTAGCTGCTACATCAGATTCCTAGACTAGTTATTTCATTCAAGAGTCGTGGTATGTTTGAAATCAATCGTCAGCACTGATGGCTGAACTTTGATTTGGCTGACGGTAAAGTTAAATCTGATTTCCAAATCTGATTTTAAAGTACCTTTCGTATAATTTTTTTTTTTAAAGTAAACATTACATGTTTGCTGAACATCTCCAAGGCTGTAAAAACTTGTGAACAGCATTCCAGTATTTCTGAGGGCTGGAAAAAAAAACCCCAAACAAAACAAAAACAACAACACATATTTGGAGTGGAAACACAGTATATGCATACCCAGGCACAGGCCAATATTGGGGGAGAAAGACGTAGGCCCCATTTCATGAAAAGTTGCTACGACAGCAACTCTTGCAGGAATGGCAAATGCCATGGTAACAACAAGAATTCTACTTCCAGATTGGCTGCTGCTGTGAGAAATTTCTATTCTAGCAAAGAGTTGCTATTGTAACATCTTTTATGAAATGGGACCCTCTGGTCTCGTGGAACACATCTGGGGGATCTGGAACACAAAAAAAAAAAAAAAAAAAAAAAAAAACAGGCTTTGTAATACAGTAGCTCAATAAATGGCAGCTCATATGATAGACAACTTCCTTCAAATGGTGGGTTTGCAGTCACAACATCAATTCATAGTGTGAACACAACTTTAAGCTGATCATAGGCCAGCGTCCTGCTTTCACGAAAGTATGTTGTAAAGAAGGACTACAAAAACAAAATGAAGAAAGTTCATATACATAGAATGATTGTATATCTGCCCAGAATCAACAATTGCCATTTACTCAGTTACTTGTTACAGTGTCTGCACACAATATTTGGCACATATTGAAAAGGCTAACAAAATATAAACAACAACAAAAAAGTTAATGGCTGCCATTACAACAACATATAAAAGAAAACATATTACACTGTACTCAGCTCTGAGACTTTGCAATAACCACAAAATTTCTCAAAATAATATGATGCCCAAGGTGAACATACTGCAGACTGCCTGAATACTGATATTCATCATCCAGGGCTACAGTAGGGGGACGGGCGACAGTGATACTTTTATCTGCATGTGAAGTAAATTGGGATCGGCCATTGCAACAAGGCCTCTATAACTCAATATCTAAAGGTGATGGTCATTCAATCTACAAAGCACATCAGAAGGCCTTTGCCAGGCACATTACAAGATGAATCCTCTTCCCCCTCCCCCCACCCCTTTGCTAATCCCCTGGATTAAATTTCTTACCTACTACATTCAATGTATCTCTTGAAACACAAACTGATGCATTTAAACAATACGTTACACCCCGGTTTTGTTCTGTTTTTCCATCATGACTAGGAAGAAGTTTTTCATAACAAAGACTACAAGGGTACAATCCTTTGCTCAGAAAGACAAATGTGATCTTACCGAAAGTATTGAAACAAAAGATCCAACAAGAGGAGAGAATTGAAGAGAATATACGAGTCACGTCCAAGACTGAGCCCTGGTGGTCATGTGTACGCTGATCGAAATGTTCAGTTCAGCCTCAAATATTGATAAATTCTTCACTCATAATTTGCAAAAAAAAAGCACTTACAAAAACGGCATAACACGGTAACAAAAGCAAAGATTATCGAATACTGCATAACTTACATAAAGATTTATATCCCACACACTATGTGTAGCTTGTGAGCTCTATGCAAACAACCTGGCCAAAACATGCTCTACTGTTGCGTTCTGTACTTACTGCATATGTAAACACCCTTCCGGGTTGCATTGAAATGACAAATTCTGAACTGTCTGATTTGTCCAAACGAGGAAAAAATATCTCTATAACAAGCCAATACTGAACAGGTGATAATGACATGTACACTGGAATTCCACAGCCTGGTGGCACAAGAGAGTATCATTTGATAATCAAAACACAACGATCGAATAACTCTTTTTCTACAGCAGGTCTCGACGGACTGCAAACTCCGACGGTAAACGCTCGTCTCATCTGAATCTCATCTCAAAAAACGTACATGTACCACAGTTGCCAGAATTAAACACTTATACGAGTGCCTCCTCCCTTTCATATTCTATACAAATCATGCTGCAATGTACACACTGAGTCTTGCCTCACATGACAATGTGCATGATGTTTGCACTCTGTGAATGATATAAAACAGCACATGATTTGACCTTTGACCTACAGTGAGTGAACATTTGCCATGCCCTTGGCCCAGACGAAGTCATTGCTGTCAGAAAGTATCAGTGGCATAACCTGCTTGGACCGGGGTTAAAGAAGTAATAAAAGTCCATTCACAACTAGCAATGGTTTTGGAATGCCCTCTGAACCACAGACAAGTAAAAGAAAAATATGGATTAAATCTTTTAATTAGCAGAGCAGTTGAAAACGGCCAAGCAAAAAGTAGAAATTTAAATGTACATGTAAGTGCTGCACGAATGACTTCTGTTAATTGGGCTGGAAAGAATACACATTGTGTGTATTCTTTTGTACATTCAAATATCCAAAATGCAGATGAAAACAGCATGTCTTAAGAATGACTGTCCACAATCTTTTGATATTCAAATCTTTTCTACCTTTTTTTTTTTATTTGTCTGGTTAAAAGGGGAAACACATGGCTTTCAAAGTTACTATAGTGCTTTTTAATTATCCTCCCAATGAGACTTCAACCTTTTAACTTGCTCATTTTCTATCTTCTGTACTCATTTAAAATATGTTTAGTCTTTGGCCCTCTGCACATAACCATGGAAAGCATTGTGATGACATTTGAAAAGCGAGTGTGTATTGGGATTCTGTTTCTTGGTGTATAAACTCGGCAGCCCAAGGAGATGCATGGCCTACAAATGGCTGTGCGATCTCATACAAGAGGTTAAAGGTCACATAATATATCTCAATTGCCATTACTGGGCTAGGCTGTTTTCTTTCCCAACCACAGAATAGCAAATTAACCTCATTTGGCAAAAGGAATTGCAAGTAAATATGATCCCCATATATATTGGCTGCTGCAGTGTAGCTCCTCTCAAACAGACTGGTGTCATGCATTGATTTACGGATCACACACCCACTAGAAGAATGTTGTTGGTGATAATATGATTTTCACATGAGTGTTGCAGATGCCATATACGCATTACGATTCAACATGGCTAGTCATGCAGCAAATATTCATATGGAGTGGTTAATATGGAAAGCTAGCCAAACAAATCACAAATATTGCTATGGAGGGGGTGTTCCTCTCCTCCCACCCCACCCCCTTTCATTTCTGCATTCCTTGGTTTTAGGCAGTTTTTGGATACCAAAACCGTTGAAATAACTGTGGAGGGTGGTGTCTCCTCTCATACAAAACGCAAACTCTGTATAGCCTCAATATGGCCATCTCTCACTGATTTGAGTCAGTTGTACTGTAAGCTGCAATTCATATCTTCAAATGGGCATTCCAAGCAGGGTAAAGAAAGCAAAAATCCACTAGCGGGAAATTTGGTCCCATTTCAACAACTTTCATAAAAGCTGATGTTGTCGTTACTGTTGTCTTCTGAAGTATCACTTACACACCCAAGTAGCATATATCATATTTCCCTCAATTCTTTCAAAGTCAGCTGCCATTTAGAATTTTAGATTTCACATTGATCACAGAGGTCAGAGTTCTTATGGAGGCACATGCAAAAGTCACCATGACCACCGACGATTCTTTACAATATACAACAAAGACAAAAATCGCCCCCATACGTACAGCGTACCAGCAGAGGTACAGTGGATTGGGGGGGGGGGGGTAGTAATAATGATAAACAAACACATAATGGATAAAAGTACACAATATGTATTACAATGGGTGTGATGCTATACCAATGCAGGCTATTTCACATATCACTTCACACATATTGATGATACTAAGCCTATACATGTATTTCACACTCACCTCGACAGAAAGGCGACGGTATTACAGATTATGCATTATATCAAGCTTGAAATGATAATAAGAAACAGGTTTGCAATATAATTGTCATAATCATCCAACATTTGCGCACTGTGTTGCTACGAATATCAACTAAGCACAAAATTATTTTCACACACAGACGCCATAGCCACAAAAGTACAGGATGTGGTGCGGAGTGTGATGCATGGATAGGTACATATAAATTTGGCAAACAAAACCTCCCGTCTTTAGGAAACTGCAAAAAAAAAATGGGCAGCCCAAAGGGGGGCGTACTAAACTCTTCTACACTTCATGGATGAAAGCAGCATAAAGACTACATAAATCTTTGTGTTTCCACGAAGTACAACCTTTCTTCTGCACAACACACACTCGGGAAGAATACTGCAGCAGTAGACTTAAACAACTTCACTGCGCCAGTAACTCCACGTCTGGCTAATTCTCGATGACTGTGAGTTGACCAGTACACACAAGCTGGACAATAATACCACCATCTGACTGAATAAATGCAAGTACATCGCTTCAGCTTTACAATCAATACCCCGGTACACCCCCATGCAAAGAATTCAATGATTATGCAACAGATTTTCCTGCTGCATGTTGACACCAGCTTACATCAACACTGCAACGACAATATCCTTTTATGGGCATTAACTAACAACTGCATTGGAAGAGTGAAGGATATGGATGCATCCTGGCTCAAATAATGAGAATTTTTTTTCCCCCAGTAACTCATTTCTGGTATGAATGGTAAAGAATATTTTAGTCATTTCCTTCCCAGAAGCTCATCAAAATGATTGAAGCGAAGCAGAGCCAAACGCCAATAGCACACTAAACTATAAATCCACCTCCCCTGCCATCTCTACTGCCAGCTAACCTTATTGCTTTTTTTGAGATGTCAAGACCAGTGTGTATTACTGAAAAGCCAGGAATTTTCGCGTGCATTTTAATTTTGCAAATTTCGCGACAGCCAGGTTTTGTGAAATGAAATTGCAAGTGAAAGTTCTTGTCTACACTATAATGCCTCGAAAGGCATTGAAAGGCCGGTCTGCTCCAATTCAAGAAAATTTCATGTGGCAAATATCTCTTGCTTTACATTGATAAATGTACAGCTTGACGTGACTTCTACAGGTACACGCCTGTTCTGGCATTATCTCAATATCACAATTTTCCTCCTCCCAAATAGTACAAACAACTGAAGCATCTTTTTCAAGGCATATGATTGATTAGTAATGTTCAGATTCTCTATGTGTCCTACGCTGAGCTTTGCAAAGAACATATACATCTCACATCGTGTACCAGAATCCCAACACAAGGAATTCTGACCATGCCTGGGTCCACTGCTGTCATAACACTTCATGTTCAGAGAGTTTATAGGAAGTAAAAAGTCCATCCACTTTTAAAGATGTTTACAGGCACATTTGAGACTTTTAGACAGTTTCTCGTATCCCCTGCCTTGCCAGAAGTTTCGCTTGCCCTTGGCAATCAGGCAAGTGCTTACATGGAGCCAAAATATATACCCTAAAGAAGATGAATCTCTTTGTAAATGTCCTGCCCTTTGACCCTTCTGCATTTCAAATTTTAAATTTTTCCTAAGGATATGTCAATATGAAAGCACTTATATTGCAAATGCACGGTCATAACAACCATGGAGTTCTCATATATTCAGTCTCTCGACCTGTAAATGCCATGACTTCAAGAACACCTTATCTAAAATACTGCAAGATTGTTCAGTTGTATGACAGAGCTGTGACGATGCAACTGCAATACATATGTACAAGGTACTTCATCTTGATTGGTCAAGATCTTAATCAGAATCTACGCAGCATGTACACATCATTGCTTTCTGCGCTCAGATGAACTTGGAGCGCTATTCTTTATACATGTCTTGTTGCTCGCATCAGCCATGAGTGGAAGTAAGGACAGTCTTCCTCAGATCCGCACAGGGTCGGCCGATTGGAAGGGAGCTCCGGCAGATTTCAAGCTGGGGCGAGGAATGTGGATTGCATCAGTCAAAATCTTCTCTGTCTCTCTCCTCACCTTCCCTTGTAATGTTTGTCACGGGACAGCAGACTGAAACTGGGCACCACTTAGCACAAACAATAAACTCGATTCGCAACCCTTCAAAGCCCCCGCATGTAGCAGCTCACAAACGGCGTTGGTCCCTGGATGACATTTTTATGCCAGAGTCCACGGCTCGCAGAGCAAAGTCTCACATGGGCGGTTCCCCTGTGCATTCTCTCCATCAGCGCCCTTCGGCACGACATACGCTATGGCTCCCACTTTCGCAGAAAATTGCATACAACATCAGCAGAGCACCACATTCACCACTTTTATCAAGAAGCAGAATCAGGCGTGAGCTGTTCCGCACGATCTCTTCTTTTTGTCTTTCAATTTGCACTAGGGTGCTTGGAAGAAATGCCATCCATGCGTAAAACACTCGCGATTTCCCTTTCGGTACGGCGATCTCGTCACAAAAAGCATGGGTGCTCCGCACACTTAGCGCAGGAAGGGGACGGACAAAAGACAGATGATCAGTGTGGAAAAAACCAAACAATAAAGACTGGAAAGAACAACAGACAAAAAAAATGTCAAAAGTCAAAAGTACAACCGGGGCACATCGAGAGCTTCACAAAAGTTTTCACTAACTAGTTCACGCTGTCGACTCTTCCAGCTTTACACATCACTGGGTTTCCCTTGGCTGGTGAGTGGCCAAGCGGTCACGTCATATGCTGCATGATTGCCCGCAGACAGTAGAGGAGACTGGCCTGTATCCTTGCCTCTAGTACCATTACGTTGACATGGACCTGGGGCCAGACAGAGACAAAGGAAAAAGGAATTACACAATACATATGAGATGGTGATGAATTCGTTCTGCTTACACGGGGTTCACGCTTGGGATAATCATGAAAGTCACTGCTTTTCAAAAGAGACTATAGCAAAATTGAAATAGCCTTAAGTTTTGGGATAAGTTATACCTAGGACTTGGAATGTCAAAGTACCATGTGACAAGTATGATCATAATGAAAGAAAAAAAAATCCTTCAAATATCACAATAAACTGACAGCAATCACACTCCATCCTTCAAATCGGATATCCAATCAGAATTAAAAGATCTATGACAGTTGCAATATGAGATCTGGCTACCAAACACCTCAGATGACTTTCTGGACTTTTCGTCAAGTATGTTGAGAAGTTCAAATTTTGACCAGCCCTGACTCATTTCTATGCCTCTGCCAGTGCTAACCCGGCCAAGGGGGCTTCAGGCATTGAACACTCCTTTTTAAAGGGGAAATCCACCCTGAAAATTAGTTTGTGTGAAAGTAAGCAGAAACATTAGAAGAACAGGAGAGTGAAAATCTGAGCAAATTCTGAGTAAGTTTTGATTTTCTGAAGTTGTGATTGTTCAAACACAAATTGGCAATTCTGTGATGTCAAAAGCGAGCTCACCCCCATTTGTTCTTTTCTAAAGAATGAGAAATTATCATTTTCCTATCAAATATTTTTTCAAATTATACATACACCCTTAACACAATCACTGCAAATGCTTCGCTATACAACCCTTGCATGCAAAAATGAAAAAGGTGAGAGATTTCATGGAATTTTATGCACAGGGCAAATGAAAAGTGAGCTTACACGCTACACCATGGAGTAGCCACTTTATGCTTGATTGATCACAACTTAGAAAAAAAAAAAACTTAACTTTTTTAGTTTTGATAGGAATTTGATCAAACTTTCACTTTCCTCTTGGGGTGACTTCCTTTTTCTGCTTCTATTTCTTAGAAACTAATTTTCAGGGTGAACTATCCCTTTAAGCTTCCTTCCCTATATTTTACTTTAAACTCATCCCGCCTTTGTCTGCACATACATTCAACCATCCCCCTTCTTTCCCGACAACTTTCGTCTTTTGCCATCATGACTACCAAGCTCTTATCCCTCCTCTTTCAACCCTTTTCCCCTCCTTGATAGTCCCATCCTCTATCACACACTCCGCATGATCCCCTTGACAATGCCTAACTTGAGGTGCGAATTTTCTTCAATTTGTCTCCCTCAGCATATGAAATGTGTAAGATTGCAACAGCTGATCTATAAGTTAACACATATGTCGGGAAAAGGAACCATGGGACTTGAACCTGTTATCTACTGCTTTCCCGGCAGCGACACTACCATCAGGCTATCCCTGGCTGCCAGAGGTGACAGGATGAACCTGAAGTCCCATGGTTCCTCTTTCTGACATGTTTACTAGGTTATAGATCAGCAGTTGACATCCTACATATTTCATTTGTAGAGGGAGACAAATTGAAGAAAATTCACACCTGAACCATTACCCCTCTGCTTTAAAGGGGAAGGCTAGTAACTGATCAGTGGGAATCGGTGGAAATGCTTGGAGATGATTGTTCCAATCCTTATGGGATTTATTCAAGAGTTCATTGTATATCTATTGTTGTGTGAAAATGATTTGCTTCAGAATGGTCTCATATTCAAGTAATGTGCAGTTTAATGCTTCCAGGTTAGCGTCCCTGGTCAGTGACGGAGCATTAATCTGCACATTACTTGAATATGAGACCGTTCTGAAGCAAATCATTTTCACACAACAATAGATATACAATGAACTCTTGAATGAATCCCATAAGGATTGGAACAATCATCCTCCAGCATTTCCACTGATTCCCACTGATCAGTTACTAGCCTTCCTCTTTAATATTCTCTTGCTTTCATTTAATGCCCACCTTTTCTGAGTGCCTGAAGTCCCGCCAGAAGTTGTCGTAGTCGTGCTTGGTGGTGCGGTCCGGGAAGCAGGCGATTGTCTTGATGTAGGTCTTCAGCTGCCGGTCGAGCAGGGCGTTGATCTCGCCGTAGTCGTAGTCGTCGTGCCGGATTCCGTACAGCGAGTGGATGTAGTTCCAGATGGCCCGGCGCAGCACCAGCGTCTTCACTTCGGTCTTGTGACCCATCCTGGTCAAAGTATATATAGAAATGGGATGCATGATAGTCTTAGCATAATGACCTCACAAATATCAGGGTTATTACCCCTGAGGACAACTACCCCCTGGATAAATACTGGTTAGTGATAAGGTTAGAATAAGGATAAAGGTTAGGGTTAGGTTTAGGGTTAGATTTTGAGTTAGGGTTAAGATTAGGTTCAGGATTAGGATTAGGGTCAGGGGAAGGGTCTGGGGTAATTGTCCAGGGGGTAACTGCCCTAGAATCTAATAGGATGAATGATGGACAGCTTCAATGATAATGGAATTTTTTTCCCCTCCTTTGTTTTGAATATCAATTTCAGCATGGCCAGCAGTTGAAAATATATAGGCTTTTGTGAGAACAAAAACACTCATCTTTGTATCTAAAGGAAAACAAACCCCCAAAAGTCCTCTTCTACACACTATGATCACATTCTATCGATGCAAAAAGCTAATCTAATTCCAAATATCTATTCACAATAAAAGATCAAGCCTGCTTACTAGCAAAGAAAATCATATTACTGTGCTCTTGTGTCCATCATGATATGGAAAGATGCATTCGCCGAACTCACATGCTGTAGGTTGTGTTGTAGGCGAAGCCCAGCTTGTAAGTCTATGTGAGATAAAACTCTTATCTTTTTCATCTGAAAATAAGTGTACGGCCCCTCCTACACACTGTCATCACATTTTTTCAATGCAGATAATTTTCAAAACAAGTAACTACTCACAATAAAAAGATCACCACTGCTAAGCATCACAGAAAATCAAATTACTACGCCCTTGCATTCATCGTGGTTGGGCGAGTTGTATGATTGCTGAACTCACGTGTTGTAGGTCATATTGTAGGCGATGCCCAGCTTGTCGTCTAGGAGCGGGGCGATGTCGGGGTAGTACCGATTGACCAGCGAGAAGCCCTGGTCCTCCCATGTGTAGTCCTGGGCCCGGAAGGTGGGGATCTGCGAGTTCTCGCCCCTCCTGGCGAAGTCCTCGTAGAGGAAGCTGGGATCCTGCAGGAAGCCTGCGATGTCCTCTCGATCGGTGCAACAATCGTGGTTCCTGGGTTGTACTGTGCACAGACAAAAAGCAAAGAGAAATGAAAAAAGAAGAAAAAGAAAAGAGATGGAAATGTCAACTCTTTTTCCCGAGCAATGTTTTCCAAATTCATTTGTTTCATTCAGCATTATTACTAGGCTCATATGAAAATGAAAAAGAAGAAAAAAGTTCACAATCTTCTAGAGATTCCTGATTTCATTTTGAAAGTACACATACAGTCAATCTCTCGACCTCCATACAACACATTTCATTGACTAGGTATCCAATCAGCTCCTGAATTCCTTGAAAATTCAACCAAATCTGCTTTTACAAGCAACAGATCAAATGTATTGGTAGGTGACACATACACTCATTCTTTTTTTTTTTTTTGGGGGGGGGGGGATAGGGTAGCTGGTTGTGACAATGTAAGTCAGGAAAGATATCCTTTGCATGTGATTTCAATTTTTTTAAGATTAAAGTAATCACAAAGCAGCAGAAATGCAAATTCTTAAAGTGAAGAGAGTAAAGTATGCGCTGATTAAACTGAAAGTTCAGGAGGATGAGACAATTGTGGAGGTAATTTAGATAAACGAACGGAAGAATCGAGTGGTTGGAGGCATCCTGCATCACCGTGGAAAGGGATGTTGGGGGAAGAAACAATGATGATGATGGGAATACATTTATCAGGCGAATGACACACTCGCTATGAAATAACTTGGCTTTCGTGAGTGTGGTGTGCCGCACATTTGCGCTTCTGAGATTGGATGTATTGAATTTCCTGTTGTGCCACACTCCTGGGCTGTTTCACTGCGGTGCTCAACTTGATTGAAAGGTTCGCTGGTTTGGCACAATCAACCAAGACATAGTCAATCAGAACTGAACCCCCATCAGCTAATTCTGCGACTTCTTTAAAAAAAAAAAAATGATCACGGATATTAGATAAGCTTTGTTTATACTATCCACTTCTTTCCCCACAACAGTGCGTCATGAGTGGCGATCAACACCTCATCAAGCTAAAGAACAAAAAGAATCCATAGCAGGGAAAGTTATGCTCCCTTAATCCATTCTTAGAAAAGGAAAATCACGGCATCAGCTGTTGGTTCAAGCGAGCGCTACTCTCGACTGATTGGATGTAGCAGAGACTACGTGAGCTAAGTAATCAAATTGATTCTGGCCAGGAAAGATACATGAACGCATGAATGATGCCTGACAGTGTGCTTCCATGACTAGGAATATGCAGCCTTAATGTTGTGTCTGGGATTACGCACAACTGCATGGGAAAGGCTGAAGAACCTGGGGGCCTATTTCACTTAAAGCTCTAAAAAATCAATCTCAAAGTTCAATGCAAATGATCTAATAGACACACTTCTGGGATCAATCAATCAGCCTTCTGAAGTTACAAACTCTTTCACCATGCCATTTGGGAACAATATCTTGCAACCCCCTTGATAAGTTCTAGTATAAATATTTAAAGTCTTGTATCTTTCCCAACTAGATCTGATCTGACCAAGTTCTAGAATATATCTTGAAAGTCTTTGTACGATTCCAAACTAATGTAGATCTGATCTGAATCTGTCCCAACTTTGGGTTCATTGTTTGGCTCGATGTAGTTCCCATGGTAGTGAAGCAGAGCTACAGTGTTCTAACTTTTTTCTTTTCTTTTCAAGTGGGGAGGAATGTACTGGGGTAGAGTTTTATTTTGACAGGCCCACCGGTGGAGCCTCGCTGCCAGGAACCCCAGGTGTTGGCAGTGAGTCATCCCCAAACGCTAATCCCCGCTTGTTTCCCTTGGTACTGGCGTTCATCAGCCTTAACCATGGCACATTACTCTAGTTACTGTGGCCATAAAAAACCCTTTACTTCAATTGACATGTTGACAGTCATGTCTGCGAAGAAGAATTGAGTGGAAAAAAAGAGTGAAAGAAACAGACATACAGAGAGGTAGAAGATAAAGAGAGATCTCATGTGGGAAGATGGGAAAAAAGACAGAAATGGGAAAGTAAAGAACAAATGGGGAAAGCAGAAGGATGTGACAAAAGAGCAAGAACACACTGAAAAGAAAGGAAAACAAATACAAAAAATTAAGACAAATACGATCGGGGGAAGCAGCAAGAGGAAGGTTTCGTGAAGAGAATGACAATGTTTTCTGGTTTTCGTTCAAAACTCCCTCACACTCTAGCCCATCGAAGCTCGAAAGGTAGGTGGTGGTGGTAGTGGTTGTAAGGTACTCAATAACGGATCAAATCGTCTTCTCCTATAAACTGCTGCACACCAGTCCCTCCAAAAGGTATAAGCCAGAAGGGTGCCCAATTGCTTTATCTTCTGACGACACTCCCCACGCTCTTCCCCTGCTTGTTGAGTACCATGCCAATGTTTGGCCAGCTTGCATCGCGCGGAAGTCAGAAGGTCAAGTGCACAAGAAGTGGGTAAACCACTTGAGCAAAAAAACGATGTAACATTCACAGTGGGGGAAAGGCGTGACTTAAAGGTGGCAGCCATCTTAATAGTGTGCCTGCCTCATTCTGTCAAAAGTTCAGCTGAACAAGGCAGTTGGCATTGGGACAGTGACTGGCACAAAGGCAATCTTTTCTTCTATCTCCACAGCTAACCTTTCCATCAAACATTTCTGATCAGTTTAAGGCACAATTATTGCAGATAAGACAGCAAACTCATGAGATGATCACAGCAGAGTCAAAGAAGTTTTGATTTGTTGTCATCCAAAATTAAAAAAGATTTTGTTTGACCCTTTTTTGAATGCCATTCAAGTAATTGCCAAGTTTGGTGCAAAAAAAAAACTAGCACAACCAATACCAATTGCTAGGCTGTTAAATCCACTTAAAGAGGACAAACATTACAACATAACTAAGGGGGCTAAGAAAGCATGTTGCAAGGACATTAATTTCCTGAAATATTAGCAATGTCCCCTCCCCCTGCTTGCTGTAACAGAAATAGATGAAGATGTATAACGTCGCTGGGGTGACAAGACCTTGTATCTGCAATTTTGGTGAAAATGACTTTTTTGGATTAATGGTCAAATAATGGGTTGAATGATGTCCTGTCCAAATCCCATCTGTCTTGCTCCAAAAATGAAGCCACCACGGCATGTCAAAGGAAAGGCTATCCCATTCGCTATAGTGCTTTGGCCGCCATGTTTTTTGGCTCTCCTGAACATTTGACATTTTGTAGATACGAGGTCTTGTCGCCCCAGCGACAATATGAAATGTTGGAAATCTTGAAAATATGACTTGCAAACATACACACAATTCAATCTGTCACAAAGTTGTAATCCCTATATCAAAGCTAGAGTCATCAATGCACACAAAAATGCACACTCCCACCCAAACTCCAGTCCCTCTCAAACAAAGTCATCACCGTCCATCCCCTGACTTACGTTGACCACTCTGCTCTCGGACTTTCTCGAACTTCTTGACCTTCTCCTCGTGGGTCTCCTCCATGTCTGTCTGCTTCTCGATGTTCTGCATCTTCTGCATCAGTTCTTCCACGTTGCCTCCCGCCGATTCCTCCTACACAAGAGGGGGGGGGGGAAGAAAGAGGTGTTTTGATGGCAGTTTTGCAAGGAAGCTACAAAGCCTCCATTCAGTCTCATATCAAGGGATTTCATCTTGTTTACTTTCAAGCATGTCATTATGGATGCATCACATACACACACAACAGGAAGCTCTTTGGATCAACCGTGGTAGAGTTGTACATGGATACTGATCGAAGTAGCAGTAAAAAAAAACAACAAAGCAACCCAGTATATTGTAGTAATACAATGTACATGATGATGACGATGATGATGATCCACAGCATTTGTATAGCGCCATATATCTGCTCTAAAAACATTCAAAGGTGCAGACTCCTTCAAGAGAGTATGCAGTATTATGTAGTAATATCATAGTTGTCTGATACACCCATTATAGTGATGGTGGTACAGCTTATGGTGGGAGTGGAAGAAGGGAGTGGTGGTGGTGTGGTGGAGATAGTACTTGGTGGTCGCTGTTGGTGGTGGTGATGGTAGTAGGGGTAGCCGTATTACTAGCGATAGTGGTAGAAATAGTTGTTGATGTTGTAATTCTTCAAAATGTCTGTAAAATTCAATAATCACTGTTCTGGCGTAGACGCCTGTTACACAGGCCAAGTGACAACATGTGCAAAAAGGACACTCACCGTTGGCTCATTGTTGTTTGAGAGTCCGGCGTCGTCGGACAGTGACGGCGGCCTCAGCGTGTGACCTCCGTCCATGTCGATTTCAGGGTTGATGCCGCAGCCGTAGATGAAGCTCGGCAGCGATGAGAAATGAGCGATGAGGACTATCGCCTGGACCAACTCGGATAGCGTCCAACTGTGCCGACCCTTCAGTAATTTCTACCAGACAATTAATCAAAAGTCGTTCATTCAGTCATCTTAATTGGTCTACGTCAGACATGGAAATTTTTTTTTCCACTGACATTACATTGTACCAAAATAACCATGACAATACAAACACATCTTGCATCACAATTACATGTGCCAATGGCATTTTCTTTCTGAGTTTGAGGCTTATTTTGGATTCTTTTCTTCCAAAAGACAAAACAGACTTATCTTTTCCAATTCCTCCGCACAGTTTCATGACATGTATCAACCAAAGCATGAATAGAGAGTGACATTTAAGTGTAATTAAAAAGGTTATAACTGTCATAGCTTTATTTTTTTTTTTTCTCATTTGAGTAGACATACCAGCTAGCCAGTTTTTTGACTCCATGTGGTGTGACAATTTTTGCATAAGAATAAATGATGACAAGAGAACACAAAGAATTAAAAAAAAAAGCTAAGTAAACATGCAAAATATTTCTGCTGGACCCTTTGTGTCTTTTGAGAGCAGGGTTAAGAGAGACTGTTTATAACCTCTTCACTGCTCTTCTGTAAACCTCTGCCACACAAGCACCTGCAAAGGGGTATACTGTGCCTCCCCCAATCATGCCTTTACGTTCAAGAAAAAAATCTCACAGTGCAAATGTTATAATGACATGAAACAGGTTCACAAGTTCACATGGATTTGTTGGGAGGTAAAGCCATGCATGTCAGGCTACGGTTGATTGATTTTTATCACCATACTCAAAACGTACCTTAGACCATGTCCCTTTAAAGAAGAAAACTGTAGCATATTTGTCTATATTGCAAGATACTCTGGTTCTTGTTTAAGTTTCTGTCTCAAGAGCACAATTTACACAAGTGTATATCTAAAAACATGATACACCAGAACATGATACATCAGTTTCCTATCCTCTATGACATGAGGGTGTCTCAGTAATCATTACAATTCACTATACTTGAAAGAATCAACTACAGTGTATTAAGACTACAGTGACAGTCAAAGACGTTCAGACAAACTGTCACCTCAACAATTAAATTTGCTGTGTGTTAAACTGTAGATCTATGCATAGAAAATGCACTCCTTTATCTACTGTATATGCCAAATATTTGGTGAGGCTTTTATTTTTCGCGAATTTTGCTAGTTGGGTGCTATTTGCAAATTTAAAAACATGCGAAAATATTAACTCTAATCCCAACATGAATGTGACGTGCATGCATATATTGTACATTCCTCCGTTCAGTAGTATAATCCACAAATGTGAAATCAACCACTCGCGAAATAGTCGGGAAGTCCCGATTTGCAAAAAAATAGAGTCGCTATATACATGGTGTATACAGTACCTCTTACACATTAAAAACTACATAGAGAAATGGACTGTGACTAGCAACAGAAAAAAAAGTTGGAGGTGAATCGTGAGCATTCATCTTTAATATATGATGCATTGGGGTCCTTCCATAATTGGGTACCTCTATCATTTCTTGTGTGATCAGCCAGGGCCGGTGGGACAGGAGCTTGATGAGTTCGTAGAGGTCCTGAAGCTTGGGGGGTACGTGCTCCACCCCCTGGAACCACTTGGGGTCTCCGCCCTGGGCAAGGAACTCGCTCTCCTGTAGCTTGATGACATAGGAACATCTGTGACGGGCAGCTGCCTGCAGGGGTGCCGAGATTTGAACACAGGAGAATACGTGAAAGGGGAGAGCAATGACAAAGTGAAATCGCCAAACATCAATACATAAGAATGATAATGATAAACATGCCAATGATAATGATGATAAAGATGATACAAAAACAATAACAAAAAATAATCAGTGACTGCAACTGTATAAAGTTCAACATTGCATAAACTCACTCACCTGCTTTCAAAGGGCAACTCAAACTCAATTCTTGTCTGTTGAAAGTATGGGGCTTTTGCCTGAATATCCCATGTAATGTTTTGGACTGGTTAATGCTATTAAAATGTATGGCATTAGAGATACTGTAAAACAAGAAAATTTCCCAAATTTTGCAAGGAGCCAAGATTCGCTAAAGTAAAATTCACACAAAAGTCTTTGTCTACACAATGCATTGAATGCCAATGGCAATTAAAATAGCGAAAGTTTCTGATTTTACAGTAAAGTACTGTATAGGTTCTGTCTGTTAGCAGATTTCAATACTGGGGTGTTTGTTTTTGTCGTTGCTGTTGTTACCAACTCTATCCTCTGTGCTATGACAGAAATTGACATGCTTCCAGAGATGCCATTTACAATTGAGAAATGAATCAAGCTTTAATCTATCACCATGGCAACGGTTGGCAGATACTGTACACATGAGGATGAATGTTAACAGGAAACTTCTTCTTTGATGACAGTGGAAATATGCCTTACTGTTTACCTTCAGACTTTATAAAACAGCTGACTTAAAAAAAAAAATTCCAAACCTTTCATCTTGCTCTCTTACGTCAACACACTGTCAACACACTTCATGCACGGCTCTTCTCAATCTCTCATCTCTCTAACCAACACTTGTACACTATCTATTTTCTCTTTGTTTATCGTAACCACCTAATTTCCTGAACGACATCTCCTTCTCTCTCTCTCTCTTTCCCCTGATCTGCGGAGATTCTTGTCCTCTCTCCCCCCTCTCTCTCATTTTCCTCCAATTTCCTCCTGCATTTTTCCGCCGTTCCACTCTCCCTCCCCTCCCACATCTTTTGCCCGCCCACACAATATCCGGATCTCTCTCTCCCCCCATTAACGTGCGTCCCACTTGGTCCAATCTCGTCACTCTCTGCAATGCCGCTGTGTCGTTCCCACATACAACGTCCAAAATCAAATCGAATCAGCTAAATTCGATAGATGGGCCAAGACTACGAACGTATGTGAGTGCTGCAGGAAATCACAATACAGATCACTCTGTTGGATAACAGTCATACAATGAAAACAACGGCTGGCAACACGCTTGTAACATGTGACAAGCCAAACACAGTAGGACCACGAACAAGTTACTACGTAGGTCTACCATTTACAGCTGCCTACTATGAACATTACGAACCGACCAGAGTAGCAGAAAACAACAAGGCTCGATACGCCAGTGGCTGAACTATGAAGCTGCGTGTCACAATAATTTCTCTGCCAAGGTTGATGTTTTCACAGAGTACCATTCATTTCAAATTTGATTAAAAATCGTAACATAATAATTATGGCCTACTACGACTACACTATGCTGTTTCTATTAAGAAGGTCATAGTTCATAGGTCATCAAGGGGGTATATGGCAGAAGTTTGTTTCATTGGAAAGTCTCCTCAGATAGGGGACTGAACTTTGCGAAGATGACAGCTTTCAACAGCTTGCTGTTTTCTGTGTGTTGCTTTGACTTGGCTCCCAGTGAAATCTTGTTGTGGATGAGGACCGACGACTTGTTGTTGTTGTTTACTCCAGTGGTCCGTTTGTGGGCGCACATGTGTTGCCACGTGCCGTCCACATGGTCCGTCAGCCGGAGAATCTAGGGGCTTTTGCGGGGGTAAAGGAAGTTGCTCGTGGACCTCGGAGTGTGGGGGGCCTCAAAGGCTGTGCAAGTTGCACCCTGCTGTCAGTTAGATCTCCAGCAAGGGAAGGAGCAGCATAAGCAGGCTCACAGAGAACAGAAAAGTCCGTATCGTGAATTACACAAATGCTGACACTGTTCTGTCATATCTCCCTGTCAGTCTTTATCTATGGTATGATAAAAATATGCAACATCTTTTTTCTTGAGCAGAGACTATATTCACTTGGCCTTGCTAGTTATCTTTTGAAGTCAACTGCATGTTTGTGGAACAATTACAAGTAACAGAGCTACGCACTATGTTTCCTTTGTTCATAAAAGCTTGTCCAAGATTCATCTGAACAGAGAAACATGTATTTAGATACAGAACTGAAAGGACAAACCAAGTGGAGGAGAAAAAAACAAATAAATGAATTCCTTAATACCAGTAGAAATAAACGACAGAAGTGAATATACTACAGCAGTTAGTTCGATGAAAAGATATCAAAAGGAGATAAAATTGTTGTCAGAAAATTGGAACCCTGGGTCATAGAACCAATTTCAAGGTACGGCCACTGTTGTTTAATATGGACTATGTCAGAAGTATTCGATACTAGGGGAACAATGGCTGCATAGAAAGCTGCAGAGTGCTAGTTAGGAAATAACAGCACCTGGGAGGTTTAAAGGGACTGTACAGTTCTGGGTGAGGTGAGGATTTAGCTTTCAACGTTTTGCGAGATAGTCAGAAACCACTCTATGAGTTGTCACATAGCATACAATTCTAAGGGGTGTCAAAAGTTCATTTGATGAAAATCGGTATTGAAATGGCTTAGATATCCAAAACAAGGTGAAACAAGGTGATCCTATTAAAAGGCGTGGCCTGTCGCCTTTTATTATTATCAATTTTGGGGATATCTCAGCCATTTGAAAACCAATTTTCATCAAATAAACATTGAATCCTTCTTAGAATTGCATGCTCTTTCATATTTCACAAGAGGTTTCTCATCATCTCACTTAGGAATTTTATAAACCTGAATCCCCACCTCAACCAGTATTGTACAATCCCTTTTGCTAGATTGTAGTCTTTCTGTCAACACACACTTCACAGCACGCACAGGTGTGCTGACGCAAGACTACTGGGGTTGGTATTGTGTCCTCAGTATTTTTTTATTCCTCAGGAAGAGGGCATGTCATGGGCAGGGTTAGCACCGTCCAATGAGAGAGGAGAAAACAACTCTGGCGAACTTTTCTTAATCCCAGGCAAGCAAGCACAGCTCACATCACCAGAACTAGGGCACCAGTGCGGTTGCTATCGCCAGGGTCAGGACCATCCCCTTGAGATGACATGTGACTGTTGGTTTTGTAGTTCAGGGTGAGAGAGAGAAACTCTGTGTGTGCATGTGTGTGTGTGCATGTTTGTGTGTGTGCGTGTTAATTGGACTGTTTATACAATGTACTGTCTGTATGTATGTCTGCCTGCACATTTGTCTGTCCGTGTACCAGAAGCCAGCCTGCCTATTAACTTGAAACTTGAATTGCAAATTGTTTTGCATTGTAGGCCAAGACTTTTACTGCCCTGTGCACTCTCTCCTCAGGAACAATTTGTGTATGTATGTGTACACATTACCATAATTGTTGAAAAACAGTGTTACAATGCTGTTATATCGATATTGTTGGAGTTAAGTTTCAAAATATATAGATCATTGATAGGTCAGGCATGCCTGGACAAGCTTCGAGTCAACTGAACTTGTATACGACTGTGCAAACCATCCATTACTACTGCTGTAATGCCATACAAATGTACATTAGTGAAACTGGAATAAAGACAAAGACTACATACATCCATTCCATTTTATATAAATCAATATCGAAAATATCCTGGCATCAAGACAAAACTGCTACAACGGAGAGAAATCACTCGGAATTTTGGCATAGGCGCCAAAGGGTTACTGCTCGGGCAGTAACTCTTTTTAATTTCTTACGTCATCGCAAGTGTGATTAAGCATGAAAGTGTACAAGTTGTTTGTGAAGTGTTTAAAATCAGCTGTGGTCAGTCACAATGGCTGGTTTGTTTATGTTAGGTGGCAATGACCTTCAGTGATTAACTTCCCGGCTGGCAAAAAAAAAAAAAAAGCCGCACTTCAAAACCCTGTAGCATTTATAATACTGCAGCCGAGGCTCTGAAAGTGAAACCACCCCCAATAGGTGGTTTCAGAGCCTGATCAAATTGGATCTCTTTTTTCATACTCTGTCCATTTTCCAAATACTGAGCTGAAAGGCTACTAGAGGCTGCTCGAGGAGGCTTCAGAACCCGCTATTTCCTTGTAAATTAAGATGGGGTATCTGACTGCCATGCTTACTAAACATGGAACATATTTGCAAATGCCTTGACTGACAGCTAATCATCCGTATCGATATTTTCAGCATCGCATTTAAAAGTTAGATATTGCATATTTTAGGTCAGTGTATGGAAGCAACTCTTTTTTTTTTTCTTTTGAAATACCAGGACACTAACCCATCAGCTGGGGTCAGAGGTGTAGCCAACATTAGAAACAGCTGATGCTCCAGTGGAGGTGGTTGCCATACCAACAGAATGAAACAACATGGATTATCTGTCTTCTATCCCCTCAGATTGTTGTGCCACTGCAATAGTCTGCATATCCAGACCCTGAAAAAAGAAAACTTAGAGTGGAATTCAATCACTATTTGGAGGGGAGAGAAAAAAAAATGTGGTACTTCTGGAATAGGATAAGGCTTCTTTCTATCCAGTCCTCAAGAGACACATCTGCCATTATAAACTATTTTAAGGCACATGTCATAACACAAGAGCCAATGGACAGAGGATTCTGAAGATTGTTGTGCCTTACCAACCCATTCTGTACCTGTGTCAAGTTGAATTTGCACGTAGTGTAGCTGCAAAGCTCAATGTACATTCTGTCGTTTTCGACGAATCGTGCAAATGTATGACGCAGGTCTGCTCTGATCTTGAAGCAAACTTCAGCTACAGAAAGAACCTTTCATTCATGTGTATTTTCCCATCTCCTGCAATTTGTGGCTCGTAAATCTAATATATTACTGCTAATTTCACAAGTGATGCAGTGGGACCAATTTGCTCCGTCTCATGCGGAGCATACAGGTACTGGATATGACGCATGCGACTGAAATTGACATTCACTGGAAACTCATTCAGTAAGCGTATTTCTTCTTCTCCCATTCTTCCCCCCCCCCCCCATACACACACACAAACTTGACTGAAGAAAGTACAGTGGACTCACATTATAACGAAGTCCTCGGGACCGGCAGTTTTCTTTCGTTATATTGAAATTTTGTTATAACCAAACAATAAAAAACAAAAGAGAAAGGGTAATCTTGCGGCCAGAATTTTTATTTCGTTGTAGCCAGAATTTCGTTAACTAATATAATCGTGTTCATTATAATGGGAGTGCACTGTAATCTCACACTGTTTCTTGATAACATACTGTAAAATGAGGAATGTTTGCATGCATTTTAATTTCGCGAATTTGCGAGCGCCAAGATTCGCGAAATTAAAATGCACGCGAAATTTCTTGTCTACAAGTCTCCAATTCGTTAAAATTTTGTGCCATGAACATATCATGTTTTACAGTAGTGTAACACACATGACTACCTTTTTATTACGATATACACCTCCTCTACTCCCTAAGTGTGTTAACGTTGCTTCCTCTGGTGCAGCTACTACCCTCGGAAAATATCCGCTTCACACATCATTCGTGCAAATAGAGATCTCACAAATAATATCTTACCTTGAAAAAAGAAGTCAACTACTTATTAATTTCTACCCTTGTCGAGACAAATATTGCAGTTAGTCATACAAAAAAAAATACAATCAAACAGATATTTGAGATAAGAAAACAAAAAGACCAATAAAATTATTTCAGAGAGTCCTGGTGCTGAGACTACAACCTCTAGGGTCTTTGTTTAGATATCACTTGGCAGGCACCTTGGATAGATTTATTTCAGGAGGGATATCACAGATAGAGATCAGTCACTCAAAAGGTTCTGCCAAGTGACATATACCATGTGATGGCTAATGATGCCCTTTAAGTTTAAAGGCATAATTTACCATTTGCAGAAGAAACAAAAACCCAGGATTGGTGCTTTAAAACAGTTCTAAAATGTGAGTTAGGGAGAGAAACAACCACTGTAAAAATATGAATTGGTAAAATCGATGTTAAGTATTGTTAAATATACAAAATGTGAACAATAGTGATAATAAAAATGTTTCAAGACTAAACCATCTACAGTTATGAGAAAAATACAGATATCTCCTTATATTTTAGGCTTTATCGCGAACATTAAGGATGTTTTGTGGTTTAACAGACCTACACATATGCAATAAATGTCATATCTTGAATTCTTTTTTAATAACTGTTCCCAAAGGTAAACACATCCTTTAAAGGCAGATGCCGTTTCTTGGAGTACCGTCTCTATGCTGAACCGCAAACATCCTCTACAAACACCATAAAATTTGAACAAAACCAACATTTTCTCATCAAAATTTGGAGGTTACAAGCTTAATTTCATTCCCTGCTGTGAATTCACTCTTTCATTCTGACTAATCATAACTACAAGATAAGGTAAACATTTTTTATTCACTAGGTGACACACATTTGCACTAGGCCTACATCATGTCATAAATCTTTCTGCACTATCAAGGACCCCAATCAGATAACTGTCTGTGCAATTTTGCTGTTACTCTTCTCTACGCGTCCTCAACTGTCATTATCAATCATTTACACCTCATCACACATCATCCTAGCCCAATTAATTCACTAGAACTAGCTCACATGTACAACAGCAAAGTCCCTTGTAACACAGAACTCATATCAGTTTTAGCATAAACAAAAAGAAAATATGCCTTATGATGAAACTTAAAATAAGGCATATTGCAAATAAAGAAAAGGAGTATAACATAAAAAAAAAAAAAACAATCCCTTACCAAACAAGCCTAAAAGTGAAGTCACATACATCATCAGTAGCAAGTGCCCTTGAGAATACAATGCCTCGCACAAGGCAGTCATGATTCACTACATTAATGCACTTAGAATTATTTATTATCATCATTACAATTATAGGTATTGTAACTATCATTATCATCATTGTTATTATAATTATTATTATCATCATTATTATTATTATCATTATTACTACTACTACTACTATTATTATTATCATTATTATTATTATCTATTATTATTATCAATTGAGGTTTTGAAGCTTGCTTGAAATGTGTGTGTAAGAATACGCTGCTTTTGTTTGAAGGCATTCTGCGCAATGTCATCTGTCTGTAAAAAACAACATTCACCCTCGACGGAAGTCTGGAAGACTAGACCAAACCACATGTCTATTTCAGGATACTCATCCACCATCAGAATCCCTTGGAATAGTAAGTTTCGCATAACAATCACAATAATGCTGATTAACACATACATTCCCATGCTCGTACCAACTTCGGACTTTGGGTACGACTCCAGCCGAAAATAACCCCGCTCGAGTATCAACAAGCAATGCCCCGGTTTAAAGTTATACTCTAACCCCATCTCGCCCCGACTTGACAAGCAGTGGAAAAAAACCACAGTGGAATTTTCCACCATGTACAGGGCAGCTGGATATTCTCAATCCAGAGATCAGCTTGCATCGAAAAAAAAGCTTTGCCCAGCAGACTAGTCTCAATGCTTGCAGACCCTCCTCTTTCAGATCGACGCACGATGGGGCCTGCAGAACAAGCTACACCATTCCAAATTTCTAGAAACTGATGTTTCTCCTGGAGAGAGGTTTCAGTTTATCGTCGCGGATACAGTGCAATACAAACGACATATCTATCATGAAAGTGAATAAAACAATGGATTACAATGTCTTTGTAAGTGTAAAGTAGTTTGTACTGTATGCATCCATTTGCAAACCCTGGAGTTGTGCAGGTGTTGTACACATCTGAAATTGAATGAATTAATACAATGTCCTATGCAAGTATAGATATAAGTCATCACTAATTGTTGCTAAAAAAATGAAATGATACTATGCAAGGTAAATTCAATGTAATGACGAAGAGAACCTATAGACTAAATTTCATGAATTTCAGATCATGCTCTTTCATGACCTACTTGTAATAGGGCCTACTTCTCACTGTCGCTCAGCAGTTTTACTTCCCAGAAGTTGCAAATGGGCTGCAGGAAAGACTATCAGGGGAAGATGTGCCTTGCCTCACTTGGCATATGCTGTAGTCTCATTGCAAAACTCAACAAATATTTTTTATTGTTCACTGTACCCCATCACATTACACAAGTTTACTTCTTTCAAAGCTTTCTATGCAGTACACAAAGGGTACGATGCCACTTGCCAAGAAGTGATGAGTATACGGGAATATAGCAATTCATAATGGTTTCATGTATTCCAATAAAAAAAAAAAAAATTGAACTCTGTCCACCTGTTTATGCTTGTGCAATCTATAGTCTGCTGTTATTGTGGCTACTTTGAGAGATAGAGACATTGACATAGGAATAATAAGGGAGACTTAACAATACTTAAAAAAAACGCGAGGGGGGGGGGCGTTTCTGGCAAATTCTAAGAAATAATGTTATCCCTTCAGGATATCCCACACTATGACATAGTATTTTGAAAGGACGACCCAACAATGCAGTTTCTTTTATTAACGGCAAAATGTGTAACACCACCATGACAAGGACAGATCCAGTTCTTTTTCATTTTTTTCGAAAAACTGTAAACAAGTTTGCATAGACAAGACTAGCATCGCAGAGGTCCGCTCATCAATATTCAACAATATGTAATCTTGATTAGCATGATGTTTGTTCTAGAAAGCTTTGAACAATCTTGGGGGGGGGGGGGAGGGAGTTTGACAAGTCCAAAGCTGGACTGAGGTGTGAGGATTAGCCGTTAGGCAAATGTTTGTTACCACAGGCTGTTGAGGAGTAATAGAACTGAACCAAATAGAGCAACACACCTTGTTTGACTAAAAGTGGGCAGAAGGGGCCACCTCCACACATACTGCCATCTATTGTACTGATAGGCATCATCATCTACAAAACACAAAAATATGAGTCCACACTGGATGAGGCACACTATATGCACAAGTGTGTGTGCATGTGTGTGTTTGTGTGTAGGGGTTTTGTGTGTGAATAATTGACACGTTTATGGACATCAGAATTGACGAATTAGGCAGGACTCTCCTTGCAAGTCAGAACTGACTGCGGCACTTCATTCAATTTCGTGGTCAGCTGTCAATTCAAGCTGATATCCATCTCACGATCCCACTACGAACCCTTCAAGAAAATGGTGCCTCGATCCTACATCATCCATGGAAAGAATGCAACTTTATATTGCACTGGTCCATACAGCGTACATATGCAACAATCCTGTGAAATCATTTGCTGGTTGTATCCACGCACTTTTGAATGACATGATCTCATGTAGTACTGAGAATCACTTCAAACCATACATTAGCTGTATTGGTTAACCCATTGACGACTAGTCCCTGAATGATACTCGGGCAGGTGTCTGTGGCAAATGTGTGTTTAAGCAAAATCAGCTCGTCCTCAATAGGCGTGTCTTCATCAGCCCGAAGTTTCAAAATAGCGCGCTATCTTGCGGTTACCAAACTAATCCGATGTCAAGATAGCGCGCTATCTGTGTAGTGAAGACGCAAATAGCGCGCTATTTGATCGGGAAAATTTCCCCCGAAATCTTGGTCTAGTTCGTGAACTAGAGCGCTAATTCGTGAAATAGCGCGATATTTCGGGTGCGTCTCCATCAGCCCGAAATTTTCTCGATCCCTCCACGCTTCTGGTTAGCCAGCTGGCTATTGAAAGCGCATGTACAAGCTAGTGATTGTGTATAGTGCATACACTCACGGCGTATTCAAGGATCACATGTGTATACTAGGCCTACTGTTGTTGACATCTTTCAAACCAGGGAGGTGATTCCGTGCATGCTAGCTGTTTTTTTTTTTTTGTAAACTTCTTCTTTTGGTCCACTCTACCTTAGCTAAAGATTCTTGCAGATTGTGTGTATTTTGGATTTGTTTAAACATTGCAATTCGTTCATTTCATATAAGATGTGTCACTGGACAGAAGAGTAGCGTTATTAATATCCCTTTGGAGAGAATTTGCTGTACTGCTCACCTCCATGGTTGTAGTATCGTACACACGGTGTTGTAGGAGATTTTGAGCGGGAAATCCACTTTCGAACAGCGAGCTAGGCAGAGTAATGGTGCAAAGTGCGCATGCGTCAATTTTCGGACTAATTTCCCGAAGTAGGCTGTTCGAGCTGATGAAGACGCACATTCGCTCTATCGGGCTATTTTCTAAGACCGCAAAATGTCCCGCTAGTTTGAACTTCGGGCTGATGAAGACACGCCTAATGGGTTAACTACCAAAAGATGAGCCCCCCTCCCCCCCCCCCCCACCCCCCCCCCCTTCTAACACTGTTCTTAAAGTCACAAAATCCTGTGAGGGCTTACACTGTTCTTAAAGTCACAAAACCCTGAATTGTGCAACAGTGAGTCAAGAAAGATGAGTGGTATATATTCACAAAAATCAATATTCATGCAACCTAATGTGGAATGAATGTCAGCAATGAACAAGGTTTTACAGTGAGCATGTGGCAATCACCATACAGTTAAAATGCACATTCATCATTTCATTAAAGCTGTACTGATGAGCAGCATACAAACAGTGCATTATTGACAAACTTCTATCCCTAACAGCATGTAAAGTATAAGGTTTACAGAGGTTACTCTTTTTTTTTCAGATAATGTTTCAGGTTTTAGGTTCAGGTTTATTTAACACTTCCATAAAGATCAACATATAACAGAAATATGCAGCATTACAATCAATAAGACTACACAAGAGCATTATTATTACACCAACATCCATGAGACATACAACAAAACAAAATGATTGGACTTTATGCATTTCATCTTCATCATGCAAATAAAATTGTATGCCATTTAATTATGAAAAAATAATGCACAGCCAACGACCCAAACAGATTGGAGCTTCATCCCTTGTATAAGTAGATGCTATCAAGAACAATTTATGTGGTGTTAACCACTATACACAAGCGCACCAATAAAAATCCATTTGGAGAGATTCCCCAATATTGGGGCAGCCGGTCGTCCCTGCATTCCCCATGAATGCACTCATTCACCTTTCGGGAGCATCTCTGGGATATGAAAAGCCATCTCATACATTTTGTACCCACAATGCAAAGAAGGGCCTCCTATACCACAAACCAACAATGCATATTATCTACCACCACTGTCATTCTACAAAGTGTAGTCTGTAGTTGTATACAGTACAATACATTTTGCATGGATATCCATATGTCTTCTGCATATTAATATTTTTCCTTTCTTCTTTCTTGTGGTATTCCAACCAATTCAAATTGTAATCCGATTCAGAAAAAGCCCCCCCCCCCATTTTGTTCCATTTTACTTTTTTCCCCATTTCTTTTCTTATTTCATTTTCCTGCCTCTACACCTCACACAGCAATGTGATGTTGTAACTGACAGTAATTAATTCTAATTGTTTACTTGTATTATTAGAGCTGCTATCTAGCCTGCATTATGTCGCTTCCAAGGTGAAGCCAATTCAAACGAAGTTAATCACTGTGGAGTTGTATTCTTGGCATATCATACTCCCGCCTCTTTACGTCTCATTTGATAAATGCTGCTAAAATGTGGACTGCCACGCCTCTGTCGTCATTTATTACCTTTCGTCCGGCAAACAGTTTCCCCATCCAAAGTCGGATCCATTTGACAATTAAGATTGTAATTGCCTTCATCACAACTTGGCCACGAATACAAACGTGCTGCTCTTTGCTTTCCAACTTTACTAGATAAACAAACAATAAAACATCCATAAATATATCTCTCCTTTATGGTTTACAGATGTCATTTCTCCGTGTGGATCAGGCGACTCTTGTTTGATCAGGATCCATAGTACATGTCGCTAATGTCACTCAGACCTCATCAATCACTCCACATAATCACTTAACCATGTGACAAGCTGCACAATAGTCTTGATTTCATTTTTTGGACATGATACAATAGGCCTGTTCACACACAAGGGAAAAAGTGAGATGTAAGAATCAATTTTCTTATCGCGATTAAAATTTCGAAATTTTTTCCTGTGTGGACAGAAAAATTTCACTAATTTTCACGATCCTAGTCGCGATCCAACTCGCACTATTAGTGTGATTTTTCAGAATAATCGCAATCATTTTGCCAAGCGTCGTGTGTGTGAGCGCGATCGAGATTCGGAAATCGGTATTTTTAATCCCATCGTTCGTAGCGCGTGAACGTCAACATTATTGGGACCGCGGGGTCAGTCTTCGGTCATGCAAGTTTCGTGCATGCGCAATTTGGCCACTGATCGTTCTTTCCTTGCTGCGAAGTGCGATTTTTCCTTGTGTATGAACGGTCAAAAATAAAAATTGAAATTTGGATTGCGATTGTAATTTCGATTTTCGTTGTGTGTGCAAGGGCCTATTGATCACCAAGCCACAGAAGTCTGCATTGTCCGACACATTACAGTGAAAGTTGTGTGAAGGAAAAAAAAAAAAAAAACAGAACAAAACATGGCTTATGGCAGTAAACATCATGTAGAAGTATAAACATCACAGATGAGCCCTTTGTCACGTGGGGGGGGAAGCTTCGACAAACACTCATAAACCCAACTCTGATGAAAACAAAATGGTCTTATTTTGACATACAATGTACATAAATCTTGGCACCATTGTCTACCTCTTAGATAATGAACTTATACACAGGAAATGTAAAGAAGCAGTCAATTCCCCTCTGCATACAGGTAAGGCCTAATGTAGATTTTTTCCCCATCTGTAACAGCTCACCTCTGCTTAACTTGTTAACATAATTACTATAAATGATCTGGAATTTGATCCCATTCATCCATCAATCATGAAACAAAGCAATGGTAATCTTATCTATGAAAATATACGTAAATATTCTACATGTCAGTGTCACCCACCAAACTGTCTGAGTGCTAAACCAAGTTTGTTTTGCTGCAAGATGATATACCACAATGACAGATTGATGGGCAATTTGCAAATCTAAAAATAAGTATCACTTGCAGACAAGATTGTTTTCATAAATATAGGTGAATATCTGCAGTGCTAATATGCCTATGGGTCATACTGTTCTTTGAATAGTGTGCATGAAGCATGTTATGAATTGGGTAATGTTTTCGTATATAGAACGTGAATCAATGGAATATCAAGCACAAAACTTGTACATTTGAGGTGTCTCATGCAAGCATTGTCACCAGAGTCATGAGTTGTATTTGCTGTAATTTGCTCAAATTTGCTCTCTTTCATCAGTTCATGCAAAAAAAAAAACAAGCTTCTACCCTCAGATTCATCTTCCCTCATCTAAGAAGAGAGGTTACTTTTAAAATTACACACACTACGTGTTTGAAAGAGCTGCTGCACATACCTCTATCTCTTTACATTGTGGGTCATTTATGCTTATACAATGTATTATAATATCAGATAACTATCTTTGTTCATTTATATATTAGTTTTTATAAGGTTTTATGTTTATTACATCTATTTGTATCTATTTTTTAATCAGTATTAACTAATTAATATCTTTCCATGATACATCATCCATCTGTACAGTGTATGTCTGTTTAATAATTGATAGATTTCATAATTTAGTTTGTCATTTAATGTTACTGTAGTCTTTGTAAGTAAAATGTACTGTCTGTCATGGATTCACATCATATTTGCACATGATACTCATTCTTAAACTTGCAAATTGCCCATCAATCAGCGATTGTCATTCTTCTTTAATAAAGACTGCATATATTCAGTAATAATCTGTGAATAAAATCAAATGCCATATTATATTAGTTTGAGAGCATGTTAAGATGGAAGGATGATTCTAGTCCTAATGCTCAACAGCAATCATTCTTTTGCACTTGCTTTGCTATATTCCATTTCTACAATATCGTCGAAGTTCATCTCTCCTTTTATGAATCATTGGTAGGTCGCAGAAACCACAACCAAACTTTTCTACAGTGATCAAAAGAGAAGGCATAATACACTACATATGTACATTGTTTGATTCTAACATTTCCCTTTTCAATGGGCAGAGTGCCTACGTGCACAACAGCACACTTCCTCCACTAGCTAACTATTATTCCAAATGAGAACAGTATAATGACAGCTGAGGCTACAAAATAAATAGCATGTTCAAATTCCGCTACACAGTGGACGGGTGACGTTCACGAGCCATTGTCCACTGGACATTTTAGACACAATTACATCCAAGGTTGACGTATCAAAATAGGTCATGTATCAAAATAGGTCTACCCGCAGTGACAATGCCCATCAAATGGCACTCTAAACACCTACTGCGTCACAAAAGACCAATAATGTATCTACGCCATAATAGCGAGTCTAATTTTGTGTGAATCAGGACTTCCCAACAATTTCACGAGAAGTTACATGTAATCTCAATACTGTGGAGTACAGTACCGAGTGGAGAAATGTAGTCACATCATGTCAGGATCGGAGTTCGTAATTTTGCATGTTTTTAAATTCACGAATGGCCCCCAACTTGCAAAATTCGCAATAATCAAAATCCCACTAAAATATTTGGTGTATACAGTAATTACTACTCCTCATGCTGATTTCTGCAAATACTGCGGTTTTAACTGCTTCATCATTATGAGAGAATTTGTCCAAAAATGTGACTTTTTGAACTCGCAAAATAAAATGAAGAAAACATTTCAATGTATTCCTACAAACTTGACAAACACTATAGAAAGCAGTCACTATCATGTGACAAAATGGTTTCTTTGTGGGATCATCAAAACTCCATTTTAACTAACGTTTACTCTGTCAGATTTCTTTACACTTATTTAACTTCAATAAATCTCTCAATGATAAATCCCTTTCATTCCACAAATATCATTTAAAGGGGATGGCTAGTAACTGATCAGTGGGAATCAGTGGGAATGCTGGGGGATGAATGTTCCAATCCTTGTGGGTTTCATTTAAGAGTACATTATATATATCTATTGTTGTGTGAAAATTATTTGCTTCAGAATGGTCTCATATTCAAGTAATGTGCAGTTTAATGGATGCAATCGTCCTGTCACTGTACAGGCATGCTAACCTGGAAACATTAAACTGCGCATTACTTGAATATGAGATCATTCTGAAGCAAATAATTTTCACACAACAATAGATATATAATGTACTCTTAAATGAAACCCACAAGGATTAGAACAATCATCCCCCAGCATTCCCACTGATTCCCACTGATCAGTTACTAGCCATCCCCTTTAACACAACTTTCTGTCCTGTACAGGCTATTCTCCTTTCAAGGCACTGAATTACCTCTTCATCCTGCCCCACCCCCATTCCTTTTACATTTTTATTTTTTAATTTTATTTTGGCAGTGCGTCTGAAGGAGAAGCACACAAAAAATCTACTAAGAAATATAGAGAGTTCTTTCCTGTCAGTACGTAACTCGAACAAGAGTTCATGACAATCTCAAGTCATCTCGGTGAAGTAAACATATGATTGATAGGTGATAGCACTGTCATTTCAACCTACGACATCCATCGCTCAAGACATTATCTACGCAAACATGACCTCTCAGTCCTGAAAGACAATACAAATGGGCCGCGCTATCGCATTATCTCCTATGAAAAATGGGTCGCACTATCGCCCATCAGCTCAAATCTGGTATCTTTAATAAACACAATGATCCCACAGAGGTAGTAGTTACAAGAGTCACATAATGGTGAGAGCCGGGGTTTATCTGATTAGCACAGCAAAAACCCTCTCATCGATATGAATGTGAGAACACAAATTTGATTTGGGAGATATGTTTAGTCCTCCTGGCTCACCCCACATCAAGTCACTGTTGACTCCACCTATTGATATTGCAGTCAAGACCTCTATATTGTTTTGCTTCATTTTTTCCATTGCTCCCTCCCCTATCTTTCTCTTGCGAGATCATTTGAGCAGAAGATCTCCTTGTTTTTAGTTCAATACGATTGGTGAGATACAGTCATCTAGCTCTTGGCTTTACAGTTGAACTAGCCTTTTGTCAAGGCCCTCTCGCTGTAATGGGCGAGCGAAGCGAGCCCAGCTGAGTGCGCCAGCGCGAGGGCCTTTTGAGATCTGCTTCATATATTATTATTCATGACACGCGAACCCTTCTGAATACTCATTTTAATGGCTTCCGGTCAACCAATGGAATGGCGCGCTCCCCGCATCCTCAGCCTTGGTGTTGTCATGCCTGCTCGCATGCATCACTGACCACCCAGGAGGTCTGCCACGGAACTCTACACACTCTGTGTGTAGAGTTCTGTGAGGTCTGCGGCAGCGGCGTGCATTCGCTCTATTCAAATCGGGTTCGAGCAGACAGACACGCTGATTGGTCGGTCGACTTATGCTCCCAAAATTGGGGAGCAAAAGTCGGTAATTCAAAGGGCTAACAAAAGGATGCAAAGCAGATCTCAAAAGGCCCTCGCGCAACCCCACTCAGCTGGGCTCTCTTCACCATACAGCGAGAGGGCCTTGACAAAAGGCTACAGTTGAACAGACCTCCTAGCAGTCGCACTTGCGCGCCCACACACACACAAAGACAGACACACATACATGGACACACAGACATACATGCACATGTCTCCAAGTTTATCACCACAGGCTGAAAGGTTGCTCTGAATGTTGTGACAGCCAGCCTTGGTTAGTAATTCACTAATAGCTGACGGAGAACTTTAAATGTTATTACGGAGGAGTGAAAACAGTCTTAATCTCCTCCAGTATCGATCGCCTCTCTCTCTATCTCATGCCCGAGCTCGATGCCCAGCAGAACTCTGGTCTGGTCGGTAAAAGATGCAAGGCTGAAGAGAGGCTATTGATCACGCTGCACAAATTCTTGAGGGCAACGTCTTCAATGCGAAATAACTCCTGCTTGAGATGGCACAAGGGGGGGGGGGGGGATGTGGGGTTGGAGTGTGGGTGAAGAAACTCTACTGCTTTTTTTCATGCGCAAAACACCTGCAAGACTCTCTGCCCTTTTGACGTTTTCCAGAATGCTGTATCACAGATTTAGCTCCATACACTATTATAAGGCCCGGTAGCATGGGGGTACTAAATAAAGCGAAGGTTGGCCAAACCTGGAGCGGTTACACACGGTCAAAAATTTGTCATTTGAATGATGATTCCAGTGAAAAATAATTCTAATGACGAATTTTTAGCATGTGTGGAAGCAAATTAGAATCACGATTGCTAATCACAATCACGAATTCAAATTCTAGTCCAAAGGTGAATTCCAGTGAAGTTTCACTCATATTACGGTGCGAAACTTGCGTGCGTAATGCTTGACCTCCAAAACATCTTTTGAGGGGCGGAGCTTACGTGACCTTTCAAGCACTTCCGTAGATAATATGCGCTACAGAACCTCGTTGTCTTGATTGACAAGTCACCAAGGATTACGTAACGCCTTCGCTCGAGAATTCGAATTCTAATCACAGTTTTCGAGCGAGCGTGTGTAAGGATCCGATAATTGTAATAGACGAATTGCAATCATCATTACAATGATGATTCAAGTTACGAATTTTCTCTCGTGTGTAACCGATCTTGGATATATTCAAAAATCCCTGTGACAAATTGAGCGGAACTTTACATGCAGCTGAAAAGTCTCCACTGGAGTCAAACGTTACCAATGAGCATAAACTGATGCTTCGGTACACATATTCGCTGACAGGCAATTCTGTTCTAACAGGCACGTGCTAGTCACGGTTTACAAATGTACCCCGGTGGGGAGCAAATAATGATTGATTCAATTGTTCCAACCTTTGATAACAAACAATGCAGTCTCCAAAATAATCCATCCATATTGTTTCCCTCCAATCTATTTGAAAAGTTTTGTGTGTTTGTTTGTTTGTTTGTTTGCTAGTACTTTTCAAACACAAACTGCTTTACTCAACTGTAGTAAAATGTAGATCTCTATTTCGTTACTCACATAGTCATTTCGGATTTTGGATTTCGGGATTATACAGCACTGAAAGTCCTATCTCTCTGTCCAATTCCTCCGTTCAGGTCGAATATTCATCACTCTGGAATACAGACATACATATCTGTCCATTTTCTGAGCTACAAAGACACTACTGCAGTGGGGAGAAGGGGGTCCACGTATTGGACGGAAAAGAATGAGCTTGATATTGAATCTACCCTGATAGATCTTTCGTGATTATTAGTGGTATGTTGACATTAAACTTCTGGCTGTTTTCTTTTACCCCAATGATTTAATAGTCATCAGGTTAATGTTATTAGAAATGTCTCTATACAAGGATGCATGATCCAATGCCAGCATGTTGTTGCTGTTTCCAAAAATAGGTGGATGAAAACTGGACAGGGCTGAGAGGGGCATATCTAGAAATGGGTCTGATGTTCAAGCTCAACAGCAAGGAAAGCACACTGAAGAGGCAGCATGGGCAGAATTCAAGGTATTTTGTCATGAAGGTAAGATAATAATAACAATAAGAAGAAATGTAGCACTTGTTTCGCGCCGTAAATCTAGTGACCCACCCTGAGGCGCAGAGGGACATACAGATAGAGTGAATTACAAACAGTTCAAAGCAGAAAGGACCAGGTATACTCACAAGTATGGCAATGTAGTGTCTGTAGTCGTAGGGGAGGGGCCCGTTGCCCCGCAGCATGAAGTCTTGCGTCCGGCAGAACGCGGCAAGGTAGCGGGGATGCAACCCCATGACTGCCGTCAGGTGGTCGAGTCGCTGGCTCTGTACAAAGACGTCGGTAAAGATCTCTCGCACCTGCAGACACAAACACAAAAACATGAACTGTCTGTTATTACAGCTCCGACAAACATACGGTGAAACCAGACACATTTGCGATATGAAACTTTGCGAATTGGAGCCGACAGCATTTTCCGCAGCATGAAACTTTCGCGAACCAGCACTGGCATTTAATGCATAGTATGGACAAAAATTTGTGCATGTATTTCACTTTCCCGAACCTTGGCTCCTTGCAAAATTTGCAAAACTTTCATGGACGTGAAAATGTCTGGTTTTACAGTAGTCACATCTCCGATCTCTGCCCTCTCGAATGATGAAGGGGAGAAAACTCTTGTAGATAATGCAGGTACAATATTGCAGGAGGGGCAGCGTTCATTCTGTCTGCTTCTACTCAATGTATACAAATTGTCTCTGGCTTATACTCGATGGCCCGAAATCATGAAGGTGGTACAATTGAAACCATGGTTTAAACCACCGACAAAAACCTTAGTTTTCTATGGGGCGCCAAGTGTCGCATGGCCTATTTCGTTACGAAATCAGTCATTTTGTTGATTTCGTCGACGAAATGTTAACACTATGTCAATGAAATGATCATTTCATTAGCGAAATGACTGATTTCGTAACGAAATAGGCCATGAGACACTTGGCACCTCATACAAAACTATGGTCTTTGTCCATGGTTTGTCCTGCGTGAATTTGGGCCTAAAGGGCATTCCATGAGAGCCATGATATTCTGGCATGGAAATGTACATCTTTAACAGAAAAGAATTGACCATTACTGCTATTCTACTGCTTTTTGATTACTAAACACATTTGCTTATTCCCCTCCCCCCCCCCCCCAACAAAAAAGAAAAAAAATCAATATCAAAATGCAAATATGATTTCAGATAGATTGAATGGTATTTACTTAATGAAATTAGAAACAGATCAAGTAGGGACCACATACCAGCCTCTTGAGATAACTTTATCTTTTTTCCTATTGTCTCACGGAATTGTTAATAAACACTTGTAAGATAATTATGTAGATATACCTAGTTATGAAAACATACAAATTATCAATGTCCATAGTCCAGAAGCAGCAGTTACACAATTTTCCTCATATATAATTTTTTAAAAACCACCTGTTGTGCAACATACAGAAGACGCAGGGACAAGACTTGTTGTGAATCTTCCAAAAACTCACAAATTCAATATAAGATTATAATGACAATTAATATCCATGGAGACAGGCCAATAAAAAAAGACAAGTTGCAGCAATATTTTCTGGAAACAGGAATTTGAAAGAGTATGAAGTTCATGCAATTGAAGGGATATTGAAATGTGTAGCATCCAAAGTGTGACATTTCAGAATCTTGTATGATCACCATCATATAGGTGAGGCTTTTAACATAAATGTAACAATTCAGAAGACACCTAAAGGATGCAAATAAATTGCAAGGAAGCTTTAAGAACATGCTCACTTGATCTTATATTCAGATTCATTGCCCAACATCATGTCAAAAACCCAATCCATTCAGAAATTTACAAAGAGAAATAATAGCACACGCACGAGAAGTTGATTTGATTTTGCCATGAAAAGCAAAGCAACCAGCACCTTATACTGGCATTGCACGGTGTCATTAAACATATATGATTATTTTGTATCACTGCACACTGCTCATTTCAAATTGATGAAATTCTTTTGTCGAGTTGGTTTTTATTGCAACTGATTGACAAGTTGCCCTTCATCGACCTAATTACGTCAATGTATGGCGACTTGTCAATCACTACTCATTTCTTGTTGCTATTCTTTAGTAGCCACTCCTACCAAGTTTTGCACACGGAATGACTCGTTGCAAATATCCCAGTTCACAGCATTATAATCTTCCATCATCACTGATGAACATCAGTCTGTAACAGACAGAGTCTCAGAGAAAAAAAAACAAAATAAAAGAAGGAAGGTGGTGGACAGTCAGAGCAAAAGGGTGTGTATCTTCCACCAAGACCAGATGTCTCCAGCGTGTATTACACAGGTTATAAAAGTGTTACATTCATCAGTACAAGATCACATGAGTGTGGCCCATAAAATGAATATTGCTTCTAATTGTTCAGCATTTTTTCTCCTTCTTTCGGAGGGGTTTGTGAGAATGTCCATGGTCAGTGCCACACAGCTATCACAGGCAAGCAGCTCTTTCTGATATTGTGCCAGGGCCTGAACTCGACCGAGAAGTACTGTAAAGTTGAATTGAGGCAGCTTTAATTCTGCAGGGCTGAGAGAGATTTGGCAGCAATCATCGCTTGATCTACATTATAGCACGGACAATCGAATCCTCCGCTGACAGTCCAACTGCTGGACAATCCTGCTGAAAAGTTTCAGAAAACACACCGATCATTCCAACCTTGACTTGACCACAACGCTTATCGTCAATCAGTCACTATAAAACCATAAGTTTGGGCTTCTCAGATGAGTTCAAACTTTCAGCAAACTATAGTCGAGGTGTTTCCAAGGAACGGTGATTGCAGACCATGTAGTCAGTGTCCACAGGAGGCAACAGAGAATCGGCCGCAAACTCCGGCAAGCCGACAACAGGGTTGAAGTAATGTTGCAGGCAACATCTGTTCAGCTCCAGATTTGATCTCTAATCCACACTTGCGGCATTACGAGGCATCAATGCCGTATGGTATGCACAGATTAATGTTACAATGGCATATCACCGATGAACTGCTTCTCTCTCGTTGCATGCTCGCCATCAATGGTGAAATGGGTTTCAACAAGGAAACTTGTTCATTTATGAAGACACAGGCAACCTTGCTTGTCAGGGGGAAAAAGTAAAAAGCAGCCAATGAAACCGCAATACTTCATAAAACCACCGTGCGTAAAGACACTTCTATCTATGTAAACCATGGGGGCAAACAAACTTTCCAATTTAACGAAAAGACAGAGGCAGGGAGAAGAAGTGAACACGCGCAATAAAATGTTCACAGCGATGAGGGAGAAAAACAAAAACAAAACAAAACAAGCACATCGCCGCGAGTCAGGATGCGAGATCCACCGCTTCTTTATCACAATGACAATTTCCTTTGCGGGTCGAAACAGAGCAAAATAGTGACTGCCTGACTCTCCCGTGTCACTGTGGTTTGGGCCAAATTGGTGATGACACATCTGAGGCTGACCTGGATACAGCTCCACTTTGTACATGCTCTCTGCCTAATATACTCTTTTGTCAATAAAAACAGTAAAATATGTAACAGAAATAGATCCTTTCAACACGTCATAAGGAAAGCACTTAAAGGTAGAAAAAGCACTGGTCTAGTGAGCTTATTTGGTAACAAAATAGACCATGATGTTACAGGGTAACAAAAAAGAAAAAAAAAACTAGAAATGTCGCTTTGGCGACTGGTATGCCTCCGCCATAATGCATGATTTTCCCAATAGGTCTAGATAGTACATGTGGACAATGTGTGATTACATTTTCACAAAATTGGCAAAATATTGAAATGACAAGTTTGTCACAAATGTGTTGAATGTTCACCTTCCTTGACCTAGGTTTAATTGGATGAATAGGAGAGCATGTATCTAGAGATTGAAGGACTTTAACTTGACTTTGACCCATTCATACATTTAGGCATTGAGTAATTTTCAAGGTACAGGTGTGGAGAAAAAGTGCAATTTCTGAATTGAATAGTAAATTGTTACCATTTTCATCTGGCCCTTGACCCTAAAATTCATAAGATAAATCACTTTCAGGTAGAACATGCATAATATGTACTAAGTTTCAAGATAACTTGAGCCACTTCGAGATATGGAGGAAAAAGTTAGTTCAGCACTTTCACTTGATCTTTGACCTTTTGACCTTTGAGGCAAAAAAAGAAGAAAAAAAAACTTTCCAGAGAATTTCTATTAGGTTACACATGCATACACCAAGTGTAAAAAAATAATAACCCTGCTGGCATTGCATAAATATGAGGGAAATAGTAAAATTTTGAAGTGTTGCACTTGACCTTTGACCCCTGACCTTTGACCCCATGAACCCTACATTCTCTAGATAATCACTTCCAGTCAGTACATGTATATACTATGTTCCATGAAGATACCTTGAACAATTTTCCAAGGCACGGAGAAAAAAAAGAAGTTTTGATACTTTTACTTGACCTTTTGACCTTTGACCTTTGACCTCATGACCCAAACTTTCACCAGAGAATCTTAATTGGGTAATACATGTATACACTAAGTTTCAAGAAAATATCTTCAGGCATTCAATAGATATGGCGAAAATAGTGAAATTTCATGTATTTGACCCTGACCTTTTGACCTTTGACCTTTGACCTCATGACCCAAACTTTCACCAGAGAATCTTAATTGGGTAATACATGTATACCCTAAGTTTCAAGAAAATATCTTCAGGCATTCAATAGATATGGTGGAAATAGTGAAATTTTATGTATTTGACCTTGACCTTTTGACCTTTGACCTTGAGCATGTGCACCCGAAAGTTGATAGGCACAACTTCACCCCCTAATACACATACATGCCAAGTTTCATTAGGATACCTCAACAGGTTTTGATAGTTACCTTGTCCACAAAATTCATTACGGACGGACGGAAGGACGGACGGACGGAAGGACGGACGGACGGACGGACGGACGGACAACCCGAAAACATAATGCCTCCGGCACCACTTCGTGGCGGAGGCATAAAAAAGAACCAGAGATTTTGAAGTTCCATGATGAGTCCTCGATCACTTTCGTCAAAATTATGCTCTGGTTGCTGGGGAAAATACAATCACTTTGCAAGCTTCATCCATTGTAGGAGTCTAGTGAAATAGAATTTTTTTTTTTTTTTTTTTTTTTATTTATATGTTTTATTTCGAAATCACATAAAATCACAATATTTACAAATAATCATCAATCAGCAAACACGAGAAAAAGAATTATCAGGTGCAACTAACGTCTGTATTGGGAGCAAAATCCTACTGTCCCTTTAAGATGGAGATCGATGGCGGGTTCACAAGAGCAACTTTAGCTATTCTTGGTCATTTGAATTAGCACTTGTTTGCACTTTTGCTGACCATTTTGATAGGGTATTTACGAACAACAGCTCATGGGGGGGGGGTGGGGAAGGGAGGGAGAGGGGAACAGGGAGTATGCAGAATAGAGGGGATCCACGACAGATAGGGTATAATTTTAGCACCAAAAAAAAAAAAAATGATGGCTGATAAGTGACAGACAGACAAAGAACAGCATTGTAGTCTCAGGTAATATAAAACAACTGCCAGATGATGTAACTGATAAATCTTCACCGGATGAGACAAGACATTTTGAGCATTCAAAACAGAAAAATGGAGAGAAATTTGATGAAAAGATAAAGATCTGCAGTGTTAGGAAACAGAAAACAACATCATGTGATGGTGGCCCAGTGCGACTAAAAATTGATGTTGGGCCACCAAATTTCCAGAAAGGTTCTCTTTTGGTGGCGTTATGATTCCTTTTATTTTGGGCAGATACATTCTTCTTTTTATTTTCCCTGGGCCACCAAATTTCACAATTTCATCCTTGTGGGCATTGAATGGGCCACCACAAAAGTATTAAATTTAATAGTGATCTACATTGGCACATGTGATAAATCTGGATGAGGTGAATAATTGATGTAATTACAGCAGTTCATCTTAAGTGTTCACTTAAAAAGTACCAGTATTGCTTTCTTTGTCTATTTCTTTTTCTTCTAGTCACTAAACCTAGCTTTCAGACAGTCATTGGCTATGTTTAAAACATGGCTGAATGTATTACTTATTGTGGTGTAAATGTCATGCACTGTATTTGAAATCATATGTAACACAGGAGGTATACATACCTGTTCATCTTTTCCATTTTCAACTCCTTGTATCTGCAAAAAAAAAAAAGAAGCATAAAATAAAAGAGAAAAGGTATTGTTAATTTATGATATACGACATACATGCAAAGATCAATGACAAACATCATCAAATTTGCAAAGACAACACATCATACTTCAAAAATGAGCATATGATATTGCCTTTGTTTCTTTCTATTGTTTTGAAGTAAAGTTGATGCATATGATCTTTACGCAGAAAAAGTGTGACCCAATAAAAAAAAAAGGGTTACAAAAAAACCGACATTATCCCTCCTTCCCAATGCGCTCATCACTTCAAGACAATTTTATCAAAGTTTGTTTTGATACACTGATACAGGCAGATACTGTGTACGCCATATATTTCGCGAGTCTAAATTTTCGCAAATCAAGACTTCCCAACGATTTCGCGAGCGATTAAATTTGCGATCTTGGAGTCGTGTACTGAACGGAGAAATGTGTACGTGAACATCACATTCATATCAGGATCAGAGTCAATATTTTCGCGTTTTTTAAATTTCGCGAAATAGCAGCTGATTCGCGAAATTCGCGAAAATAAAAAACCTCGCGAAATATTCGCCGTACACAGTATTCTGCGAGCCTAATTTTTTGCATATCGGTACTTGCCAACCATTTCGCGACTGGTTAAATTTGTGATTGAAAAGTACAGTCCTGAAAAGAGAAATGTATGCACGCACGTCACATTTATGTTGGAATCAGAGTTAATATTTTCGCGTGGTTTTACATTTGCGAATAGCACCCAACTCGCAAAGTTCGTGAAAATAAAAACCTCGCGAAATATTCGGAGTATCATATCACAATTTGTTGTGACCTATCAAGGGTGGAGCTGTCTCCCTTACTATTTCCATCATGGTCAATCTAACACATCCTCCAGTTTCTTCTGTTTTATTGTGGAACAATTCTGCGCAAGTAACCATGGAAATGCAACTTTCTCCTCTCATGACAGAAATTGCTCATTTTCAAAAGTCAAACCACTCCAATTCAATTGCAACGATGTACGACAAATTTCTACAAACACACACACCAAACAGTGAAGTGGTAATGCTATTCAGAAATTCACAAGATATGCAATATCTCAACATTTTATACTCGACCCGCATGAATAAAAAGGGGGATACTGTTAAATTAAAAAAAAAGAAAAGAAAATAGGGCGGGGGAAGAAATGGAGAGAGAAGAGAGGCATGGAAAGTTGCATGTATATCTCTGGCTTCGGGGAAAGGAGGAAGGTGAGATGTAATTTGAAATGATCATCGGCCACACCATGACATTTAACACAAGTTTCCTCAGCTGGGCTGGCAGCGAGGCCCTCGGACCCTACCTACCGCTGCTCCACCACTCCTCTGCGGTAAAGCCGTCAAGCGGCATCGGGCGACAGACAAACAAGTTTGACATTCGAGCTGGATACATCCTGCGCATTACAGGTTGCCCTTGCCCATGAGCATCTAGTCTCATTCCCGAGCCCTCTCATATATTTTTTTTTTCTTTATTGGTAAACAGCCAACCACAAATCTGCATATTTAACTAAACTTTCGGCTGGACCTGACAAATTTTAACTGAACTCTTTTGAGGATATTGATCTCTATCACCTTGAAGATTTCTTTTGGGTTTGATAAAGAGATTTTACTAAAATTTCATATATTTGTTCTATGAATGATTGAGTTAAAAATAAACTTCTTATTTCATCCCCCTACGATCTATACATGATGTTGTTGTTGTTTTATAGAAAGAAAGAAGAGAGAGAAAAATGGGCCCTATACAAATAATTTGCCCCAGACAGCACTTAAAATAAAACAGACATTATAGATCTTAGATACATGATGTGTCTGGGTCCCATGGCATACTTTTGTATTGATATGCCATGGGGTTGCAATGATCCAATTCTTTCTGCTGGTTTTTGCTAAAGTTATGGAGTCTTCGTCATTACATAAGACAATATTTTACAGAAACAGTACTCCTAAATAAAACCAGTTATAGTGCAAGTCATTAACCCCTAAAAGTACCTAGATGCATTAATTAACAGTTTGGATATTTATATAATGCAGAGTGAGAAAAAAGAAGAAGTTGTCAGTTGTATCAGTGAGACATTATAAACACGAGCTAAGAATAATAAGGTCCATTGTCATAATAACCTGCCTTTTTCTTCATAAAGTACCCATTTTTGTGTGTATGATGTGTGTGTGTGTGTGTGTGTGACTGGAATACAATGGGAAATTCTACAAGACTTTGACAGCAAAATGGAGCTGGCAAAATACTGAAAAAAAAAACCCACATTAATTTAAAATAAGGCAAACATCACTGCAGGAGCACAAATCAAAGGAATTGACTTTCCAAGCATTGATTTGTATGCCTTTGTAGTTAGTTCACTGAGTATTAAAGCACATGACTGCTTCATCAGTGTGATTTCATACCTTCCATGAATTGCTGTTAAATCACTTGAAAATTTCCATCAGTTGAGAAGGGAAATTATGTGGCAGCATTTCCAGGAAAAGTATTTGTCGGGCTATTTGTTTGTTCCGTTGTACAGACTGGTGCAAACATTAAAATACACTTAGATGATGTATCACAGAAACAAACACAGCACAGGAGGGGAACCATTCTTGCAATGTTTGGCAGAGTACCAGTAAATTAAGCAAAATATTCACTGCAATAAAAAGTGATAAATTGAACCGGCCAAGTCCGCCATAAGAGAGCAATCTTTCCTTGGTGCTTCCTGCTATGTAGAAACACAGAAACGTCATAACCCCACCTGTGTCATTACAATCACACAGAAATGTTCACGATTTGGGCAGGGATTTCAGCATTACCTGTTCCTGTATAATGTTTCTTTGAAAAAAATTGAGGCATATTCTGCGTAATTGCATTTATTTTCTGAGTATAAACAATGAACACTATTATAATCTTTCCCTTTTTACCAACAAGCACAAACTATAGCAGAGTAGAGCTCACAAATGCATAGCCTCTGCAGTCTCCATTTCAACGATACCCTAGAGCGCCCTATTCATGAGTTGTCACACTTCACATACCATAATGCATTACTGCCGTTGCGACACATGAAACGTACTGCATTGGGGTATTCCGGCTAGAGAGCCCATCTCCGTGCCATTGTTGGAAGTGAGCTGGGATAAACGGATCTGGATATGAATATGATACCAATTTGTACCCGAAGCTGCAGCAGTATTGGACAGGGACACCGGCAAAGATATGGTCCGTTCACACTATCCCGAAGGGAACGCTTTATAAAAAAGTGACTTTTGCATTGCCATTCAAACCTTTAGGCTTGATAATTCTTCTGTGTGTGAATGGACCTAAAGTCAGCCAAAGGCAACGCTTTATAATAAGTGATTTTAGCATTGCCATTCAAACCGTTAGGCTTAATAATATTTCTGTGTGTGAATGGACCTAAAGACAGCCAAAAGTGATACCCATGATAGTGGAAGCAATGACATACAATATGTAGATGAGAGACAGAGAGAGGCCAAGTTACAGGTATGATCAGCTCAATGAACCAGTAAATGATACGACAGTACTCTGAAAGAGACGTGATGGCAAATTGACCCAAATTCCCAGAAAATTCATGCCTGAACGAACTGGGATTTTGTGAAACGACAAGTTGACGCATAATGCTATACCGCTGAAAGACCAATGCAAGCAATGGGGACAGCACATGGGTCGTGGCGAAGGGTGACTATCACGGAGCAGTATGGGAATTGTTCATTGACCATACAGCTTGGAGAAAGACTACTCTTATCAAGGGGACAATGGAATAGATCAATGAATCAATGCATATTGAAATCATAATCCTTACTTCAATGAATAATGAATAAACTTTGCTGTTCATTATGCACATACAAAGAAAGTGGTCCTCATATATAGTAGGACCCTCCTTTATTAGTACCACTTTGTTTTGGGATATCCCAGCCATTACAGAGACAGATTTTCATCAAATTAACTTTAAATTCCTCTGACAATTGTATGCTCTTTAATATTTCATATAAATGGTTTCTAATTATCTCACAAAAAGCTAAAACCTGAATCCCCATCTCAACCAGAACTACATGTACGATGTATACCACACAACTATGGGTTACAAAATACAAAGATCAGACATAATGTGATTAATTCCCAATTGACCCCTGACATCCAGGACTTCATTTTTCATTCACAAATCAAATCTCATTTTATACACGCACTTCTATGATCAACGGTAAATCAGAGTCATTTCATGGAGGAGAGATGATTTGATGATCACATTAACATGAACCACAAGCAAAGAATGGAAATTAGTTAGACATCAGTCAACCAATATTCTGGCTCACAGAGAGCAAGCCCACAATGGAATTTTGTTCCGCAGGAAATTAACAGGAAATGATAAGAGTGAGCTATTCATCTTTCGGAGGAATGAAAGAGCTGCTAGCAACACATGCACCACCAGAGAGAGAAAAACAGCTGATTAACTTGAACCCGCGTAAAAAAAACACACACCCACCCCCCCATCCATTTGCTAGGGGATACACCATCTCCTCCTCCATTTTTCTAGCCATTGCCGCTGGGGAAATCAGAGATGAAATTACTCTCTGAGCTACACTGCGTATTTCCATGTGGATCCCGTCTTCCATGGATAATACCGCGGGGTCATTCCCATGCAGATTGCATTGCTTAACCTACCGCAAATGCTTTTTGTGAAAAGCGCTGCAGTTATTGGAGCGCTAACAATTGGACTCCAGGTACCACTCTGATCGCACTGACCGGGAAAGGGGGGAGGGGGAGGCATTCTTTCTGATTGTTCTATTGAATGATATAAAAATAGATCACAGGATTGGCACATGATATCCACTCAAACCCTGCTGTAGCAGCCAAACATCACTGCAATTTTTTTTTTTTTTTTTTTTTTTTTAACGTGGCCTTCAACATTAAGTCCAAATGACTGGCAAACATCATGCTATCATGTTAAAAGTACAATTCTCATAATTACATGCTCCATTCAGTGTCCTTTCTGGTACGTATGGTGTCTATGTATTCAGGTATAAGACTGCAGGTACAGCTGTGTAAATGGCATAATTTTGCAACAGTATATTATTACTTATATTTTACAATACCAGTAAGTCTACATCACATCAATTTCATTTAAAAATTCTCATCTACATCACTGATATTCACATCACTCTGAAAGAAAATACTGCAACATTTATATCAATGGCTTGAAATAGAGAGAAAAAAAAAACAGAACCGTTTCTCACTGTGGGAATACATGTCGGAACGGTAGCTTTAATATAGTACTGGTAGAGATGCTCATTTGCATTCTATAATTAGGCACTAGCATTGGCAATCATTAGCTTCCGTGAGGCTGGAAGAAATTGCATCATCCACTACCGGATTGAATTACCACGACAACCGTGATTACGCAACAGTCGTCCCTCCTCAGCTCCCAGTTTGACATTTCGTCAACAGGTGTACACAAAGTCCATTATTTGTTGAGTGTACTTTTCCCTTACTTGAGTCAAATGAATTACCATTCTTTCTGCAATAGACAAACTTTTTTTTTTTTAATCATATCAATTATTCACTTTTAAATGCACTGTGAGCAATACAAACATAGTAGAAGATTAATCAATTGGGACACTTAATTCTGGCTAAAATGTCTTCAGCAATCTGTTATGTTTTTTCTTTTAATCATGAAATACAAACTACGTTGGTAAAAAGAAACTGATAATTCAAGATTATAAAATGACAAAAAATATACAGTCACTGACACACTAACAACATCCTCCTAAAATGTAACCCATGCATCTCTCGTTAATAGCAACTTGTGATTGATATCAAAACTTTAGTGTTACGTAAGCCCTATGAGTAGGCCTATATCTCCTCTTCCACACTATTTTTGTGGACTCAAGGCAAAATATGCAGAAGCACAAGAAAGAAGTCTCCTACAGACCTATCTCCTCAAAAAAGTTTTCACACGCTCCTATCAAACGTAGGATGGCTTGTTGATAAAATCCACTATCTCTACGGGCAGTCTTCCCCTTTAGTATCCGCTATTAGGGTCTCCTTCACATTAATGTTTTCTCCAGAACTGCAGTCACCCAAGAAATTGAGGTATCCACCAGGAATTCCACACAAAATCACTCTGGTGTACATACATATCTATGAACTGTTTCAATCAATGCATTTATCCATGACGATCGAGGTCACCCGAGTTGGTTGCCATAGATATTGCAAATTGTGAAAGTAGTTTCCTTTAAATTTATGGCCTTGCGCAAAATGAAAGATGCTCTCAGTGCCTGGAAGATTATGAAAAAGATGAGATTGACTCTAGATAACTTGTATTGTAATTCTGAGGCAAAAGGGCACAAAGTGAAAAGGCCATTACGACTGCCGGAGCATGTAGCTCTACGGCCTGAGTGTGTATGGACAAGCTATGCCAATACTTGCTTCAAAACTTTCTTCCTGGAACATAAAGTCTGTGCTTTCAAACATAGTTATAACAGAAAACTATTACATTATTGTTATCACCAATGAATTACCTGCATTATCTCAAAGTTTAGTGCTATTATCACTCTCATTCCCATCAGTATTACCGTGTGTTTGGTTTTCAGAAGAACACAAAAAAATACTACTCAAAGCAAATCCTGGTATTTGCCAAAAATGCCTGAAACATGTCATGATTTCTGTTCACCATATTCCTTGTGTGACAAGAAAATTAATCTCACATTCTCCTCTGCATAAAATCACCACTCACAACGCTGCAAAGTATACTTATGGACGTCAATTTGCAGATGATTGCATGCTTGAAATAACTAATGAACCATCAAATATGACTCTATTCTCTGAAGCATCCACTCACCATCCACTAAAACAGATGTAAAATCATATGTCAGCAGCAAGTGTTACCAAGTCATATAACTGGCAAAAGGTGAATAACTTTACAAACATTTGAAATTCTGATTACAAAATGCTTGCTTCCCAGGTCTCCTGCACCTTTTTTTCCCCTCTTTTTTTTTTCTTTTTTTTTTTTAATTGAAGGAGAGGTGTGCAACTTTATGTCACTGCAACCATTCAATCATACAGCACATTATCATGATAATTTAGTAAAGTTCTAACTCTGGTTGACTATAGCTATCAAGCGGTAATTTGGTATTCATATTTTCAGGTCAGCTTTTCCAGGCAAGTCTATGAATCTTTGTCAAAAAAATCTCAAGAAACTCTACTTGGCAGTTAGTTACCCATCTGTGTTTTGTGATGTTGGCCATGAAAATTTATCTTGCTTCACATGCTGTGGTTAAAAAAAACAAGAGACCCGCGGGTCTAGCGCTCACCTGAGTATCGCAAGTTCACCTTTCACGCAGTCACTAATCTAAATTATTCACAGCTCTACTAAAATTTGACCAGGCTTCTCAAGTAGAAGATGAAAATGTACAATAAGGGCCGAAATTTTTAAAGATTCCTTCATTTGGGGGGATTGGGGGCCCCCTGGGGCCCTCTGGGTGGGGCATGGTGCCCATTTTGATAAATTGAGATCCTGACCCCCTAGGGATGCTACCTGCCAAGTTTGACGAAAATCCATCATGAGGTTTTCAGGAAGAAGATGAAAATGTACAATTCAGGCCCCCATTTGGACCTTCCCAACCCCCCCCCCCCCTGCCCCCAAGAGGGGCACCCCTGGATTTGCTATGAACAAACTTGAAACTACAGTCATTAATGTACTCACTCATAGTATTATCTTAGCTCTATAACTTCTGATTCTAGAGAAGATTTTTAAAGATTCCTTCATTTTGGGGGGTTTGGCCCCGCTGGGGCCCCTGGGTGGGGCATGGTGCCCATTTTAACAAATTGAGATCCTAACACCCTAGGGATACTACCTGCCAAGTTTGGTGAAAATTGGTCATGGGGTTCTCAAGAAGAAGATGAAAATGTATAATTTAGGCCCCATTAGGACCCCTCCCCACCCCCCTCCCCTGGGTCCCAAGGGGGGTACCCCTGATTCTGCCATGAACAAACTTGAAACTACAGTCATCAATGTACTAACTCATAGTATTAACTTAGCTCTATCACTTCTGGTTCTAGAGAAGAAGATTTTTACAGATTCCTTAATTTTGGGGGGTTTGGGCCCCCCTGGGGGCCCCCTGGGTGGGGCATGGTGCCCATTTTAACAAATTGAGTTCCTAACCCCCTAGGGATGCTACCTGCCAAGTTTGATGAAAATCGGTCTTGGGGTTTTCAAGAAGAAGATAAAAATGTAAAAGTTTACGCACGACGGACGATGCACGACGGACGACGCACGACGGACGACGCACGACGGACGACGCACGACGCACGACGCACGACGGACGCCGGACGAAGGGCGATCGCAATAGCTCACTTGAGCCTTTGGCTCAGGTGAGCTAAAAAGGGGGGGGGGGGAGAGACTTGAGCACATTAGAGATATCATTGTAGATCTTGGCATAAACCATGATTGAGGAAGGAATACATGAGTACTTCATGTTCCCCTGTTTTGCACACAATAACCGGCACACTGTTTTCATGCACCCTGACATCAGGACAAGGACTCTCTTTCCTGAAGGGCTAGAGGAAGATGTCACCCTGCTTTTAAGGTCAAGTGCTTTGGGACGTGCTCGTGCAAGCTGGATCAATCTATACCGCCAAAAAGCGTACATTTTCCACTTCACAGCACACTGCAGCAGAGAGAGAGAGAGAGGCGAGGCCACCTTGGTTTAAGACGAGGACATCAGGTGAAGGCAATTTGTCGGAGAATTCCGCCAGACTTCTAAAACTTGGTCATGAATCCCCCCTGATCTCTTTTATCCAAATTGGGTAAAGAGAAGAAAGCGGGGCAAGGAATCTGTTTCTGAGCCTTTCAGACGGTCAGGTCTAGTCACACAGACTTGCAAAGAGCATCATATATATGTCGGTAATGAATTCAAATAAAAGGTCTGCTCTGTCACATGGCCAAGCTGAAGTAGGCCGCTGATGCACACATACCACAGAGATAATGGTCTCATTGACCAAATCAGTAACACTTCAAGTTCATAAATCATCACGGAGTGAGTTGACACATCTATATCTGGGTTATTCATTGTATACTTTATTTCCATATCGCCTTTACCAGCTGTCATATATCTTGTCTGCCATTAGCATCTCGGTAAAAACATCTCCACAGGCCCCCATTGAATGCTCGTGCTCCCAACTCGCACAGTCACGTTTGTGTATTCCAATCTACTGTTGCCGCACTTTTCGTTTTATACACAGCACATTCAATGTCTTCTTGGAGTACGTTGAAACCAATGGCCGTTGACCTACGTAATACACTTGATGAGGACATGTGCATTTACAACCATTTCAGATATGGCATACATCTGTAAAATACAATATTTTCACGGCATGAAATTTTCGCGAATTGGAGCCGATGACCTGTTTCGCGGCATGAAATTTTCGCGAGTTGCCTCTTACATTTGATGTGTATAGCGTAGACAAGAACTTTTGTGTGCATTTTATTTTTGCAAATCTTAGCTTTTGTGAAATTCACGGAATTAAAATGCATGCGAACATTCCTTGTTTTATTTACAGTAAACAGTCACATACATTGTAACTTGTGACAAAGGCTGCTATGGTTCATTTTCTATGAGAGAGCACATCAGGTAATGTGTGAACATTCACAGTCACTATGACGGTGTCAATAGTTTCGAGTCTTCAATTATAACATTACCATAAATTCAATTTGATGGGGGGAAAAATGCCTCTTTCCAGCATATTCCCATGAATTCTCTATCATGTGATAATGCTTGCAATTCTGCATGAGAGTACGCCGTACCAGGAACAACCACCTTCAAATCTACTTATTGCAAACAATCCCGGGGAAGTCATGCACACAAGAGAAATATCAAGACACCGGATGAGATTATAATTTTACCCCCAAGGGAGATTAAGGGCAGATGAAACACATTGATGAAAATGTTCCTGTAGCAAGGCTTTATAAAAGGGAAAAAATAATTTCAGTAGTGCATTACAGAGTGATGCTTAGTGGAATAAGAATGGGGCTGAAAAAAAGGAAGATATGATCCATAAGACAGAGCTGTGATGTTGACAAGTGGCAAACTGAGGTGATTCCAGCATAAGCTGCAAGTGGAAAACTACTGCTGACAACCCTGGGGATTTCAGCAGGGCAGCCAAAGCCTACAGGAAGGCTACAACTTCGGTCACCCCACCCCAACAAACAGCTAGTGCTTTTCTACCTCGTCAAAACAAACACCTGCCCCCGGTTTTGATCTCCACCACTGTGGGCTTACCTTGTGCAGAGTTGTACTGACAAGATAAACGCGACTAGTTTCCGAGAGTCTCTGGCATAAACTTCCCTGAAAAGTTTAACCATTTAACCACTTTTTGGTGTCAATTCCTCACTTATATTTTGCAATGTCATCTGGTAAACAAACAATAGAATACACAAGGTTGACATTTATACAGAAATAAGTTCGCATCAATCTCAACAGTGAAATGACCTGTCTACCCAAGTACTGAATGTAATGCATTCTTTATTTGTATTTTCTGGTATCTATTTTCTTTGTGAGTTCCCATGCTCGCATCCCAAGGCTTTTCACAAATGATGATGCACATCAGTATATAAATTCCTCACTCTAGCAAGACTTGACTATTTGGTTTGATCACTTTCATAGCCTTTGTTTGCATTCTCAAATATTCAAATGATATTCAAATTTGGGAGTGGAATCAATTGGCAAACTGTAAAGATTAATCTAAAATATTAGCACAGCATATAAAGCTAAGTTTATCAAAGCTATAAATATTTTCCACAAAGTGACAAAAGACATCCTAAGAAGTTTGATGACAGTCATTTCCAGAGATTACAAAAGTAACATACATCTGGAAATTACATTTCTTTTTTAATACATTTTACACACACACCCAGATGAGCAAACTGTCTTATCCAACATATATTTATAGTATACAACTGTACCTTCATACTTTTACAATTTATACACCTAAGTGACTTCTCAGGTAAGATCTAAATATCTTTAGAGATATTATTTGTCTTTACTTTGCTTTTAAAAAAATTAATGCTATTCCTTCATAACGTTTCATGCAAAATCTCTCTTCACTGATACACATGAAAGCCCTTCAATGCCTTGCTACATGTATCTCAGAGATCGTTCTTGCCCTAAAAGTAATGAGCACGGAGGGATCAGTCCCTGAACGCATGGTCCCATGACTGGCCTTCGGCCCACCATCACCACATTAACGGAATGAACTTCCAGCGGGACACACACCTGGCACTTCCCGGTCAGCAAGATCATCAAGAGTGTGATCAGTCGATCAATGACTTTCAATAAGCATGGGGCTATCAGCCGGGGGATGCATGCTTTACCCTCCAAGACGTCATGCGTGAGTGCTCTTCAATGAACTCTGACACCTTCACATTCTACGGACATGGAAAACACGATGCTCTTGTCAGGTACTTGATTATCTATTGGCAGTGCAGGTACCTGACGATTATGGATGTTTTCCACTTTTGTTCACAAATTCGGGCTATAATGGCTTTTGCACATGACAGCCTCTTTTTCCCGTTTTTATTAGAAGACCAGATTCACTTTTGAGTCCTGCAACTTTGGTTGTTTTGCCTTTGTTTGCACAAATATGATCCCTTTGCATTGGAACCTTTCTAAATCAAAAAGAAGAAAAATTACAATTACAATCTACACGTGGTGGCTACTCATGCTAGTACACAAGTTTCATAATGTATTCAAATTTTATGCACGGGAATATTTCCTTTAGCACAATGGCAATGGCAAAGTCTGTCTGTCCCTGTCTTACCAAGCAACATCTTAAATCGATGGCAACAAACTTGATCAAATTTACGATACTGAAAGATTCTCAAAAGTTACAGAACTACCTGCCCATATCATTTGGAAAGAGTGTCAAGGAATTCAAAGAATTTTGCAGAATTTCATACACATAGACAAGAATTTCTTGACAACTTTCAGTCTCCATCACCCACCTTCTTTCTGCACCATGGATAAGGACCCATTGTTTTCTTGCACCTGGCTGTTGACCACGTTTACTAATCCAGGAAACAGCATTCAATGGACCGTATCCCACTGAAAACTTGCAGTTGCTGAAGTCAATAGCCAAGGCTGCTCCAAGATTTCTCCATTTAAACAGACAATACTATGATGAATGTGTTATATTTCCACATGAGGTTGATACACAACTTGTTTTCTTCCATACACCCTGGCACACTTCTCATGGAAGGGGCGATCCACTCAAAATTGCTCCAGAAGTCCCACAATCTACCCAATTTCCTACAATTTCCTGCCGTGAATCGCGGTTCATGATAATCAGTCCATTTCTAAGAACAATGTCAAAAGTGCGTATTAACGCGAACAACAAAATAAGCACGTAAACTGTCTCAATCTCTCTCACTCTTGCAGCCCTTCAGGAAGGCTGCCCTCTACTGACAACTTTCCTGCATGAAGTTTCATGAAACAAATATCATGAATGTAAAGCTACAGAAACAGAATTTTGCTCTCAGAGTTTTAATTTAGACAAAACAGAGATTTAAGAAAAGGGAAAAAATACATTACAAAAACTTAATATTCATTTTAACCTAAGGCTTATCCCTCACTCTTCAGTGACCCTGGTGTATGAAGATGTACATTTTATGCGGTGTTCTTGTATTATTCTTTTCATTACGTAAAGCATCATCAAAACATGGAATCGAATCAGCCAAACTTTGTCCCTGCAAGTGAATCTATACATTCATGTTCAATCTTCTGGATTAAGAATCATAGTTGCATAATTTCTTCACTCTGCTCTAGAGTGTGACACAGGATGTGCTAATGTCAGCATTCCCCCCCCCCCCCCCATTCGATGGCAAAACGTCGTGCAGTGGCCTAATTTGGGTGCTGCCACCCCGCGGCTTGCACTTTGCAAACGGCGATACGTGGGGAGATTCAGCATCTTCCTGAGAACGTGCGCCTTCTCACACAATGCCATCAGCGACAAAGGCCCAAGGATGCACGTACAGTACGTAGTACATGCCTCCTCTCTCAGACTGCATGTCTGGATGTCTCACAGTGGGTTGGTCACTAATGAAACTCCACAGCCCCACTTTATCCCTCAATACACCCTCATATTTGAGTGACGCAAACATTTACCCTCTCATTCTGCAATATGAACTTGTGCCATTACATTCTCCCACCTAGTTTGAAGATGAAGACCTCTTTGACAGGGCAAGTGTCTTTATCGGTACGTCAAGACTATCAAAAAATTAAAAAAGAAATAATGCATTTGAATACTTATTAAAAATATAAGTACAAACTACCGCTATAAAAAAGCAAATCATTATCCACTCCCATTACAATATCTGTATTTTGCTGTAATTGCTGCAGAAAGAACTTGTCCTATACAGCATTTTCAAAATTGTTTGTCCTGTACATTAAAAACAGAATGATATAACATCATTCTATGTGTTTTTAACCACCATACACTTAATACAAACTCATAAAATGTTAAAGCTCTAGAGTAATGTCACAATACCTTCAAGTGTACTCACAGCAGGAATGCCAACCTTTAAATAACAATGAGTGTTCAAAAGTATTTTTACCTTTTCTGCCATAGACATGTGTAGGAATGAAATTTGGGGAAAAACAGTATTTTCCAAGAATTCTGTAGTATTTTGGGACAAAAAAAAAAGGACAAAATATTGCCCCCCCAAAAAAAAAAAAGAAAAAAGAAAAAAAGTTGACACATCTTGTCATGGTGCGGTGCACTTATAAAGAGACGATGGCATATTTCACATCCATATCTATCTCCTCTGATGTACAAACAGGAAGCAATTAACATTTCAGCTTCCTTTATTGAGATTCTATATGTTATAGAGGAAGTGCAAGCCACCAAGTCTGACAAGCAAACTGATGACATGGGATAACCTTTGCATCTACACCATATTCAGTGATGCATGACATTTATAGTTCTAATAACACGAAGAACAGAGGGAATGGTGCAAGAAGAGACCATTCCATGACCATAAAAATAATTTAAGGATAGATATATCACAGCAAGAAGCAAGAGTCCTGACAAGCCAATTGGTAGTTGTTATGGTGATTGCCTTGAAAGAAAGTACCTATCACAGAAATGACTTTCAATAGGGCACTGGTGAAATTGCTTGTGACTACAAAATTGTCTAGATTGAGTGATTTTTTTTTTCTTCAAATTTCATGAAACCCTGACTTCCAGACTGATTTGTGATTGTGAATCCTAGAGTTTTGCATCTTCACATGTCACAGTCACAATGAAATGTATTCTTTAAATACCACAGAACTCCCAATCTGTCAGACTAAGAAAATAGGAATGAGTTGGCTCAAATGTAGGAAAGAAAGGGCAGTTCCCATCACAGTGTGTAGTCAAATTATCAAGAAAAAGAACAATTCCTATAGAAACAAGAACTGGGAATGGTCAAAATTTAGATTCTTTCCTCCAAATTCAGAATGGTTGTGAGGTCTGATACCTACACACATGGTGGTACATATTCCTCCATTGGCATGACTATGACAGCAGATTGGGCAACAATCACTGATGCTCGTAATTGACATTGATTACGCAAACAATGGCAGACAGGCCGAACCTGCCCTGGAAAACGACTACCCAATGACATTCAGTCACAGAAGGGAAGTGTTTGTTGGTACAGGGCTCTACGATTTGCGTTAATATCATCCAGGCACACTCCCCGCATGCAAGAGCAACTTTTCAATGTCAATGACATTCAAATGATTATACCACGGGGATACTCAGCGGAAACGGAGCAAGGAAACCCGGGTCAATAACATCGTCCCCGTCTCACATTTCTTTTCTCCTTGAAGGTAGCATGTCAATCTCACTTCCACTTAAAAAAAACTGAGGAGGTAGAATCCCTGCCAGTAGCTTTTAAGCGAACTCGAATCTCTTCGGAGCCCCGGTGCAGTCAGTCACCCGATAACCCATCAACGATAAGTTTTCCAGAAACCAATTATCAAAATCCTCAACTGAGGTTAAGAAATGCTTGCTATCACACTCACATCCTGAGTGACAAACTATCTGATTGATGCTAGGATTTCTGGGTGTCACTGACATCTCCATGGGGGAACAATGTTTCTGTGGAAATTCATGCTGGAGTCAGCAGTCATGTAAAACATTACATTTTTCATGATACACAATACTACAACATACAGTAAAATACACATTCCAACTACTAGTTTATGATATTGAATATTAAAGGGTATTGTAAATTTCTTCTGAATTCTGCAGGAGGTACAGCTGTATAGTATTCTTTATTATTCAAAGAAAATTAATATGAGGAATTTTCTCTACATTTCTTTTTGCTGAATTACCATGACAGCCCAAACTGTTGCAGCATTTTTATCAAGCAAAGGTTGTTGGAGGAAAATCAGACAATCAATTCAAAATTATGAATTTTTACATTTTTAGTGTAATCTTCAATGAATAAGAAGACTTCTACAGTTATGACAACAGTATAAAGAAAATATATGGAGAATTCAACAATTTTTTTTTTCATGAAAAGGTAAACATTCCATCAACTTGCTATTATAAGGCTAATATCCCCCTGCTTTCTAAAAGGGGTAAGGGCTCTTTCATTATGCTAGAAAAGTAAACATATCTTGAATTTCCTTTAAATTCTCTTTTTTTACACTGTCCATAATGACATCATAGAGAAAAGCAGTCTCCTCTTCCAGTGATGACATCACAAAAACTTAACAAATTCATAACTTTGAAGTTGATTGTCCCATTTTCCTTAAACTTTCTTCCTCAAACTATTAAATGTGTTCTACTTATATTGCTGCTTTCATTTGATCTACATTTATATTTGGGCTTTGTTTCCTTGAAGGAAACTTGTACCATTACGTTTGTCTGATTCTAAACTATTTAGTTCATTAAAAGTCCGGTTGAATTTATTTTAGTTTTTTAGGATGACTTTCTTCTCTCTCTCTCTTTTTTTTTTTAAATTGGCTGTAAGTATCATAAGGAGTACCATTTGGGACAAGCTGAACTAAAATATAATAAACAGAAAGATATATTGGTTGCAGTGCATTTAAAACACTACATGAACAAATTGTTTCTCACCTCAGGATTTGGTATAAATGCACTCGGTCCGGTTCCGCATTGTCTTGGGATTTTTCCTCCTTGGTCCTGCAGTAAAATAGATGGAAACAAACATATATGAAATATATCTCCTTTTTCAATGACCAACCTACTCCACATGCATTGCCTTGAATGCTGCTGATACACATCAGCAAAATATTAAAACTCCTTCATATCTGATAACATCTGTTATAGAGTAAACCTGAAGGCCCTTTGGTTCTCTTGCAAATTCATATTTCTGACTTTGTAGTGGTAATACTACATACACACAATCGGCATGTAGACTCAGTTATAAGTACATGTACCTCCGTTGACAATGTTTTCTTCAAGAATAGCACAGTACGCTGATACATAATGTTGTGATTTGAGTTTCCTGTGTACATCAATGAGAGTGGAATACACTACACGACAGAGAAAGCAAAAAGGGAGAAAAGGGCACATTTGAATAGGAGTAAAAAGATGATTAATGGACCTGATCATTCCTGCTGAACACAGAGTATGACCTTAAATCACACCATGACAGCACATGACTGAAACTTGGTCTGTATCAATTACGATAAATTTCTCCTGCCTATTGGACCAAGAAATTGAATTCTGCCCTAGATGATCATTTTTTATTCATTATGATAATCACTTTTTATGTTAAAATAGTTGTTGTTGTTGTTGTCCGAACATTTTCGCTGTATATGACGGCATACAGTCCCATCATATATTAATTTCTATAAAGTGTCAAGCTTTAAGACAGCTACCATACTGTACCAGGACTGGAATGGTACACCAGGGAGGTGGCCCACACTGCACTGGCTGCTTCCTTATAATTCAATTCACAAGCATGAACAGCACAATTAAAGTGTACCGATACCCGAGTATTATATTTGTTATATACTTGAAACATGCCCTGTGCAAACTAGAACTATCACTGAAGGTGATTAATACCCCAACTTCGGCAGCTCACACTCCTATCAAAAGAAATTGAATTTGGGTTTGATAAGAGGTTCTGTTTGTTTGTCTGTGTGAGTGTGTGTATGTGTGTGATTTTTATTGGTCTGCATTATGTCACTTTGCATCACTTGCTTAAACTGCAATTACATTGTAGCCTTGTACATCACTTGTCATCACAGAGCACGCACAATGCATGACAGCTAAGTTTGCTTTTCAAGTCAATCCCCACAGGTGACCTAAAACTATTATTGTTAATGAATAAAGGATTACGTCATCCTTCTTATCCGTGTTTGTGTTACGATGTCCTTCACATGGGATCCAATTATCAATTGTTGCTTCTGAGAGTATTTGCAAGACTTTATGATTATGACAGGAGAGTTTCCGGCAGAATTAAGTGAAAGCCAACCATCCGCCAGGTTACTTAGTATTTAAAATAACATAGCGGATATGGGTTTATGTGCGAGGTACTAGATGTTACAAAAAAACATAATAATAATAATAATAACATGCTCTCATATTCAAATCACCTCCAACTAAATTGTACACTATTCAGCTATTACTCATATCAATGACAGTGTTATCTGATGTATAGTTTTTGAACTGTTAAGGATCAAAAATGAAAAATGTTTTGTAACATCTAGTATAAACCAAACTGAATTGAATTGAAACAAAACAGATGAACATTCAGAACATTTACTCTGAATCCAATTCTCTCTATCTTTCTGTCAAACAAAATACATCTATCCATCTACCTATCTTTCACTATGCTATAATTATGTTCCCACCACCATAGCACATGACACACTTCTGCCCGTCAAGATATGCAAAGACTGTTTGGAATGTAGGGAAAGAAACCATGAAGACAGGTCTGTACAGCATCACACCAGCTTTAATAGTCTTAGCATCAAGCTTCCCTCATTACAGAGAGGACCACACCAAGACACTAAAAAGGGCAGGGAAATGTGTCAAGTCTTGCACCTTTTAAACAAAACTCTGAAAACCCTGATGAGAAATTGACCTTCCCAAGAAGTCACGAGCGACAAAAAAAGATATCTCAGCAACAGCTCAGCAATAAATGAGGCAATAGGTATTATAAACATTATTTTTAAATAGTAAACACTCGAATGGGAGTGGAGAAAGTCATCTAACGCTGTATCTCCTTAAACCTCATAAACGATATTGTCTTGTTTCATCATTAAGCTTGGACATTGCATGTTGGACATTGATCGGGAACAAGAGATAACCTCCTTTTTTTTCTTTATCCTTCACACAAATACACACACAAATATAACTGAAAGGTTTTCTTTTTGTCTAATTAGTGAGATGTATTAATCAATGAATGAATTGTAAATATCATAAAATTGGATTGACGTTTTGGTCACAAGACCAATATGGACAGGTTTACACTCTGCATTATCATTGCACGGTGTACATTCTCATTGTTCACCATGCATCTCAATAACATAAAGACACGACTATTATAAACACAAACGACAAAGATTTTCACTGATTTTTGTTTTTATTGACACAGAGATATAGTGTGAGGCATCCTTTGGTCTGCTATTACAAAAAAAAAAAGAAGAAAAATTGAGAGAAATAACTTCCTGATGATATAAAATAACTTGAAGATCAGATTTCACGACTTTGGTTTCACATAAGATAGCTGAGGTGGGTTTATGTTGAATGTATCTGTTATCTGTATCTGTTATTGTTGTGGGTTTTTTTTCAAGTTAAAACAACCTTAATTTGCACTCATGAAACATCAATGTAATTCTATTAATCGCTTACTATATAGTGATCACAAGAAGGCCCTGCAATGAAAGACTAAGGCCATCAGGCTACTTTAAAAGGATGGTATAATTTTGGTTGTGGTCCGAATAAAAGGTGGGACCCACCTTTAATTAGGATCATTTTATTTTGGGATATTTCAACCATTTCAAAACCAATGTTCATCAAATCACTTATAAGATATGAAAGATCATACAATTCTAAGAAAAATTCAAAGTTTATTTAATGAATATATCTTTTGAAATGACCCAGATATCCATAAACAAAGTGGTCCTAATAAAAGGTGGGACCAACCTTTTATTAGGACCAAAACCAAAACTATACCATCCCTTTAATACTATCTCACTACGTCACGTCCATTCTCCTAAATCTTTTATTACGTAAGTCTGGTACCAGGCCGACCATTGACTGCTTGACAGCTCAGGCATTCCATTAATTTTCTGTATTGCTGCCAACGTGATGGCGTAGGAGCTTTTCATCACAAAGGGCCACCACGTGGGATCATCACGCTGTCAGAATGGAGGCAACGAAGGAAACAATTACGTCACATGTCCAAACACCCACTCACAGCGGGGATGAATGAACGTCAGCACCTCCAATGCCGCGAGATGCTCTCAGCCATTTACTATGAATCCTTGCTGAGCCAAAATAACTTTGCAAGGTCTTGGCGTACAAGGCATAGTGCTTGATTGCAGTCGTAAAGGATCAACTGCTCTGCTGGAAGAATTAATGTACACATCAACACATAAATGCCGAGTATAAAGACAGGATATGTGTATATAGATGGATAGATCTAGATATAGGACTATACACATAGATGCATATCTTGCTATGCACAGTAAACAAGAAGAAATGGACGCTCCACATTTTTTTTTTTTATAAATTAATCACTTTTCTGTATATTTGTAACTTTTTATTATGACCATGTCCAAGTTGTTCAGTCAGTGCACGTAGTTGGTTGCTTTATCATCTCATACAGCAAGTACGAAGACCTCATTGCTACTGATATGTACAGTGTAAACGATAGTTCAGCTATCACATGCTCAGGGGCTATTGATGGGTACCCATGCAAAAGAAGGTACACTGCAGGTCAGGTTATAAATGTTAATATACATGTATGCACCATTCTAATGACTTGGAAAGTGAATAGGAAACAATGCATAGAATATTGTGTTTAGTGTAGAGTGTATTTTTTTGGGGCAGAACTTACCTTGACCTTTCAACTGCTTCCACAGAAAAACTGCGCTTCTCAGATGCTCACACTGCAACCATAGTGTGCACTATTTACTGCTAAGGAGTGATTGATGGGAACTCAGAAAAAGGTCACACCTCCCCATCTTGCTCTGAAATTCAAAATTGGAGAATCCGCAAAGCCCTCCTCGGGCATGTGAACGGATGATAATTCAACCTACTTGTAATCGCAATTGTAACTTCGGATTGCAATTACGTTTTTTGGGCGCTGTGAGAACAGTCTAAAAATAACGCTTTCAAAGGTAGCAAAAATCCTACTACAAGATCCATTTTTTGACATAAACACATGTCCACGATAAAAGGCTACACAGTACCACCTGTCCTTATCCCATTAATTACTAAAACAGTGGAATAGCATTTACAATCTGGGATCCTTTTTGCCTACTTGACCTCAAAGTTATCGTATACCATTGGGAGCAGTGATTTTTAAAAAGTTCGAGTTATCACATTTGATGCTTATGTGTAGGTCAGTTGTACCACAAAACATCCTACAGAATGTACCAAATAAAAAAATTTGCAATGAAGTTTAAAATATAAGGAGATATCACTATTTCTCTCAATAAACCATAACAGTAGATTGTTTATTCTAGAAACAATTTTATTATAGTAGTTCACATTATATAACAATACTTAACATTGATTATACTGATTACAATTTTTACACCGGTTGTTTCTGTCCTGAACTCACATTTTAGAACTATTCTGAAGTACTAAAGCTGGGTCTTTGTTTCACCTCCAAATGGCAAACTAATGGCTTTCATAAACCTATCTCAAACTTTAGATATAAACTTGACAATACGAACAGACTGAATCATACTGGATGGTGATTACTTGACAATACGAACAGACTGAATCATACTGGATGCTGATTTCTCACCTGAAAACATAACAATTACACAAGGCCAGAGTTTGTCTCAGCTGAGCGGTATTAGAAATTGACCACAATCATATGATTTTCCTGTGGAGCTTGACACCAACCCACCACCCCTTTCTTTTTCCCGTCATCACCCAATGGCAGCCAGGTGTGGTAGGGTCGAGAGAGCACAAAGTTTTGTTCAAGGATATGAAGTGAATGTGGTTTATACTCATCCAGGCAAGATCGTGGGTCCTACAACTGTAGGGTCAGCAGCCTACTGTGCATAATACGACATCAAGATGCACTGTCAACCTCAGCAATGGAAGGCAGCCTGATAATGGTAGAAATCAACAGTTATGTTTAAACAGAAGCTAATCATCAACGGCAGCTAATCCAAATCATTGATGATCATGATCTTGCCCCCTCTACCATGAAGCACGTTCACACAATACCTCATCTTAAAGATAGGAACTTTCGAGCAAGAGTCCTACTTGATGATAAAACCACAGAAATGGAAGAAAATACATTACAAGCAGCGCTAGCAATAGACCCGATCGGGGTACGACAATACTGTAGTGTACATCACGCTCTGGAGGTTGACCCAGAAGCTGAGGGGGAATAGGGTTCACAGAGACAATCATGCTAACTTGCGAGTTAACTTGATTATTGCATTTATGTAGGTGATGCTAAACTACAAGTGGGAACCCCTGGCTCATGGACAGAGTGTATACCTTGAGAAATCTTGGGGTTCTAATCATTGAAAAAAAAACCTTGATACCAAAGGTAAGTTTCATTTATAGACCGATCCAGCCTGGCAGCAAAGTCCGCCATTACAGCAGTGTCCCATGCGCGCACACGTACGGCGAATGCATAAAATGGCGACAGGCTCGCACCCACCACAATATACAACCTGTATATCATGCATTCAGCATGTACACGCGTGCGCAAATGAGACACTGCAGTTGATGGTGGGTGTTCTGCCAAGTTGGATCCTGCTATTGAATGAAAAACAGACTGTGTAAACATGATATTGAGACCACTATTTGCAGCAATAAATTAGTAAAACAGAGAGATACCTGGGGCTTTACATACACTGTATATGTGAACTGCGTGTGGGGTTGGAAAGAGTCAGTGACCCAATACCGAACAAAACAAAATGCGTCATAAAATTAAGTCCTGGTACATTGTACTAACTCTTGAATAATGGCCATTACAAACACCTGGTGGTTGGCTTTATCATCAAAGCTCAAAGTTCAAAGTTTCTAGAAGGCATTCACCTCAAACGTACATTAGGAATCTTCCTTTCAGTCATACTCGTGTCAAAAGGAGTTGAGTGCTCAGAAAATAAGTTGTTTTGAGTAAAAGGACCAGTCTCCATATTATGACAATGGGATCAGTACAATAATGTTAGAGACAGATCCGATTGTACCTCAATATGTAAATATGTGACATTTCATGCACATACGGATTTGTGACAAAGATGATATAAATGTACCATAAATGTACATCACTGTATTACAAAGAGGACTAGAGTTTTGTTTTGTTTTGTTTTTGGGCAAGTCCAAGCTATTTGATCACACAAGACTGAAAATTCAAAATGGGTCAATCTACCTAAACTTGGTATCATTTGAAAGCTAAGAAGTTAAAATACATGAATTTTAAAAAGAAAAAGTCAAAATCCTTCCGCATAACCAGCAATAAATTAACGAATCTGCATAAATTAAAATTTAGAGTAACGTGTGGGACATTCAAAAATTCTGCATTTTAAAATGTATTTTTTAATTTTTACAAGTTTTTATGAAAATAAGTATGGTGACCTTAAGTCTGACTAACAAGTTATCATGACTGTGATTTTCAGTTTCTCAACTGATTAAATATGCAAATGAGGGATGGGCCAAAATTAGCATGTCCCACGCATTACTTTTTTAGGTCATTATTTCTCATTTGCATAAAATTTAATGATTTGATTGACCTGAAACTTTCAAAAGACCAAATTCACAATGGACCTAATCATATCCAAGAGATAAAAAGTTAGTCTGATAAATCTCATACTTGCAATTTTCAATTAAATTTAGTAACGCGTAGGACATTTTAGTAACGCGTGGGACGATTTGTGTACAAGTCAATGGAAGTGTACTAAATTTTAGTCTTCTATGGGAAATGTGTACATTATTGAGGGTTTTTTTTGTAATTTTCTGAATTCTGACTTGAAATTTGGTAAAAAGTTCCACTTTGGATAAATAATTCACAAAAGATCATTACATGCTATTTTCAAGGTCACATTCAAAGTCAAATGTCAAAAAATAAAGGATAACACAGGTATTTCATATTTTTTATTATATCTATTGTTCTGGTGGGTCTAAATCATTTGAATATGCAAGAATTTATTAGAAATACATCTGTTTAGATAATAAGTACCCCATATTAAAGTTTTTCTGAGCAAATGTGCAATTCACATCACAATATTCATAGTGACAAAAATGTCCCACGCGTTACTATACCTATCTTTCTATAATTGACCTTGAGAGAAAACAGTTTCATGATTTTTTCTGAAATGTTTTGTTTCAGGTACAGTAATTGTTGTAGGAAAAGATGTTTGTAATGATTTTATAGTATACCAAGTATTTTCACAATAATTGAGATAAAAGTAATAGAAGAAAAAAAGGATAATTTTTGTGGTCCCACGCGTTACTGGAGAATAAATTTGCATAAATTAAATACTGAACGCGTGATTCTCATTATTTCTATTGTTTTGAATGAAGATACCTACTAGCTATCAAAAGCAACCCAACATATGAAGTTTCAATCTTAACAGTGCAATATAGGGCTAAATCTTCTTGTGATGTCCCACAAGTTACTGGTGCAAAATAGCTTGGACTTGCCCTTTTCAGGTATTTTTATTTGTGCAGGAAGACAATTAAAAGTTAAAGTCTGCATCATTTGCTATAGATGACCATGTGAACTTTAAAAACTGTTATATGGGAACATGAGATCAATATCTATTATCTTAGCATTCATTTATGATTGTAATATCATGACATCAAAAAACAATTTTTCTGCATGTACTCTACAAATTCATGAACACTTGCATCCGCATTTAAGAACACAGCAAAATGAGAGCATAATGTACACTCAAATTTCTCCTGCACTCAAGAAATTCACACAGGCTTCTACAATGAAAAAAGTGGGGGGAAAAAGCAATCTTACATGGACCAAGAACAGGAGCGACCCATTGCAAAACATCATAATATCACGAAATAGACACGTTACAATGTATGGCATTAAATGAAACTTGTAAAGAGCCTCTCATACAAGTGTATGCTATCCATCTCCTGTTAAACAGACTTACAGTTTGATTTATTTGCGTGGATCAGCATATTGTGTGTATGTGGGTGGGAGTGTGTTTCAATACACATGAAAGTAATTCTGGTTCTAAATGTCAGGTAGTGCAAATCTGCATTGAAACCCAAGTACTACTAACTAGATAAATGTTTGGGGAAGTGAAAACAATGGAAAAGGTCAATTCCAAGGTTGGGAATGCATTGTGTTCCCCAGCATTGACCTGCCAGGTGACCCAGGCTGCATCGTGTTTCAATTCAAGTTTCAACAAGTAAATGGAGGCAAATCAAGGGAGGAGGCAAGAACTGGGAGTCTTCACTACATGCAATGTATATAGGATAAGTGGCTTACCACAGTAGTCTTGTATCATGACCCGTAGGCTGGCAAACTTGTGTTTTATATTGCCTATTAAAAGTGTGTAGTCTACAACTTTCATAAAATTCTCAATGAACAAACTGTCAAAATTGTGAAAAACTCCAAAATACTTCAAATCAAAGGCTAATGCTGAAGTCAAAGTACTATGACTAGAAGTATTTTATGTACCACATGCTGGGTTCTAGCCCTAACAAGAGTGTTTGATTTAAAATTATATGATAGGACAATTAAGTACAAGTAACAACTGTGGACAAGTGAGTACTCCACTTTTGTAGGAATGAACAGCATATGAATATGATCAACTCACAGATATTCCTACATACAGAAGAGGATTGAGACACACAAAAAAGGCATCTACATGTACGTCATAGCAAAGAAAACAAGGAATGTGACTTCCTCATAAGGATGCATTCATAATTACGTTTCAACCATGTACCGCCCAAGAAAACATATTCCACCTGTTTACTTTAGATCTATCAAGGGAGATTTAGGAAATGTATCTTCCATTTATCTACACGAGGAAATTTCACATTGCTGAGTTGTTGTATATATCCAGAACAGACAAACTACACTGGATAAATTATAAAGTCCTAGATAATATTTGGTCAAAATCTGAGGGGAGAACTGCATGCATCTACACAGAAATTATATGATTCATGGAAGTTTGGATTAACTTCAAAATGACAGTATACTGTAACGCAAGATATTTTTGCGGCATGAAATTTGTCGCGGCGTGAAAATTTTCTGAATTGCCACTGGTGTTCAATGCATACAGTGAAGACGAAAACTCTTGCATGCATTTTCATTCGCAAATCTTGGCTTTTGCAAAATTTGCAAAATTAAAGTGCACAGGTACATTTCTGGTTTTAAGTATACAGCTAAAATGCCATTTGTTGCACTGTGACCCTTAATATGGCTTTTCAACAAATCATTTGAAAGATGAATGCTTCCCTCTTTCGACTATTCTGGCAATATTTACACAACTTGGTACAAATTTATTCACATAATGTAACCACTGAAACATGTCATTCAGACGTTTGGTACATTTATGAAATAACAATACCTGATCTGCAGAGATTGGTGTTTTCATATTCACTGGACATCAGAAAACAATCAGGGCTGAATGTGAACTCAGCAGAACCAACAACAGTCCATGCTGGCATCAATGACACAAGAGAAGGGTACAGAATGGGGCTCAACTTTGAACCCTGGCTTCCAACAATGTTCCAAGCAGGGTGGAAGTACGAAATTGACACAATGGGGTGGGCACTTCCTCACTCAAATGCCACCCCACCCTAAAACCGTTTTCGTTCGGCACCACCAGCGAACCTAAACAACACCACATGTGGATATCAGTAGAGGTATTGATGTTAATCACAGATCTATGTATCACATATGCCAGAAAATCTATGACAATGGTGTGAACTTTTAGTCAAGGTGAACCAGTGATCAAACAATACAAACATTTTGACAGTCACACACCTTTATTTTTGTATCTAGGTGTCTATGTGTATTATGTGTCCAGCACTGAGTGGATCAAAGAATGAAAGTTGGCAGAAAAAAAAAAAAAGGGCCTCTGACCGTAGATAATGAATTATGTTGTACTTATCTATAGCAACTCACAGATACCGGTACTGCCTAGATAATAAATTATGTTGTACTTATCTATAGCAACTCACTGATACTGCCTATCATGCAAAGATAAAATTATTGATATAAAGGTCATACATAGTGCAGTCAGTCACTTCATCTGTCAGAGATCTCTTGTATTTTTTTTTTTTTTTTATCGCTGGATTCCTCTTTTCTCTTTTACTTTTTCCTGCACATTCTAATACCTAATTTTCATACATTACAAGAAAGAACAATAATCATAGCTAATCGCATCAGAGCAACATGAAATCAGTCCATTAAAAAAAACAGTGCCATAAACTCTTTTGATGATAGGAACAATTACTACATAATGATAAAAACTTTGTACTATACAATTGTAGCTCATAAATTTCATTTCTGTGCTACTCTAACACACCATAACAAACTCCCCAAAAAAGAATGCATCTTTTGACTACTATTGGTCATTCTTATAAAAACACATTTTGAGATGAAGGAGAGAGAGAAGGAGAGAGAGAGACCTGGGGGTATAAAACTCCACCTATTGCATTTTGAATTCATGGCACTCCACCTGAGGCAGACTAAACTTAATAAAGTCTTGTAGATCTATACCAATATTGCTGCAGACCCCCTGGGCAATATCCTCAAAATTATTTGGATCCCATCCTACACACAGCCCTCCTGAAGGACACCTTCATCATAAATTTGTACCAAATATGTCCCCTACCCCCCCCCCCCCACCCCCCACCCCCCCAACCCCATTGATGATTCATGTCAAGTTTGGTTCAATATTCAGCCTCGGTTTTCAAGATGATAAAAATGTTAAGTTTATGCACAAGGCACAGCATGTATACACACAACGATCACAATAGCTCACTTGAGCTATTCAGCTCAGATGAGCTGGAATATTCCGTTTGGCTTGCTGCACAAGATTGATAAATTCTGTATAAGATTCTGTTCAGTGTTATTCTAATCTAATTGGATACCAGAAAAAAAATATCATAACTTGCATAGACTACTTTATCTTCCTAGCTGATTCAAGGACTAGCAACTGTCACAGTGTCAGAATTACATTGTAAGTCAAAGTGGCAACTTTTCAAATATCACAATATATTTCTCTGTCAGTGTGAATTATTTCACTGAAATGGTATCAGCAGAAATATGTAAACAGAGTGGCATTGAAATATATATCAAATTGCTTTAGCTTACTGATAAATAACACACATTTTGATTATTCACATGTAAAATCAGAATAAACTATTGATAACAGTTTTTGGAAAAGGGCATTAGTTTATATAATTTGTAGTAGTATGTAGCAAGAAGCAGTTAGATGCTTTTGTAAAGCTACTATTTAGACAATGTGATACTCTATGAAGGTGAATAAAACATGTATTAGCCCTTAGAGTTCTCCTTTAATAGAAAAATAGTAAACCTGATGGAGTTAATAGGTTTTGAAGTGTTTTTTTTATCATTTTTTTTTTAATGAAAATATGTTTACTCTACATTGTAACAATAAGGTTATGATTTGTTCATTTTTTGTTGTTGTGCTTAGGGAGGATTTCTTTTGTCTTTATTACTGTAGATGCTTTTTCTTCTTTATAACCATCTTTTTATTTTTATTTATTTTTATTTTTTTTACGATGGATGCGGATGTTCCCTCTGCCTGTGGATACAATAGAGCTCCGTAGTCTGGCAATTACAATGCATGCATAGAATACAATTCATGATTCCTTGCAAGCGCACAATGAAACTCACAGCCCTCCCACACTTTTCCACTGTTGTGGCTGATATCATCATTCGGCCAGGGTGTGGCTACATTGATGGTACGAGTCAAGGAATCACGTCATAGCCAATTTCTGATCAACCAATGAATGGTACAGTATGACACCAAACAATTTTTTTACCGGCCATATAGGCCCTACGTGTTTTTGGAGCCAACTGGAACCATCAGACACCACTTACTGAAAAACAAAAATGATGATGATGTATTGTCATATTTCTTTTTGAGGGAAGTATTAACATTTAAATGGTTTAGAGTTCAAGTGTCAATGGGATTGCAATCAGAGAGATCATTGAAGAGCAGAGTGTACTTATGTAAATGAATAATCACTTATAGATGACAGAGTGTTTGCTAACATTAATAAAGTGACTAGATTAACATGACTCGAAAGTCCACAAAAATGTGAAGACAAATACAATATATGTAGAACTTGTTAATTACCACAGAAGTCTAATCTAAACTATGACAGGGTTTGTATGTCACTTTGACATAAAATGTCAGTTTGGGAAAGAATTAGAAATTCAGCCGACATTGAAGTTATACTTTCAGGGAGCTCTGTAACTACACAGATTATCTACAACGTCTATCTATTTTTTTTTTTCATACATACATATTGTAGTGTACCATGGCAGTTTTGATTTATTTCACACCATAGACCACCATCTACTTTGTACATTGTACAGTATACACCAGTCTTGCTGTTTCTTCTTTTACCATTCACTTCCATGTAATTACTGACGTCTACACACAGGATGTTTGGAGACACTGAAACGTGCCAGTAGGCAGTGTTCTATTAATCATGCAAACAATGTATTGATTTCCATTGAAGTCTCTCACTCAAACCAGATGAACAAAGCCACCAACCCCAATGTAACTGTCCCGACGTGACCTAAACTATGATGTACAATTGTACACAGACACATGCAGGTACTATTGATACACTGTACATCATACCATGCAGTTTTTCACTTTATACATGATTTAGAGGGTCATAAAAATGATGGTTACCATGCTTTGACAGAAGCAACCTCAAACTTGAACTGACAATACAGTAACCAAATGCAAGTGGGCAAGGTGCCAGGTTTGTGATGCCCCAAACTGACCTGCATGGGTAATGTTCTGCCGCGTTTCCCCACCATGCACTGCTTGCAAGTCAGGCTCTCCGAGTTCTCCCTCTCCCCCAGCGCTGGACGCATTTCGCTCTCGTCACTTTCGGGACAGCCCTGCCTTCCCATCGCAGATTCTTCTCCTGTGCGAGTACCATCCAATTCCAAGCGATTCAAACTGTATCCTTCCACATGCCGATTGCCACTACTAGAGGTGGTGCATATAGCATCTGTGAGACCAAGCATTCGGCTGTTTTGTTGTGGTTCCATGAACTACTACCAACAATGCTCTACCCATACACCAGCCTTACGCAATCCCACGTTCGAATAACAACAAAACGGCCTTCCTGTAAGTCAACTTCAGTTCAGGACGCACCGATAAGGAGACGAATTCAACCAAATGTGATCGTGAATGGGGTCTGCAGTATCTGCAGTAACAATGCGGGGATATTGCATCACACTGCTGGTAGGAAAATCAGCTGCTCCATGAAAGCAATGCATATGCATGAATTCACACAAACACACTAACACACTCAAACACACACCTCTACAGGCTATGGCTGATCAGGCTGATGCAACATCCTTCTTGTGGATGTATGGCTACATTGATCCGGTGCTTCATACATAATGTCTTCATGTGTGTGTGTGTGTGTGTTCGGGATCCTGAGGCAAGAGAGCAAGCACCCTTTTCCACACCTGATTGGTTGCTTGATGGAGGCAGGACGGGGGTGTGTCCTCATAAATATTCAACATGTATCATTTTATGATTATCCTAGTCTTCACTCCAAGCCAGTGTGATTCTCTCATCGTGTATAGAATTTTTATTTCAATTTAAAGGGAAGATAAACCCCAAGAACAATGTGGATTGAGTGAAAGCAGCAACATTAGTAGAACACATCAGTGAAAGTTTGAAGAAAATCGGACAATCGATGCAAAAGTTATGAATTTTTAAAGTTTTGGTGTTGGAACCGCTGGATGAGGAGACTACTAGAGGTTATGACGTATGAGTGGACTACAATATCAAGAAAATATAAAGAAAATACTACAAAAATCCATTTTTCATGAAAATTACAAATTCCATCAACTTGATATTGACATATGTTAAGGGTAGCAATTATTCCCCCTGCTTTCTGAAAGCGGTTGGTCCACTGCTCTTTCATAATTCCAGAAAAGTGAATTTTTGTTGAATATCCTTTATATTTTCTTTGTATTGTTGTCCACTCATACGTCATATCCTCTAGTAGTCTCCTCATCCAGCGGTTCCAACACCAAAACTTTAAAACTTCATAACTTTTGCATCGATTGTCCGATTTTTCTCAAACTTTCACTGATGTGTTCTACTAATGTTGCTGCTTTCACTCAATCCACATTGCTCTTTGGGTTTACCTTCCCTTTAAGACTTTCAGGGAGATTTGGGCAGATTAAACGCAAAGCTATTCTGACTATGGGGTGTGACATGTACGCCTTTTCAAATGCTGAAAAAAGTGTGATCTGAAACTCATTTGAGCTAGAAGTAAATTTCTGCAGAGCTGATAAAGATATAGACAGATTCGTTTTGAAAGGGGCTGAAAACTTGGACCTAATGTACACATACCCAAAAGGGCAAAAGTACGCAACTACACTGCACATGGTATAAGTTAAAGGACAAGACCACCTCCATATACCTGTACATGTGAATTGAGAGAATGCAGCAATATCAATAGTTCTAACACATCACTGAAAGTTTGCGGGAAATCAGACAATCCATTCAAAATGTATGATTTTTTGAAGTTTCAGTGCCGCCATCACTGGATGAGAAGATTACTACAGCTTGTAATGTCACATGTGTAGAATGATATATTAAAAGGGAGTATGAAGAAAATTTAGCATATTTTTCACTTTTCTCGCGTTATAAAAGAGCACTTGACTTGGCTCTTTTAGAACATCGGTGGAATAATATGACCCTTTGATATGTCAGTGACAAGTCAATAGATTGAGTACTTTTTCCAATAAAATAAAATTTAGTAAAATTCTCTTCATATTTTCATATCATTCTATGCATAATTTTCATAGTTATCATTATCATATACCAATACTTATTATCAATATCATCTTTGTTATTATAATTATTTTATTTACACTTTGATATGTTTGATAACTTGCATTTGTTGGTTGACTCTCACTTTCATTTTGTTGCCTCTTCTTGGTACATTGTACACCAGGTTAGGGCTCGCTACTTGCTCAGCCCCCCTCCCCCCCCCCCCCCCTTCCCTTGCTGTTGCTATTTCACTCTTTTCCTTTCTTCTTTATTCCTCTGTATTTCCTTATCTTGTTTGATGTTGCCTCCCTATTCATCCTTATCCTTCAAAGGTTGCCCCCCCCCCCCCCCCCCCATGGTCCATGTGATCATCACTGACCCTCCTAAGCCCTTTGTCTGTCCACCCTCCTATAATCCCGCTCCCTTTACCTGTTGGGCTCCTTGCCCATGACCTCCAACTCTCCCCTTTTGTTTTCTTTGTTCTGTGTCCCCAGCCCTCCCCTGACTGTTCTTGTTGTGTGTACATGTCCTTACAAATATATGTGATTGTTTTCCCTGCCTGTTTGTCATTTTGCCTCTGACGAATATTCTGCTAGGATCGAAAGGTCAGGTCCCTTCTGACTTCATTCTACACATATGATTCCTAAACTATATGTCTTCTCATCCAGCAGTGACTGTGCAGAAACTTCAAAAATTCATGACTTTTGAACGGATTGTCCGATTTCCTCAAGCGTTTACTGATGTGTTCTAGTAATATTGCTTCATTCATTCAATCCACAAGTATACATTGTATGAAGGTGAACTTGTCCTTTAACCTCTGCTCCTCGGGTCAAACAGTGCAATGGAACTGCCTTCCTCTCGACCTGACTTGTGATGGAGATGAAAAACAACAGCAAAAACAACAACTTGAGAAATGCAATCTGAAAGGCCTTTGCAAACATGTTTTGATAGTGGGTATTGAAACATGTTTTGATGACGGTGGGTACTAACCCATATCGGGCCAACTCCAATGCACTTGTGTAAACAAACACCGCAGTGGCGCAGCACCGTTTGCGCACACACGCCGACAGGCAGACAACTCTCCAAACAATCGCTCTTCATTAGCCGGCAATGAACAAAACATAGTAAAGTTATAGGTCATTTGAAAGAATATAAAATTCCCTTTAAAATTGTATATGACATGTTGCCATTTGATTCACAGTGCAGTCATAGTACTCAGCAGAAGTGAAGTACTGTCATCCAAAAATTACGAAATCAATTTGTTTGTTTGCTTTCATTCATGGACTAAAAACAGCAAATGTCGTAATTTTACACATCCAGTACCGAAAATGAAATGATGAGAGTGTCAGCTTCCTGGACATATAAATATCATGACCATTGATACAATAATCACAGATTTATGTTTATATTTATGACGATGAAGCCATTGCGAGTGCACGGGAAATCGATAGTATAATGTGTGCATCCTATAGTTTGTTGAAGCGAAACTCGTAATGATAGATAGACTTCTACAGCTTGTCAGTTTCAACTGAATTATACAATTGTTGTACATATATGTAGATGTACATGTGGGACTATTATCACAGTCGAATCATCGCCCGGCAAGTGTCCAAACGTCCTCAAAAAATGCGGCAGATAATCCAAAATCGAGCATTCTGTACAGCTGTAGATAGTACCCACTGATGCTTCATGGTTTTCGCGTTTTTTCATGTGTACAAACACACATTTTTCTTGATGATTTTTACGATATTGTTGGGGTTTTACTGACAAATCCTTCTTGAATTATCGCAGACAGTGTAGCAAAGCATTCTGGGATATGCTGTCAAAGGTTAGAAGGTGAAAGAACTTTGGAATGACGCCATTTATATGTCATTTCTTTCACTACAGGATATTCCGTATATGGCCCCTGCGGCGTACATGTATGGCCCGATATGGGTTAAAACATGTTTACAACATGGGGAAGATGATACAGACAGCCCTAGTATTGTATACAACATATATTTCGCGAGTCTAAATTTTCACGAATCGGGAATTCCTAACGATTTCGCGAGTGGTTAACTTCGCGATCGTGGAGTCCTGTTCTGAATGAAGAAATGTACATGCGTACGTCACATCCACATCAGGATCAGAGTCAATATTTTCGTGTGTCTTTAATTTCGCGAATAGCACCTGACCGGCGAAATTCACGAAAATAAAAACCTTACAAAATATTCAGCGTATACAGTAACTGATCAGGGAAAGCTTGAACTTACCAAGCTAATCTCACAAGTAAGGAAAGTAAATAATGTGAAATTATGAAAATCCTCTGGAATGCCCCTTTAAAGGGGATGGGTAGTAACTGATCAGTGGGAATCTGGGAATGCTGGAGGGATTGTTCCAATCCTTGTGGGATTCACCACCTCCCTGATTTAAGACTACATTATTGTTGTGTGAAAATTATTTGCTTCAGGATGGTCTTGTATTCAAGTAATGTGCAGAACTTTCAATGTTTCCAGGTTAGCATGCCTGTACAGTGTCGGGGTGATCATTAACGGGCTGTTAACGATCGCCCCGACAGCATTAATAACAATGGGGGGGGGGGGGGAACAAGCCAAATCTCCTATGTGTACAATGTACTGTACGAGCTGAAATTTTCGTGGTGGTTTTATTTTCGCGAATTTCGTGAATCGCCTTTGAACCGCAAAAATAACAACACACGAAAATAACAACACGCGTACAAGTAAGTTCAGTTGGACCCTCGCAACCGCGAAATTAACAACACGTGAAAATGTCTCCCAAGTAGCAATTCGCGAAATATCTGTACGCGAAAATTTCAGCTCGTACAGTATTGTATCTCATGTTCAGTGAATAGCAAATCAAGAACACTGGTGCAATGTTAGTACAGTATTCATCGCATAATCGGGACAGGTTGGGAGTAGCAAACACGGCCCCTTTAAGCGAGGTGCCCGATTTCGCGATGAGCACTCACCATACACTAATGGCATACAACATGTACATGTAGTGCACACACACACACACACACACACACACACGCATGCATACTGACGTACTGTACATGTACATGAATACACAACCACGCTACCCCTCGGCGCGACCCTCTAGCTCTCCCTGCATTCTCGCAGTGTTGTAGAGTAATCGCAACTGGTTCTTCTTCTGTCACCTCTCTTCGAACACAAGATATGTGGATGAAAAGCTAGCACTTTCTTAAACATTTGTAGAATTCTTGGACACGTAGGGCGTTCTGTATAAATACATATCCACAACCATGGGAAATGATTACCCAGAACTGATGTGGGAACGTCAATGAAAAGTCCTTCAATCATTCAGTCATCACGGCTTGATTGTTTACTTGCCGCGATCACTGCACTGTACATTGTACATGTGTTGTCAATATGTAGCGATCTAGCTCGCCATATATACACATGTACAGAAAAGCGAAGGCGGGCAGTGAGCTGAAATGTACGTGTACTGGATGGATGGAAGTCAAAACACACCAGTCCGAAGCTTGCTTTGTAAGTTCGATGTAAACAGCAACTGACTAGGGAATCTTTGAAATATTGTTGTGGTATTTTGGTAGATTTTTTGTGTAAAATATCAACAAAATCAAAGATCGCTTGAAGAAAAATTGTCCCGTTTATCAGAGGTCCCCGCCCGATTATCCAGTGAAAATAACGTGCATTGGAAATGTTTCTGGGAAGCGTACACGGTTGTATGTCGTTTAAGCGAGGTTCCCGATTATCAGATGCCCGATTATGCGATGAATACTGTACTACAGTGTATAGATATAGGTCAACATGTACATTGTACAAGTGTCTGTGGTTTTGTGCATGACAAAGCAGATTACCCCCATCCCCCCCCCCCCCAAAAAAAAAAAAAAAAAAATCTCTAAATAACAGGCACAATAAAAAAAACAACAACGACGACGACTGCAGAGAGAGAGAGAAACCTCTGGCAATGTATTGTACCAGGTACCAAAATATTTGCATAACAACCATGCTGCATGCCAGTAAACTGGAGCATGAACCCTGGAGAAAAGCTTCATTCACATGGTATCATTGTGTCCACTCTGTACAAAATGTGAGCTACATTAGACATGGTCCTAATGGACTGTTGTAAATGCTAACACTGCTATTGATGCAAAAATGTGGGGAAAATATTATGGTTGCACCTTCAACATGATGTTTGATAAATCAGTACATGTGAAGTTATAACCTGTATCAAAGGGACTTGGTTTTAACCATTCCTGCTCATTTTGTTTTCCTACTACATATTCAGATTAGAATCATTATTTACATGTAGAACTTGCACTTCAAAAGCTGTAATTCTAGTGTAGAGACATTCTTGCAAGATGTTTTTTTTTTTTTTTTCATGATTTGACACTGACACTATCGTATCAATTTACATTGTATGTACTGGCCTGTTTGTAAGTTTTTTTTAATACAATTACAATCAGGTGGTGATACTTGTTAAATTCACTTGTTAAATTAAAATGCATGTTGTTAAATTCACAGCCAGGCAGTAAATACCAAAATTTGCAAAAATTAAACCCCAGAGAAAGTAACAGCTCTTAGAGTAAACTAGATTTAGTGGTAAATGGTGAATTTTAATACAAAAATAATGATAGTAATTGTTTGACAGCAAAATTTTCCCATATGTTCAGCTGTGATACATGTATTCCTCAGCATTTGGGGATTTTATCTTTTTTTTTAAACAGCAGAATTATCATTTCTTTCTAAATTGACCCACTACAATAATATCAAACCAGAGTTTCCAACATTTAAAGGCACTGTTTACCTTTGGGGGCAGTGATCTAAAAAAAAAATGTTGTTGAGTTATCACATTCAATGTAGGTCAGTTTGTGTCACAAAACATCCTACCATACATAAAATTTTTGCAATAAAGCTTAAAATATAAGGAGATATTAATATTTTTCTCAATAACCATAACTGTAGACAGTTTAGTGTAGAAACAATGTTATCATAACTACATGTACATGTACACTGTATTGTTCACATTTTGTACTGTATATTTTACAATACTCATTGATTATACAGATTATTGTTCACATTTTGTAGTGTATATTTGACAATACTTCGCATTGATTATACTGATTAACTTTTTTTACACTGGTTGTTTCTATCCCCAACTCACATTACAGAACTATTTTGAAGCACTAAAGCTGGGTTTTGATTTCATCTACAAATGGTAAACAATGCCTTTAAGAAAAATTGTATAATTGCGAAATATGTCTGGACAAGGGTGGAGAATGACATGCATCATAAAGAGAAAACACACACACACACACACACACACACACAATCAGTAAAAATATCATGTTACATTTGATTACAACAATGAAACTTCTCTGTGGTATTTGTTGCAGCAAAATCTGAAAAACTCCTGGTGTTGATCACTCTCTCTCTCTCTCTCTCTCATTTTATTTGTGCAGAAGTTTGACAAGTATGAATTGCAATGAAATAAACAACAGTTTGATTATAAAACAAGAACCAGATGAAGTCTATTCAAATTCACCAGAAGGGAGAGAGAGAGAGAAAAAAAAAACAACAACAAAACTTTGACAAGCTCATGATGTAACTTTAGTGTACTTGTACAAGTTTTAGCAACCTCAAAGCAATTTGCACCACATATACTGCAAATGGAAAATTCCACTGACACACCACTAAGATCTAACCAATCAGAGAGCTCCATTTAACACACCTCCTCATGGCACATTCTACCTACATGTGATCACAAAATGTGGGTTCATTTTCAGGGTCATTGTATTGCTATGACCACCAGCTGACACACAGACAACCTCAACACCAACTGTAGTGTGTACTTGTAATGTATACACATTATGTACATGTCTGAGACTAGTTACGAGTAGTCTGCTTGCATTCAGACCCATCCTTCCACACTCAGTACTCCATCTCTGTCAAAAACCCTTTAAAGGACAAGTTCACCTTCATAAACATAAGGATTATGAGAATGTAGCAGTATTAGTAGAACACATTATTGAAAGTTTGAGGAAAATCGGACAATCTGTTCAAACGTTATACATTTTTGAAGTTTTTGTGCTGTAACCGTTGGATGAGAAGACTACTAGTGTATGATGTCACATGCGTACAACAATATAAGGAAAATATACAGAGAATTTCACACAATTTTATCTTTTGAAAAAAGTACACATTCCCTTGACTCATTACCGACATATGTTATGGGTAATATCATTCCCCCTGCCTTTAGAAAGAGGTAAGTCAAGTGTCTTTTTATTATGCGAAAAAAAAAGTGAAATAATAATATGTTGAATTTTCTTTACATTTTCTTTATACTGTTGTACGCATATTACATCACAAGCTGTTGTAGTCTTATCATCCAGCGGTTCAAACACAAAAATTTTTAAAAATTCATAACTTTTGTATCAATTGTCCAATTTTCCTCAAACTTTCACTGATTCTAATATTGCTGCATTCTCTCAACCCTTATGATTATGAAGGTGAACTTGTCCTATTCATTGACTGGAGCTTTCTTCATCAAGTAGCACAGGTGGCTACAAACTAATTGCCAACAAATAGGGATTACCTAATCCCCCCAAACCCCTTTGTGTCACAATAGCCTTTTTGTTGGACTGAGATACCCTTACCAGCTACACTCTGCTGTACTAAGTAAGCTTGCCAACTTACATGTAAAAATCAAACCCGAAGAGAAATGTGGACTGAGTGAAAGCAGCAACATTAGTAGAACATAATAGATATCAGTGAAAGTTTGAGGAAAATTGGACAATCATTGCAAAATTTATGAATTTTTAAAGTTTTGGTGTTAGAACCGCTGGATGAGGAGACTACTAGAGGTTATGGTGTCATGTGTGGACAACAATATAAAAAAAAATGTACCTATTGTAAAGTGAATTCCACAAAAATTAATTTTTCATGAAAATTACACATTTTATCAACTAGATACTGACATACATGTATGTTAAGGGTAGCAACTACAATGTATTACCCCTGCTTTCTGAAAGCAGTTAGTCAAGTGCTCTTTCAGCATGCTAGAAAAGTGAATTTTTGTGGAATTTTCTCACATATTTTCATGATATTTCACACACATATATGCCATAACCTCTAGTAGTCTGAAAACTGGCATTCCTGGTTACTACAGCTACAAAATCATGACATAGAATGCAGAAATTATAGATTTTCTAATAGAGCAACCACTGGAATAGACTTATTGCAATTTACATGCATTTTAGTAACGTGTCTGTGTATGACAAACAATCTGCAGAGTTATGATTACCGCTATCCTCTATCTCCCCTTGCTGGTACTGGTAATCTTTTATACCACATAACCCTTGTAATGATCTTGACACTATCTAGCCCAGAAAACATTTATGACTCAATTGTAAATACTATACCTGCAGCCTAGTCATGAAAACAGCATTTATTATATACAATGTACATAATCTATCTTCCATGCCACCAGTAACATTTAAACCAAATAAAAATTGGAGTCAGTAAGGACTTCATGTATAATAGCAAACACCTCTCCTAAAAAGAGTTCATTGGGTCCCATCACTTGTGTGACATCCATTCATCGCTTACTCCTGTTTCGATCTCTTTGAAGCTTTAATATTACTTCTTCTTTTTTTTAATATTCCTAAGATCACTGTAAACGCTCAAAAGGCCAAATGCGGTCCCAAAAACGGATGGAGCATACTGCACATTCTTTATTCATTGCCCATCAGTTGGTGCTGCACCACAGCCACTTCTGAGGGGAACCTTTTGAATGGTTCACATTCATTAATCAATGATCTAACAATGTTCAGTACTAGCAGCTGCCTCCTGGGTTACACAATATGCGCCATGACAAGTGCACATCACCTCAAAGCTCTTTGTGTGCACAGCAGTGCTGTAATCATTGACCCCACTTAAATACAGTGCAGGGCTGGGCCGAGCGCCGGCTGAGCCCAGGCTGAGCCCAGCCTCAATTTTGGCCCCACAATTCTGTGGGTTTACAGTGGAGGGCTCGGCCCGGGCTTTTTGGTACTGCATTTAGCCTTTTGAGCGTTTACAGTGAAAAGAAGGCCAGGCTGAGCCTGAGATGAGCCTGGCTTTTCCACTCACTGTAAACGGGATCCAAAACACTTCCCAATGTAGTAAACCTACGTCTGAGTTTTATTTTGCCTATGAGACTAAACAGAAATGTATGTATGTGATATTCAAGGTGAAAATATCTACTGGTATACAGGGTTGCGGCTTACTTGTAGGGTGTTGTTCTACAGTATGAAGGACCTTTATTGCCATACTTTGGGGCCTTTATGGGGCCACAAAAAAACAACAACAAACAAACAAACTTTTAAACTGCACCTCTTGCACATACGCCTCAAGTTCGATGTACAAACTGTGTAATATCTGCCATTTAATTTGAATATCCCTAGAAATGAAATGAGTCACCCATTTTTACTCTGACTATACACTAATACAGGAACTTTGAGAGAAAGCAATGCCCTATTTCAAAGGATTACTTTACAAATTTAGAAAAGTGATGTTTGCTTGAGTCTCCTCACCTTCACTCCTCGAAGTATTGCCTTGCAGCGCTCTCTGATATCGCTAAAAGGACACTGGATAGCGAGCCGTAGCACATTGGCCAGAAAGCGGGTGGAGGCCACATTCTTGCTGGACGTCGTTCCAATGACCGCTCCACTGTCGCAGCCATCCGTCCTGCCGATTTGGACGCCGTCTCCCGTACCATTCGGCATGCCCTCCTCCTCCGACAGTTCCATTCCAACTTCCTCGATTTCCGACATCACTCGTGCCCGCTCGTTGGCATCCCGCGTTGCCAACCGGCTGAAGAGCCATCTCAGCTCCGTCACTGAATTTCTACTCTCGTCCATCATGCGCAGGATGGAGAGTACAACTGATTGGGCTTGCTTTCAGTCGAGCTCACTTGTCCCTCTCTTGATTCTTAATCTAAGGAGATGCATCTGATGTACGTCAGGGTTTCTGGTGGGCCTTGGAAGAAAAGATAGGAAAAGCACTGCATACAATACTTCGTATCTAAACACACTTTAATTGATTCAATAGCAATCTGCTGTTAAGAGACATGAAACTTCCCGATGGTGTCATGGAAATAACAATACGGTACTAAAAGAGACAGTTGTCACTCTGAAAAGTTATGATGCACAGTTTGAACTTCCTCTTTAGATACTTTAGTCATACTTTCCGTATTGCTCAATAAGGTGAAGCCACAGTAGAAAAATGATATATTTTGTCCTTACATCAATACATACCAATATATTTTTGTACCTAAGCGCATTAATTTCCAACTCGTGAATAGAAAAATGAAAGGCCCCACATCTGTTTGTTCAAAACGATATATTACCATCATGATTTAAAGAGGTGCACTCATAAAAAAAAAAGAAGCTTGCTCTTACAATGCTCCACATGCCACATAGCCACTATTGTGCAGAATGCTTATCCACTGATCCGAATTTAATACATGTGGGCAATGCGGGATCCATGCACGAAAGGTGCCCAAACTTACAGGCTGGTGGACGATGAAATCATGAAGAAAGTGATTAGTTTGCTGACAAATTCCAAGTTCCCACCTACTCTATCAGTGTGGAATATTAATTTGGAATAGAACATCATATGCAAAAAATCAGGCAGCCTAAGTTCTGATTTTATTTATTTTTTTCTTTATGAGTAGATCTATTTGCAAGGTGTCAGACATCAGTTTCATGGGGCTGATTCTTGTGTGGAGAGACGAGAGGCGCAGAAAAAAGCACCAAAAATTTGGGGTCGGATCAGGCCGATAGGCACCACAACCATGCACTGAGTGAACCCGATGGAGTCTTGGCTTCGGTGGGTTGCAGCACATTGTCTTTGGTTGATATAAACTTTATAACGAACAGACAAAAATTTTTCTCCTTTTCAACATGGAGAGTGGATCTGAAACACAAAAACCACCTCATTTGGTTCCAGATGGAACAGAGAGGAATAACGTTAGATTCATCTCTTTCAAAGTCGTGTGTTTGTTAACAAAAAAAGAAATAACTGTGCCAACTTGCAACAATTAATGTCTAGTTACATGTAAGATGGATGAGAAAAGAAGAGACCTTGGCAAAATTATGAAATCGGCCCCACCGCAGTGTGCGTGCGCCCGTGCGTTAGCAAGCAAGGTTAAGTTAGGGTTAGGGTTTAGGCTTAGGTAGGGTTGTATTTATGGATAAATTGACCATTAAATTAGTCAAGGGACATTGTCATTAGAGAATCCTTCCGAAAATAAAAAGTTGAAGATGAAAGAAAAAAACAGGAGAAAGGGAGGACGAAAGATGTTATGCTGTGGAAATCGGCCCCACAGCTGTATCAATCTCGCGTAAATGGTGATTGGTGGGGACGCATTCACGAGTATGATACTGTGGAAGAAAGCCCCACCGCCATGCTATCTACCGATGAACGTCACATGGTGGGGCTGAATTCACAAGTATAAACAGGTGAGCCGCTGTAGTATAGTACGGACATGTAGTGGTGGGGCCTATTTCATGAGTATGCCAAGATCTTGGAATATGAGCATCCCAGGCCAAGAGCCTTATGAGAACTCCAACAGGGGCCGCGGAAGCGGGGGGGCTGCAGCCCCCCCCCCCCACACACTTTTGGTTCGTAAAAAAAAAAAAAAAAAATCGGGGTAAAAATCGAAAAAAATCACAACACTCATGAATTTCAATTGGGGGGTCTTGACCTTGACCTTTCACACACATATATGCCATAACCTCTAGTACAGTATATACCAAAATAAACTTTGCGTTAATCAACATTAACGTTTCATTAACGCAAGCGCTTTCACCTGAATCGTTAGTAACGCAAAGTAACGATCGGGAAAATTAACGTTTGTAGTAACGATGAGTAACGATGAGTAACGATGAGTAACGATCCGTATCGCAAATTAACGATGTTTCGTTAAAATTAACGATAGGTAACGCAAGAACTCACGCGAGATTTTGGTTTTGTAACGAGACCTGGTGAAAGGACGACGTAGCCCCTGCCGAGTGTAGCGATTTAGCGTAGTCTTTTCGCGAATCGAATCACGATTTCGCGCATTGTTAATTTGCGACCGGCGTCACCAAAAACGCACGCCGGGCCGCCAAAAAAGCCGGATGTTTGCCTTGAGTTTTGAAAATGAACAGCGGTAACTATCGGCTCCGTAAGCTGCTAGAATAAATGTCAGATGTTTGCCCTTAATTTTGGAAATGAATAACGGCAATATTCGACTCCGTATTATACAAAAATAAACGTCGGATGTTTGCTTATACTTTTGGAAATGAATAATGGTAAGATTCAGCTCCGTACGGTGCTGAAATTAATGTCAGATATTTGATTTTGCGTTCGGAAATGAATAAGGATGAAATACGGCTCCGGAAGATGCTGAAATAAATGTCGAATGTTTGCTTTGACGGTCGAATATAAATGATAATGATATTCAACTACGTACGATGATAGAATAAATGCCGGAAATTTACCTTTACGTTCGGAAATGAATAAGGATAAAATACGGCTCCGGAAGATGCTGAAATAAATGTCGAATGTTTGCTTTGACGGTCGAATATAAATGATAATGATATTCAACTACGTACGATGATAGAATAAATGCCGGAAATTTACCTTTACGTTCGAAAGGAAATAACAATAATATTCAGCTCCGGAAGATGCTAAAGTAAATGTCGAATTATCCCTTTGGCGTTCGGAAATGAATAACAATAATAATCAACTTCGTACAACGATGAGATAAATGTTGGATATTTGCTATTACTTTCGGAAGTGAATAGCAACAACATTCGGCTCCAGAAGATGCTGAAATAATTGTCAGATAATTGTTTTTACGCTCGGAAGTGAATAACAGTAATATTTTGCTCCATACGATGCTAAATAACTGTCGGATGTTTGCTTTTATGTTCGAAAGTAAATAGCAATAACGATCAGCTCCGGAAGATGCTAAAATAAATGTTGAATGTTTGCTTTGGCGTTCGGAAATGAATAACAATAGTATTCAACTCAGTACGATGATGAAATAATTGCTGGATGTTCGCTTTTACGTTCGAAAGTAAATGGCAATAACATTCAGCTCCGGAAGATACTAAAATATATGTCGAATGATCCCTTTGACGTTCGGAAATGAATAACAATGATATTCAGCTCCGTATACAAATACGACGATGAAATGCCGAATGTTCGCTTTTACGTTCGAAAGTAAATAGTGCTCAATAACATTCGGCTTCGGAAGATGCCAAAATAAATGTCAGATGATTGCTTGAACGTTCGGAAGTGAAAAGCAGTATCGACATTCTGCTCCATAATTAAGATGCTAAAAAAAATATCAGACATTTGCTATTTAACATTTCGAAATGAATAACAATAACATTCAGTTGCGTTTGATGTTAAAGTAAATGTCGGATATCTGCCTTGACGTTTGAATGTGAAAAACAGTATAACATTCGGCTCCGTGCGATGCTGAAATATGTCAGATGATTCATTTCACTTTCGAAAGTGGACAGCAGTGACATTCGGCTCCTTCGATCATAAAATGAATGTCGGGTGTTTGCTTTTGAATTTGGAGATGAATAACGGTAATATTCAGCCCAGTCAGAATTGACCCACGTGACGCATAATTTTGGAAAATCTGCGGGATATTCGTTATTTCATTTTGCTTTGTTCAAACTATACACCAGTATAGCTTTTCGAGTGTGATCTTAATGCGAATGAATGTTCTATGGACTTTAAGTTTATAATGCGAAAGAGGGTAACTAAACAACAATTAATGAAATTGATAACGCCAAACAATAGGAAATTTTAGAGTGCAAGAAAAATAAGACGTCCCGGAAGTACGCCAGACATCATAATTGTTTTTTTTTGTTCCTTTCTAGCTCCACAGCATCACCTAGGAAAATCGATTTGACCAAGAACAAAAGCGCGTCCCTCTTTTCTTCCTGGACAATTACCCCGGACCCTTCCCCTGGCCCTAATCCTAACCATAACCCAAACTCCTCACCCTAAACCTAACCCTAATCTTTACTCTAACCTTACCATTAACCAGTATTCGGGGGGGGGGGGGGGGGGGGGGTAATTGCCCTCTGGGGTTAATTGCCCGGATTAGGTTGCAACACAACAACAAAAACCTCTTCCCTAGCCCTACACCTTCCCGATCTCCGTGTGTTGTCAGGTGAAACGACATGTTCAAATACAAGAATAAAACAACAGTAGGTATTGATTGAAACTCGACACCCATTCATGCCAGCCAGGCCAGGCTGAAATGTAACTTCAAAGCACATTCCGACAGCTGGCTGGCAAAACCACATGGCAAAGGAATTTGCGCGCGCGTGTGGATTGCTCAATAAAATTGGAGGGCCTGGGAGCGGGAAAACAAGGGTGATTACTGAGTAGTCTGAGTTATCAAAAGCAGACCTTTCGAACAATTGCAAACGTCATGATACTATTTTGTCTTCCTTTTGGACTGAAGAAAAAATCACAAAGACGAGTTGAGTACACGTTGTATCACAATTTTTTACATAGCCATGCAAAACGATTACTACACTCAAGTCTTGACAAGAAGAATCAATATTCCAAGACAAATACAAAGCAGCCTCGGGTACTGACGGTGACAAGAAACGCCACGCATTCACGATGCATGTTGGGGAGCAACAGAGAGGTGGGAAGAGACTCTTCCCGCCTCCCTGGGAGCAACATGGAGTTGGCAGGGAGGGGTGATCCTGGAGTTTGTGAGAACTTCCCGATACTCCGTGACAACAGGGAGGTGGAAGAGAGACACTCCACCTCCCTGGTGACAACACGATTGTGACGATCTCAAAGCATGGACCCTACCACGCCCAGCAAATCTGCGTGCTATTTCTCAAAATTTGAAGGAACTTTGTCTCTGATCTGTTGAGTTGTTTTTGCTGAATATCAGGAGCTTTTCATGCCTGACGTTCAAATGGATGGTTGCCAAAAATTTCATAATCTATAAATCTGTCAGTAATTTATTTTAGGCTGTTGATGCTGCCGTAAAAACATTAGAAATTTCATAGGAACTAGTCAGGATAAAGACAACAAAAAAAAAATCTCCGCACAAAACAAATACAAGTATTTTTATTGTCATTGCTAGTCAAATTTGTGTTATACAGATATGATTAAAGCAATAGGTATAGTATTAACTATTGTATTACAAGTACAATGTAGTAACACTTTCATGGTAAGTTTGACGTTTTAAACGGCTATATTAAGTTAACAAAAATCGCAGGAGATTTTTTTTTTTTAAAGGAGTGCAACCATTTCTAAACGTGAAGGCATGTTTCATGAAAGGGGAAAAAAGAATCAACGTTTGTAATCCTGGGTCTTCGACTTGAGCTATCTTTAATTAAACATTCCTTCTCTGTTCATCTCCAAGACCCCAGACTGTTCATGACCTCCGAGAATGCGCCAGTACGCGCGGTTTCTTCTGTTGATTGGTCTCTCTCTCTCTCCACCCCTCCCCATTCCCCACTCTGGCACCTTGGCATCGTGGGATTTTTCATGTTTCTGGGTAAACTTTCATGTGAAGCGTGCCTATCAAGTCACCACTTGACTCACCTGCTGGCAGTGTAATAATGCGAGCAGAAAGTGGTAGACATGTTCTTCTGCTGCAGCTACTTTTACTGCCGAAATACTCGGCTTTGTCACCACACACTACCACCAGTTATTCGGCGAGACACACGTTGTGACTTTGTGTATTGGAATATAAATGGACTTTTGCACCTTCCTGAATTGAGTAAGTGTCTGACAGTTGTTGAAATCGTGACATCGCTAACGTTAGACAGTCGGCGTTAGTTTTAGGCTTGCGTATGCGTGATTTCATGGGTTCAATGTTCGATGGAATATGCTGGCTGTGGGGAAAAATGTGGCTTCGAAATTTTTGCTTGCCCGATTCCATTGACTGCGCCCATGAGTACAAATTTGACGACCATGACAACACGACATTGTCAGGGGAGTTCTGCTCAACTACAAAATCTTTTCGGCATTTGATATCGCTATTTAAATGCCTTCCGCCGGCAGGAATTGTCCGTAGTAAATATTACGAACGACAGTTACTTAACCGAGGCATCTCCGAGTCTCGCAATTTCCGAGATTTCTTGCCAGTCCACATGACAAGTCCGCTAACGCAAGATCTAAAAATTAACGCACAGTAACGATCTGTAACGCACAGTAACGATCTGTAACGATCTGTAACGATCATTCACGCACGGTGATCGTTAATTTTGTAACGCAGAAAGATTAACGCAGTAACGATCGGCGCTTGCGTTACACGTAAATTTAACGCAAAGTTTCTTTTGGTATATACTGTAGTCTGAAAACTGGCATTCCTGGTTACTACAGCTACAAAATCATGACATAGAATGCAGAAATTATAGATTTTCTAATAGAGCAACCACTGGAATAGACTTATTGCAATTTACATGCATTTTAGTAACGTGTCTGTGTATGACAAACAATCTGCAGAGTTATGATTACCGCTATCCTCTATCTCCCCTTGCTGGTACTGGTAATCTTTTATACCACATAACCCTTGTAATGATCTTGACACTATCTAGCCCAGAAAACATTTATGACTCAATTGTAAATACTATACCTGCAGCCTAGTCATGAAAACAGCATTTATTATATACAATGTACATAATCTATCTTCCATGCCACCAGTAACATTTAAACCAAATAAAAATTGGAGTCAGTAAGGACTTCATGTATAATAGCAAACACCTCTCCTAAAAAGAGTTCATTGGGTCCCATCACTTGTGTGACATCCATTCATCGCTTACTCCTGGGGGGGGGGGGGGGGGGGGCTGCAGCCCCCCCCCCCCCCACACACTTTTGGTTCGTAAAAAAAAAAAAAAAAAAAATCGGGGTAAAAATCGAAAAAAATCACAACACTCATGAATTTCAATTGGGGGGTCTTGACCTTGCCACCACCACCCCCCCCCCCACCCCCCCGGTCCCGCAGCCCCCCCACACTGAAAAACGTTCCGCGGCCCCTGTCCAAGGGTGCTCACAAAGGGGGAGAGTATGGGATTGGTAGCTCTTAGTCATCGACCACCCTTATTGAAACCGACTGTGTAACATTAGTTTTGGCGCACAGAACACTTAGTTCGCACTGCATTGCGCACAGAGCACATAAAAATGTATTGGCTTTGCCTTTGACCGCTGATGAGGATGTGTGGGAAAATGCAAAAATCCACTGTTCACTAGTTCTATAAATCAAATGGTTTTAATCAAGGACAAAATTTCAAATGAATATTTAACCGAATGGTAATGTAACGACTTATTATATTAAATGTCAATGCATTTTCTAAAAGCATCGTACAACACGGTGTTCAATAGCCTACATCTCGGTTTGTGTGCATTGTCAATGCAAAAACAGCGGTCTATCTAAAAAAGGAGCGGCACCGTGGGGAGCTGAAAGAGAAGCCACTCAAGTTCGACGGCGATATTTTTGCACTGAAACTTAGAATTGAAAAGGGAACAACAGCATTTGATAGTAACGTTAGGTGCCTACTGGATTTTCTCAATCACGGTTGTCGTTTAGGTGCCTACTGGATTTTCTCAATCACGGTCGTCGTAGGCCTAAAACCGAATAAGCCCTAAAACAGTCACATCCTACACATTAGGTCAAGTCTTCACGTGAATTTCAGTATTATTCTTATCAAGCAAATAAAAATTAGGCGGTCAATGAGTAGACCAAGTGTGGGTCCAACCATACATGAAAACAGAGCCCCCCCAAGATCAACGGATTGCCCGGACTGAATCAGGTAACAGAATAGATGTCTGTCTAGATTTGTCTTCGGAAGTTTTTGTCATCAGCAGCACAATCTAGTCTACACTGACTGCAGTTGTATGTTTGCTGCATGGCATAGCATGGCACAGCTAGGGTCTAGAAACTACGAATTTAAAGCGACGGTGCCCATCAAGCGTTCCACCTCCGTGGTGGTATGGCATTTCTAGCCACTAATCACTAACCATGCTAACGTTTAATAGACAGTGATGCAGTAGCAGTAGGCACAATGCAACGTGAATACGGCGGTACAGTTACGGTGTACGGATAGTCGCTACATTATACAGCGCCGAAGACACGGCTCCGGTGCGTCGTTGGGTTACCGCCAAATGCAATTCTAACGTTACATCACAGGTCCGAACAGAACAACTGAACCAATAAACGGTATGGCTGTCACGGGGAGTGATAATGACTGAAAAAATACTGGTCAAAATACTTACAATTAGAATTGTTCCTTGGTATTCTCAGATTCTATCCCAGGGTCGAATTTCACAGGTAGACTGAGCAGTTTCACGATTCCTCACACTATGACAACTATCGATCGAATTTATGTATACCGGTAATCGATCAGAACCTCAGCGTAGATTGGTCTTGCAGACAGCTTTGACATTGTTTTAGTATCATCAAAAATAAAAAGTTGGTAATTCAAAATTTTTCGGGGGTACACAACTTGAAACTGTAAATCTTTTCGGTACGTCATTTCAGGACGTTTTTGGGGAATGATTTGAAAGCTAAGCCTAATGAAAATACATGTATTTCTGGGAAAAATACTAAAACACGCCCTATTTCATCGATATTTTGGGATTTTTCCAGACCAAAATGAAAAAGATCTGAAAACCACACCCAATGAAAATGTTTTGGGAAAAATGCTAAAACACGTCCTATTTCATCAATATTTCAGGATTTTTCCAGACCAAAAGTTACCAGTAAAATCAAGATGGCGCAGCCCGTAACAATTAATGACCACCTGGGTGGGGGAGCCCAAGGGGGAGGGGGTGGGCATGTAAAAGTTTTGCCTTAATTGTTGGTCTGTTTGTTTGCTTGTTTGCTTGTTTGTTTTTAGTTCGCCTGAGGGGTTTCATTTAATAGTTCACATTTCTGGGACACGATGATATTAAATATTCAGAAAAATAACTTATAGTATTTCTCCATTATAGTCAGACTGAAAAAAAAACAACAAAGAACAAATGATCAGTTTCACAGTGATTGCACATGCAGAGAAGACATTTCCGGTACATTATTGGTCACGATCATGCAGTCCGATTTTCGCATTTTGCTTTTGTCATTATGAACTACTTTGTCATGTATCAGCTGGTGCTGTGATAGGCAGCCTCTATGCTCCATGCATATCTCCTTTGTTCAGAGTACCCTTTGCAATTTTGAAGATCTGAGGGATAGGCCTAAGGGTAGGGGAGTAAGGTGGGAAGGAATAATTAACGGGGTACTATAGGGTGATCTGTGTTCTGTTTTGAATGAATATAATGAATAAGGATTGTGTGTCAGTAAAAAAAAAAAAATAGATGGAGACAAAAAGTTATATAGTAGATGGAGACATTGTGATATATGGATTGTATTTTATTTTTTGTGGGAAAATGCATCATAGTGTCGGAGTTATGAAATTGATGAGAATATATTGTACATTTGTTTTGTACAATTTGTTTCCATTGATGAACAAAGATGACAAATTAGGGTCTTTTCTGTAGACTAATAATTTGAGGTCGCTGGCAAGGAAAATTTAGAAACCAGTAAAACAATGGATCGATTATAAACACGACTCGGACGACTCATGAATAATTTATGTTACACACCCCCAACTTCAACCAATGAGCAATGGTATGGTATGAAGATTTATTGAATGTTCAAGATGGAAAATTCCACTCATGCGTGTTTACCCATTGCACTAGATCGAGAGGGAACGCAAATTCATGTACAATTCTTGTCGTGTGAAATTCCTGAACAAGAGAGTGGATGTCAAAATCTTAGATCTTACAAGAAAAGGCACAGATTAAATTGGTATCTGTGGTAATTTTTCAGACACAATAGAACTACATGTATCAATAACCTCTCGATAGTTTCAAGCGATGGAATATTCCATGACAAAGATTATGTAGCAAGATTGTTTTACGGATTAAGTTTTATTCTGATCCTCATGATTAGGCCCAACAGGGTGTTTGTTTGTTTGTTTGTTTTTTTCATTGTGTGTCATGGTTTCGCCTTGTATCTCCTTCTGTCTCTCTCGTCATGTTCTGCACATGATCAAGAGACTTCAAATTACTAGTATTTTTGGGGGAAAAATATGGTTTACATAACTTTGATAGGAGCGGGTGTTGCGATGGCTTGCTGCTTCTCTGATATCCGGAAGATAGCAATTTAAATTGGGCCGACTGTGACGTATTTCAGTAGGCCTACCTTGTATCGCGGAACTTGCCATATTATATGTATTCTTCAAACTGCTGCCTTTGTCGCTGAGGCCTGTTTTTCAGCTTCCACGCACGTACTACAGCGTTCATTTCCTTCCCACCCTCCCCCCCGATCCCCCACCGTGTCACCTTCGTAAGTTTCACGTTCAGGTGCAATGGCGAAGATACTCAAAAGCTGTCGACTCACCTCCCGCATAGCGCTCTCTTTATCTATCAGAATAAAACAACAGCAAAACAAAACAAAACAAAACCTTTATAGCGCCATCTACGTTTAAAGACATTATAATGTGTTCACTTTGCACAGGCCTATAAAATCTTGCATGTTAGTTTGTTTGTTGTTGTTTTTTTTTTCACGGTGTCATACAATAAATATGGTTATTTCTTTCATTTTCCATTGTTGATATCGGTTGCTTCCTTTCAGTTACTTTCCAACTCTCAGTTTCAACTATTAGTACACTAAACAAGCTGACCCAGGCCCTTCTAAATTCATTGTGTCATGCCATGTGTTCGTTCGACGCTTGTTGTTGTTGTTTTAAAGAACGAAAGGAGAGAGCGAGAAAATGGGGCCCTATACAAATAATTTGCCCCAGACAGCACTTAACATAAAACAAACATTATAAATCTTATAGAGATATAAAACAAGAATATTTCGAAGCTCTAACAAGTTCGAAGCTCTAACACTAAACAAGCTGACCCAGGCCCTTCTAAATTCATTGTGTCATGCCATGTGTTCGTTCGAAGCTTGTTGTTGTTGTTTTAAAGAACGAAAGGAGAGAGAGAGAGAAAATGGGGCCCTATACAAATAATTTGCCCCAGACAGCACTTAACATAAAACAAACATTATAAATCTTATAGAGCTATAAACAAGAATATTTCGAAGCTCTAACAAGTTCGAAGCTCTAACACTAAACAAGCTGACCCAGGCCCTTCTAAATTCATTGTGTCATGCCATGTGTTCGTTCGAAGCTTGTTGTTGTTGTTTTAAAGAACGAAAAGAGAGAGAGAGAAAATGGGGCCCTATACAAATAATTTGCCCCAGACAGCACTTAACATAAAATAAACATTATAAATCTTATAGAGATATAAACAAGAATATTTCGAAGCTCTAACGTTCGAAGCTCTAACAAGCTGCGCTTAGTCCGTTGAGATATTAGTGCATGTACTCTATATCTCTCCGACTTATGAATTCACATCACTGGACAACGTGTCCCCATTCCACAGCATGCACAACATTATTTGTTCAAAATTGCATCGATATTTCTGTCTCCTCTGTGCTATTGCTAAGTAGTCTTCTTTCCTAAGTTGCAATTTAGTCTGTTTGAGCGTGGACAGTGCTTCAAGTGTTCATCCACTGTTTCTGTACTATTTTGTTTTGTTCAATTATGTTCAGAGTACTTTTGATTTGTTTAATCAACCAAATTATTACGAACTGATAGTAGGCCTAATCTGTTGTGGGTTGAGAATCACGCTTGTTGTTGTTGTTGTTGTTGTTGTTGTTGTTGGTGGTGTTGCTGCTGCTGCTTTTAAACAACAACAACAACAAGTAGGCCTATTGTCAATCCGAGGGCCTAATATATTGTTTACTCTTGATTCATTTTCCATATTATTATAAAGGCATGGAAGATGCCTTCCTCAATCTGTGCAGATATAAATCAGATTTTGCACAGTTCAACGTACATTAAACTATATCTTTTCTTGCACAAAATTTGTTTACATACCAGGTTTTATTGCACATTATTGTATTAACCAACAATTCCGTCATTTTTATTCTTTCAAAACATGTTTTCGTTTGCCTTTCAAACAAACGAGGTGGGACTAGTTTATGAAGATAGCTTGCCGGCTTCCTGGAGTGTACGTAGGTATATCCATTGACATTTTATCCAATATTATTGTAGAGATGATGCCTTTGGGAATTCTAAATGGAAGTAATTTACCAACAGTTATTTGAATTTGATTTCATGAAGAAAAAATAGAGGTAAATAAGATTTCAGCTGGTAAACGTCATTACGGTCAGGCAATATTATACTTATATGCTTGCAAAGTATGCTGTATGACGTTTGTCGATTCTTCTGTGCTAAATTAACCTGTATGTAATTTAGTGATTTGTATTTCTGTGTTTGTTTTCTGGGGCCTCTTAACTATCTAATCAGCACTACTTCTCGTGGGGTCATCACCACCAAGTTATCTCTTCTTCTGTTTTACGTATACTTACAGGTCCTTGTCGCTCTCTATTAACTCGGATGTGTGTGTTTTTTTTTCTTCATCGTTATGTTTTGAAACAAAGTAATGGAAAAGAACTGATTTGAAAGCATTGACATTTCTTTCTGCCGCATTAAATGTAAGCATTGTAGAGCTGCAAATAGATAAATCTGCCCCCCCCCCCCCCCACACACACACACATACACACAAGAACACCTGAGTAAAGTGGGTTATAAACATGGGGAGACCAAAATATGGGGATATGAAAATGCTTGACTATCAACAGCTTCGTAGCTGTCCTCAAGATGTCATATATTACTTGGGTACCGCATCACAATTTTGTACACTTTGTAAGCATCAAGATGATCCTACATTAAATTTTATCTTGTTATCTGTCGCCTAAAAGACACATCGCGGGATACGTTACAGTCATGGAAACAAAAATGAAAACCAGCGGTTTAGAAATCCATAACACCGAAGAACAAAACTGCGCTGTTTTACTGATGGTCTAAATTTGTTTTAGTGTTAGTCACTCTCCCTGGGGAAAAGGAAGTACCTGGGACAGAACTGAGAGACACAACACGTCGAGTGTATAGTGTATTCACGTTTCCAATTAATCACCGAGACCATAGTTACGCCACTAAGGATGTTTAAGAGTTGAAGTTCCAACTGGCTGTAATATTATTCAAACAGTAAGTTGTCAGTTTTCTATACAAAAGAATTCCACGGGTGTATTTTGTGCCTTTGATGATCGTTGTTCGACGCCGCCGCTTTGCTGAGCAATCTGAGGATTAATTTTGAGCGTTAACATAATTTCGGCTGTACATGTATTTTGCTAATGTTCTTTTATTAAATGAAGTGAAATCTAACTTATGATAAAGCACACTTATAAACAAAAGTCAATCACTTTCAGAAATATAATGGAAAAGTGTAAATCAGAACGAACTGTATCATGTGAAAGTGTTTAAAAATGTACCGTCCTGAAAGACCGGTTTTATCACTTTTCCACATATTTCCGACATAATTATAAAATTGATATGGAGGAATCTTTAGGTATATTTCTTTATTAATCAGATTAATCCCCGGGCATGCCCAGTCGAGTATTTTCATTTTCATTTCATCATTTTGCCCAATCTCTATTCGTGCATGCCTGTGTCTTAACATTTATATTAGATTGTCATTTATCTTTTATAAGTAGGGATAGCAAAAAGTAGTGACCATCATACAAAGACATAACTATACACAGCCCTGTCGCTGTAGAAATGCTACAGTGACTGCGTGGGCTGTGGAGAGTTAACAAAGACATGCCTTCCTCAGAAGCGGCCGGTAATATTATGCAATGAGACACGTGTCATATGCATGTTTTCCTATATATTATCTGCGCGTCAGATCCAGTCTGGCACATGCTTCACATAATTATCATTTTTGAGTGGCGGAATTGAATTGAATTGAATTGAATTGAATTGATTTGAATTGAATTGAATTGAATTGAATTGAATTGAATTGAACTGAATTGAATTGAATTGAATTGAATTGAGTTGAATTGAATTGAATTGAATTGAACTGAATTGAATTGAATTGAATTGAATTGAACTGAATTGAATTGAATTGAATTGAATTCAGTTCAGTTCAATTCAATTCAGTTCAATTCAGTTCAATTGAGATGTTAGAGAAGGAGTGGAATATCTTCTCAATTTCTGCAAATTTATGCGTATGTTCGGTAACATTGACAATAATAATTGAATGCGTAGTATTTTTCTGGCTTTGATGCTCCATGCTCCAAGCCACTCTTCCATACACTTTGGATATGGAGACCAAAAAAATATATTTTAGAACCGCTACTCGCTGTGGGTGTGTTCACGGAAGTTGTTTCCATTTTTGTGTGTGTGTGTGTTTGCTGTCTGTCATGAATCAATGACGTATTATTATTAAACAGAAGTCATGTCTTTTGTCAAAACAATTCATTAACACCTGCGGCAAAGCGCATAACTTCACGGAGTTGAGCATGAGTATAAAAGACGAGATTTCATTGCTAGTTACTTCACGCCTCCCTGGTTACTTGGAATGTGCATAGCTCCGCCATGCATGACTCTGGATCTGTCCAAATGTAAGCAAACAATAGATGCGCTCATTTTGTTGGGGATAACTGTTTTTCTGCCGCTCAAAACCATCAAACCGACAAACAAATTAAAGGGGCATTCCGGACGATTTTCATAATTTCACATCATGTAGTACATAAATCAACAGCTTCATGTATAGATCTGTAGAATTTATTGTGGTTCTTGAGCAGAGAAACAGTACTTTCAAAAACCTTAAACAAATTACACTGAACAAAGATGATGACATAGAGCCTCACATATCTCAGAAATGTAGGAGTGTCATTCCATTACAATACCGCATGCTTGCAAGCTCACCTGTGTGTAATCTATGCATGCCTTCTTCTTTTGAGCTGCTTCCTTGAGCCACATTATTCTCATGCATTCTTATGGTGAGGCTGCCATGTCATCATCCTTGTTCATTGCAATTTGTTATAAACTTCGAAAACATTCTTATTTTTCATCCCAATCATCATAAATCCTGAAACTCTGTACCCATTATAACTAATTTATATATGTTCAAATGTAAAAATTTGAAAATCATCCGGAGGTCTCCTTGAAAGATTTGATTACGGAAATATCGAATTCTCCTATAGTTATGTTGGGAGTTTGCTTTGTTATGTTTTTGTTTATGTTTGTTTGTTTGTTTGTTTGTTTGTTTTTAAGCAGACATAATTGCTTAGGCGGGATGCGGGGGCTTTAGATTTAAATACTAGTTGCGAATTATTTGGGCTTGAAGTGCTGTTATTTTGACATTGACTGTTAATTTCACTAGGTAGATGTCCCGAGATACAAAAAAGAAAAAAAAAAAAGAAGAAGAAAAAAAAAAAGAACGATACACACCCCCACATTTTTCTTTCGGAAGGAAATTCGTATGGAGACTATCAAATAGAAAGGCAGCGTAGAAAATATAGTGACTTTTTGGTATCAAACAAAACCCATCAAAAACACGGGGTCGTCAAGTTACCAACAGTGTGGTTGTGTCATAATATGATTCTCTAGCTCACTTGCGGAGAACGACATCAGCACTACAGTGATGAGTTTAAGTCATGCAAGCTGGTTTTAATGGATCATTGTTCTTATATCAGAATTGTCAGCTCTCTCATTCGCTTTCAAAGTCTCATCCCTTGTTGTGTGTCTGCATGTTTGCTTGTGTGTATGGGTGGGTATTTTTCTGTTCGTTTGTTTCCTTCCTTGCTTTTGTTTGATTAATTTTCAGACGAGACTGCGGAATTCTGGCACTGAGACAAAAGGAGAATTTTAGTGCCTTGATTTTTTTTTTTTGATTTTTTTTATTGGCGTAGTATGGGGGCTAGCTCTGTTACTGCCAAAAACAAAGAAGTAAAACGAACACATCCATACATACCACACACTCCTCCACCCCCTCCAGTGCGTGCACAATTGAGAAGACAAAAAAATCTTTATTTTATTTCTACGATTTTTACACAACAAAACGTCCATTTACATTCTAAAGCAATAATCTTGAATGTATCTAAATGCACACACACACACACACACACACACACACACATAAACAGAAGAGTAACATTTGACGTTATAATAGGAACATAATAGTAGGCATATTCCAAAATTTCAAAGTTCTTGGTTTGGAGTAGGTTTCCTATGCAGGTGATTGATGAAACATGGCACATTGCGAAAAGATCACGATAGTACTGCCTTATTTTTTTGTTTTCTCCACCGTGCCCACTCACTTTGCACCTTCCCCTCGACTCAGCATAACTTGCATGTTTCTGTGATATCAATGTGACTAACAAAAGACATGGCAAGGGAACATGCAAGTTATGCTCATTTGAGGGGAGGGTGCATTCCAATGTCTTTTGTTAAACATTTCAGTACTTAAGTAAGGATTGACAGATGAGGTCATCTGAGGAATATTGGTGTGGAAGGATTTTTTTTTTTTTTTTTTTTTGTGGGCGTTCCCAAGTAATCTGAAGAAAAATAGAAGAAAAAAACCTCTAGAAATATATATATGGAATGTTTCTAGATATTCGTTTCACCACAAAAGTGATGTTGATGGTATCATAAAATCAACACATATCAACATGCACTTGGATTTCAGGGGCCCCTTTAAACTGTATCTCAAGCATCTGGACATGGAATACTAGTAGTTTCCTTTTCACAACATGTGCAATAAAATCCACTTGATACATCAGCAAACACTGAACATGTACACGCTCAACATCTAGATTTCTCTCCCATCCTCTCTTTCTCTCTCTCTCTCACACACAAACACACAAACACACACACACACACACACACACACACACACACACACATATATATATATAATAGTCACACATATATACACTTCTATTATCATTGCAGTCATTACATACTCCAACACAAATGATATAATGGACAAGTCTTACACAAAGAAAGATGTTAACTTTTAGAACCTCCACTCCTTTTTTTTTTTTTTTTTTTACTTTCATGCCTTGTAGAGCATCTATTTTCATTATGTTTCTTTGTCAACATTACAATAGATACAGACAGCGCAGGTATTTACATTGTACACATGAAAGCATGATAACACTTCTTAATTTTTTTTTTTTGTTTTTATCAAAGGCAAGGTCACACACAATCTCTACACCTGTTACGTCTCATGACAAAATTAGTGGGGAAAATTGGGAAAAAAAGTCAAGTAGACCAAATCATATATCAGCAATATATAAATGCTATGTTTTGTTGGACTGCAGCCTATGTAACACTGAGGTTAGGATGGATATGCCACTTCTTTAGCTGTGCTGCCAAACTGTGCCCTCAGAAGAACTTTGGTGATGAAGAAGAAAAAAGAAAAAGACAAAAAAAGTCCACTGATACATAGAAGGTTGTATGTACAAAAGAGTTTGGTGAAGGTTTAATGCCACTTTGAAAATCAAATGATGATGCCTCAAGTAATGTTCTTGACCAATTGCTGTGCAATCCCATTTTGAAAGGAACCATGTTGTTCAGAAGGATTCTTCTTGGCAGATATGACGTAAATCTGGAAAGCTAGCCAAGTGTTGGCGGGTGATGGCGCAATGCCAAGCAGAGAAAGTTGGATGGGAGAACGCCTCTTGAAAGGACCATAATGAATTGCACTTAAAGGTGCCAAAGAAAAGCAGAAATTCACAGCATTCACTTGGCTCCACCCTCAATTACCCAGAAAGACGACTATGAAACACCCCCTGTGGTTGATGAGGTGATTCTACATCCACCTGTTACCAAATGCCATTGCTATATTGTTACAGATGAACACGAAGATAGGCAATTCATGTCCATTTTCCGCAGCTGAATGCATACCAGATTTTCACATCTTCTTTTTTTAAACAAAGACCACTGACAATATTTGGACATTTGGATGCACACTAAACTTTAAAGGGCCATTTGAAAGGCTTTTGAAAAATTCTAAATTCTAAAGGCCCAATTACTTGGGTCTCGATTTGAATCGTGACGCAAAATGTGTGGGGACATAATAATCATAACTATGAGTGAGATTCAAATCACGATTCATGCACCACATGAGAGTAACGACACACATAATCCTCACCTATGTCTATATGAAGGTTTAAGGGGTTGACTCTAGATCAGCAAGCCCACTCGGAAGTGACCCCAGTGTGGGGCGCTGTTCACGTGTTGGGGTCACTGGTGCGGTTAACTCGGGAGTAGCAACGTGCCTTGGTCCATGGTGGCACAGATGGGGATAAGGAGGATTAAGTAATCGCAATTCATTGACAATTCATCTCCAAGAAATTTCCAGACTACATTCCAATTAGCAAACACCAGTATTAGTGACGCAATTCATTAAAATGATGGTAAGTCACTTGTCAGAATGGCCCGTATTCACAAAGGTGTTACAAATGAAACCATGGTTTAAATCAGGGACAAAAACCATGGAGCACCAAGTGTAGCACGGAATATTTCGTTATGAAATTGGTCATTTCGTCGACAAAATGACCGTTTCATTAACAAAATTATCATTTCGTGGACAGAATGTTCATTTAGTTACAAAATGTTGTCATTTCGTTACAAAATAATCATTTCATCGACGAAATGACTGATTTTGTAACGAAATATATTCCATGCGACACTTGGCGCTCCATGGTTTTTGTCCATGGTTTAAACCATGGTTTCATGTGTACCACCTTCGTGAATTTGGGCCAATGAGTCTCCAGTGTTAGAGTCTGGATTAGAAATGAATGTTTCTTTGAGGAATAGAAATCTACTCATCTTTTTTTTTTTTAATTATTTCAGTTTCTAACTGAAACACTGAAACAGAGGTGTCAACATTTAAACCAGCCAAACTGCAAATCTTCATGATAGAACGGGGAACATATTGTGGGTCTCAAGAAATGCATGAAGATCACAGCAGAGCTATGAAGGAAAACCTCTCTGAGGACTGATAGTGCCAATCTGTATTCCGGTGTATGCTAATATTTTTACAGCAATATGAATACAACCACATAGGTACATGTACTTACAGAGGGTCCTACAACAGCAAAGTTTGGGTAACTTTTGTTTATAAGCACATATCTATTAAATGTTACCATCAACATCAGTACTATGAACAAATATTTCTGTGCCTGCATCATGTTCTTCTATGCATCAATATAACAACCAAAAACAATATCCCGACATAAAGATTTTGACTCTGGGCCAGAAGTTGACATGGCACTCCTGCATTTTGCTGTGAGGGAACAAGCATCAATCCCATGAACCTGGAAGAGATGCAACTCACAGCTAAGTTGGAGACATGGTCATTCCCACTTCAACCACTGCACACTCTGCATGTAAGAGAGTCTGGACAACTTAGCACATGAGAATCACAATGTTTCAGAGGAAAGTTAATCCACCAAATGACTATCATCTTTATGGGCCAAAACAAATTCTTAGCTGAATTAGGGAGGATATTGACGACAAAAAGGGGCGGGGAGAAGAAACAAACAATGAATCCCTCATGTGAATGCAATGCCCAAAGTAGAATTGCACATGAAACTTTGGAGTCTTCATCAGATGCAACTGCAATGTATACATACACACAACTACTTAGTTGAAATAATTCTGAACAGTTTGAATGGTTACATTATACTACCCTCTGTTCGACTTTTTATTGTTCCCAAGCCAGTCTGTCAGACTGGTACACAACTCTCAACTCTGTGTGTTGGTGCACTAAGTCAATGTCACCCTCATCCCTAAAATAATTTACAGAGAACTTTGGCAGAATTTGAAAGCACAGGTCTGGGTTGTATCGATGAGAGAAAGAGAGAAACCTCCTCCTTTGGAATGTAGTGCAGTGGATACAACAACTCCACAGTTTCTCATTTTCCTCTTCCTACAAAACAATTCATGATTCAGCTACTCCTCATGAACCTGGTGCATCATGATGAAAATACCGCTTCACAAACCGTCTCCATGACGACTCCTCCAACATCCTACCTACCTGCTGAGTAGCGTCATACTACAAAACAAGAAATGTTTGCGTGCATTCTAATTTTGCAAATTTTGCAAGAACCAAGATTCACGAAAATGTAAATGCATTTGGAAGTTCTTGTCTACCGGTATACTATATGCATTGAATGCCAGTGGCAATTCACTGATATTTCTTGCTTTACAGTACCATTTCTGGGGAGACCAAATGTGACCGTGCATCACAAAACAAACAAAAAGTCGCACCCCTCGATTTCCAGTGAGGACTCAAAACAGGTGAAATGGGTCTACTATGTCAATCTTGACTTTTTCATATTTTCTGAAAGAGCTATCTTTCTTCTACATTATTCTTTAGTTTGGGACCATAACACGAATGGGAAAGTCTGTTTTCAACAGTTTTTCTACAACCCCTTTTTGGGGGGAGAGTATAGAATGATCAGGTATGTATTAGAGGCCCCTTTTCATTTCTTGAAATCCTTTGTACATTCTTCACTTTCAAGTCTAATAGCTTTTGAAAGGATAATGCTACTGCTTTGTAAGTTGGCATTAATCATGGAAAGAATGTGTTGATAAAACATGCTAAATTTCAGCTTAATCTGATAATCCCTTCATTGTTGTTGCTCCTGGTGGCTGACATCCTGTGTTTTGTTCCTTTCATCTCACAGCTAGCGCGGCTTGGTTAAAGATTAAGCGCTTGAATAGACCCTGTACTTCAGAGCCTCTTTCCTCAGTACATTCTTTTCCAGAGTGTGTACTTTCTTTCCAGTATTTAGATAGGTTAGGGGAGTCCATTTGAATTGAGTTATATATCATTTTAAAGCTTAGAGTCTGCTCTTTCAGAATCTGCCCTTAACTAAAAATCCATGTCTGGCGACTTTTTGTTGGTTTTGTGGTGCAGGGTCACAAATACTGAGCAGTTGGGACAACACATCAATTTCAATCTGCATTCAGATAGCCAGCATGTCTCTTACATGAACCTCACTGAGTTTTGCTACAATGATCGTAAAGAGGTCTAGCACAAATGTGTGAAGAGTTAAATAGCAATTCATACCAAACCTATTGGAAAACAAAACAAAAATACCAGTTACTAGAACGGCTGAGGAATCTCACTTGGATTTTTTTGTCGTTATTTGTACACTCTTCTTTGGAATAAAGGGAGAGATTGAATCTCTAGCTGCAGTGTTAACCCGTTCCATACATGGACCTGGTTGCCTGCATATTAAGTCTATGGGCATTTCAGAAGTCAGTATGGAACGGGTTAACAGCTAAGTCTGTGAAAACGTCATCTCAGCTCACACATGACTAGCAGTAATAACATCACTGCTGTGGGATTGTCATATGTCTTAATTTTGTTCACATTTTTGTAATTGGTATTGCAGTATTAAAAGAAAAATGCAAGTTTAGCATCCATCAAAGTACCTTTCATGTCAGTCTAACTGGCACACTGTAATCATGAACTCTTGCCACTGTAGTTGTTGCACAGTTGTCTTTGAAGATTTCACAATTCTTCTTGAATACAGAATTTATGTTTAGAGTGAATAGTCCTTGAACTCTATGAGACAGACTTGGCAGTTAAGCACAGCAAAATACTGATCAAAATAAAAAATCTCAAAGAAAACACCATAAAAAAAAATGGAAAAAAGTAGTACATCACACACATGCTTTCATGTACATTGTACCATCACCTGGACCAGAAGAGTTTAGGCAGCTTGACAATAACAATAATGATAATAATATAATAACATTATGAAATAATAAAATAATGAAAATAAAATTGATGATTGCAGTAATAAAAGACCAATAATGAAGAACATATTCTAGCCCAAACATGGTCCAAACATAAATGGACTAATGATTCATATGGCATTGAACACAGACACAAACTAATGAGAGAGAAGCTACACTGTATGGTACAGCAGCCACAAAAGGAAACACAGTGCATTGTGGGTCGACTAGACTAGGAAACATGATGTATTGTGGATCCATACCAGACAACATTATGTGATTTCAATTCTTTTCAAGTGAACTCTGCAATCTTTGGTTCAGGCACTGCTAAACATACTAACACACTAAGTTTTCAAGGTGACGTTCACATTGGCAATGAAATATCATAGAATCACTGTGCATGAATACCTCTCTATATTAGAAATTGACAGGTTCAACTTCAGACATCTGTAACACTCACATATAAGTACCTTCATACTTAAAATCCATTAAATATTACATTGATATAATATCTACAGTTCATAGCATCTCATTTGACCTACAGCAAAATTTTTTGCTTATCACATGTACTGGCTTTCTTTTTTTCTTCAACAACACAAAGAAATTAAAAGACACAGCAGTTTAATATCACTGAGTGCGAAGGAAATTGCTATGCTGATATTTGATTCATTTCAGATGTTTGCTCCGTTAATTCTTTCGTAAGGTCTGACGCGCTGGTGACATTATCCTCCTCACAAAAGCTGCGAAGAAGCTTTGCAGGCTGTGACCTTTTCCTTCAAGAATATCGTAAATATTTCTGCACCTTCCTTGCTGAAACAGTATTGTTTTATGACTTCAAATCAGAGCATATACAGTGTATGCCCATCATTCCAGCACACACAGTCATCTGAAGCCTTGTTTGATAGTTCCTGCTCAATTCTTAACCCGTTGAGGACGAGCAGAGTCTCTCTTACACGCACTTCCCATTGACACCCTCCCCCAGTATACTTGGGAC